>NC_134616.1:19696969-20000000 GCF_046129695.1 Lonchura striata
TTTTAAATTATTATTGTTAGTAGTAAAAACAGTTAAGAGATGAGAAAAACATTATTCCAAGCACAGTGGGTCTTTTTTCAGACTGCTCCTAAGTGTACTTGAAGGCTTTAATCTTTGCCATGCTAAAAGGGAAGACTCATGACTATCCTTCCCCATAAGCAAGAAGGTGGCCATAATAATTTCCAAGGAATGGCAAAGCATGACTGTTGGTAGCAAGTCTGTGGGAAAGAACTGCAGAGTACTAAAAAAAAAAAATTTTTTTTAGTAGATTTCCATTTAAAATTAGTACATAAGTTTCATATCCAGTTTTCAACTTACTAAGAAGTTTGCAAAACCCCTAAGTAGTCAGCAGCTGCCATGCTCCATCAAGGGAATTCTTAATGTTTATACTGCAATGTAACTTAATAAAACTAGTTCAAGAAGGAAAAATGTTACCTTAAGATCAGAAAATGTTTTTTAAATATGACAATGAAATAACAGTGGAGATCAGTTTTCAGATAACAAAGTGACAATTTATAGTTAGCACTTCCATAGCTAACACTGAACTAGAACTTTGCTCTGGTAGTAGCAAAAACAGTAAAATGAAAGACAGAGACTTATTCTTTTTGAGTGTCTGGATTTTCTAAATGTAGCAGGCTAGCATTTTGCTAAGTGAATTATAACTTTTTCATTAGTTTTTGCATGACTTTTCAGATAGTGCCACTAATGAAAACAGAGACTGAAGTTGCTAAAATAACAATTAGAAGAGATACAAGAATCAATTAAAGATAGATTTGAAATACGATATTTCAAATGTCAAAGCAATCCAGTTCTTTAAACACATATTTATCTAACCTATGGTTTATATCTAGGACTTTACAAATTAATTTATACACCAGCCACTCCATAAGCTGTGTTTTAAGACAACACTATATGAGTAATAGTGGATTTTAACTATTACATGTACACAAAGTTATTTCAATGGTTTTTAAAATAAGTGGTATTTTTAAACTTATCATCAGAAAAGTTTTTTTTCCTATCAGCTATTGCCCTTAAGGACTATAGTAGAAGGAACAGACAACACTCTTCCCTCATTCTTTGAAGAATTATCTTACATAGGGTCTTGGTCAATTGGAAAGAACAGAATCAAATCTTGCCACATGCCCGGCAAACATATCCCTCAACTGAAAATAACTTAGCCTGAAATAAAAAATCTGTGGCAGTAAAAACATTTTTTTAATTGAGATACCTATTCATGAAGAACAAACTAAAACAAACAGATCTACTACCAAAATTATGAAATTATTTGCAACTTGTTTAGAGAAGCAACTGTGTATGGTTTCAAAATATTCTCAACACACCAAGAATTTGTGCAGAAGCAAACAAATACATGAACTCAGAAGTTTCAAAAGAACACCACAGAGGAAATGTTTTGTTTTCACATTAATCGATCCAATTTCTCACCACAGTGACATTTGTACAAACTGACCTGTGTGCTAATGCCACACTCAGGTAAATTACACAATAAACCCTACAAACACTAAAAAGATAAACACTGATAATTCCCAGCTAAATTATGGATGTATCTGTTGTAAAAATGTCATGTGAGATCAGGAGCAATATTACATAAAATCCTGAACATCACAGTGTAAACCTGAGATTTTGGCGGTTTTATCAAAATGTCCTAAATTACTCTCTATGAATCACTAGTCCTCCTGTCTTATCCATCATGTGTATTTGTTTGTCCCAAACAAAGAAAAGTAGACAACATTGTTTTTGTCCAACAATACAATAAACCAAATTAATTAGGTATTATCAAATTAATTATCATAAATAAAAAGTATTTACAGTATTTTCTAATTATTAGACAACAATTAAATTGTGCAACAAACTTAAAACACCCAACATCAAAAATGTGAAGTATTACTTGAATCTTCACATACTGATTTTACAAAAAAACTATTAAAATATTTAAAAATTTCTATTTTATCTATTTTAAACAAAGAAAGTTCAAAAATGTTTAAGACTATTAAGAGTTATCAATTACACAGGCACTTCACAGGTAAACAATCTACAGTACAACTGAAAAAAAATATTTGGCACCAACCTAAAAGACTGGGAAAACTCAATAATCTGTGTCCTTTTCTCATTGTATCCTGTTCTGTGTAATCACCAGACACTCAGACTCAATACTGGCAATGTCAGAAGTGCGTAAGTTACAATCAGGAGTGCAAAAAACAAGGAACGCAAATATTAAGCTTTCAGAGAGTGAAAGGGAATTACAAGTGATCAGTTGCTCATTTTTTACCATCATACCATCATAATTTTTACCATCATACCATCGCTATATTTTTGACTTATATTTAAATCAAATGATTGACTCAAAAAACTAAAGTGACAGAAGGTGTGTTTTGTACTTTCAAAAGTAATTTATACATTTTCAATGTAAAAAAAAAGAAATCCAGCATTTAACTCTAACACTGAAACGTTAAATGGCAGCTTTTAACTTAACTAGAAAGAGAACCTGATGCTACCACATTCTCTTTGTACATCCAATTACAAAAGAGAAGAAAAACAATTGTTATGTTCTTTTAACTGTGAACTGACTCCAAGGTTTTCATACACAACTCCAAAATAAGGCTCTCTACAACATCTGGACAGGTTTTAGTTTTTGATGGCTTGGGTGTTCCCATGTAGGTGGCTGAAGTGCCTCAGAGAAATCTCTAACAGAGCAAATGGGAAGCTGTCTAGCTGTCAAGAAGTTGTGTCACATGGAAGAAAGCTGAGATATTTTCAATGCAGGCAACTCAAGCAGAGCTTGAACTGTGAGGCCAACCTTCACCAGACCCCTTTCCTCCAGAATGTGATGAGGCAAGCAAAGTCTCTCCTGCAAAAGAACACAGGACATTTAACCAGTTCCATGCCTTTGTCCCCAGGGCAGGTAAAAAACATATTCTCTGAAGCCACACACATGTCAGGAAGACACTTGCAGAGAAAACACCTTTGGCCTTAAATGTCCCTGTGGTACTCTACAGCAACAGAACGCATAGAAACTTGTTATAGTTGTAATCTGTTTGAAGTGTTAAACTATGACAATATCAGAAGACATATAAAAGAGTGCTAAATTCTTAAAGTAAAGGACTTTCTTTTCATAAGCAGAGTCAGAAAAACAAGCTGGTGGGTACTGTTGGCTCAGTGGCCTTCTTCTCCCTTTCCCTTGTTTTGCCACTTTATTAACAATCTTTCCCCTGGGATAACTTAAAAGTGCTAATAGACTCAATAATGAATGATTCTCCAAGAAAGTCATCATTCAATCTCAAAAATCAGCACAAGCTGGACAATCTTCCCAACTGCCAGCTGGTGCTACAAGTAATTCACAACATAAATTTCAGCACCTCTAGCTTCTGCATGGCCTGTGGCTCCACGTGAGACAGCAAACCAGCTTCTAAATCTATCAACTAATTTTCTTCTTGCACTAAAGAAGATCAAGGGAATTTTTTGTCTCATAATATGCAGGAAATTATTTATTTTTAAAGTTTTTTATCCCTCATAAAAGGAGGTAAGAGGATACACTTGGGCAACAGAAGCACAAATAATGGGGCTGCAGCTACAGCCATGCTAAAAAAGACAGCCAATCATTCAGGCTACAGACTTCTGTAAGTGTAGGATATTTCCTAGGCAGACTGAATTGATGCCAAAATGAGTTACTAAACTCAAGACTTTCAAGTAATAAAACATTACCCTCTCAAGTCCATTCCTTTGTTTAGATGACAATATACACTACAAGGAGCTCAGTATTAGTTTTACTATTAAGAACTGACTAGAAACCCATAAAGTAGCTTCCTCAAGTTCACCCCATAAGCCTGGAATGGAACTTCTCTTCAGACCATCAGCTCTCTGGTCAGTGTCATAATCACTATTGCTTCCTCTTGTCAATCATTTGTCATAATAACGCTCCCCCAACCCTCCAAACTCAGTATTTGCTGATGTTTTCTGTGGTTATTAACAAATCAGTAAAGCAATTAGTGTACCTGTGGAACGCCCAATCTTTTACAAGCATCAAGAAAGTTTTCAACATTTCTTCGGCACTTTGCCATGCTGAGTTTAGGCTGTGAAGACAGGATATTAGATCTTCATCAGGCATTCATGAAGGAGTTTGTATTTCTGATGTAAATTCACTAACAGTTACTAAAACACAAGACACATTCTATGAAGACTCATAGGAGTCTTCATGACTCTTCTATGAAGACTCATAGGAGTCTTCATGAGGAAAATAGCTCTTAAACTGAACTTCTAAGCTTCATTTAATGCTTCTTCCAAGAAAAACCAAGTGAGTAATGTAGCAAATCAATGCGGTAAACATGAGTCACAATGTTTAATACTGAAATTCAAAAGCTTCTTTTCATGTAAGATGTACCAAAAGTTAAATAAATTATTTATGCCTTACCACTGCTGGCGATGGGACGTGAATGCTGGCAACAGAACGTGGCCTTATGTGATTGGCTAAATGGCAAAGAACCACTCCATCCATCAATGCTGCTCCAATGTCATCTGGCAAAATTACCTTCAACCTGGATTCAAGATTCTAGGAAAAAGGCCATAAGTAAGTTACTCTCAACATTAGCTAGTTTTCCATTTTAAAAGCAGGGTATTTTAAAGCATGTAGATGTTTAAAAGGAACATTTTAATACTAAAGTGAAATAAACAGAATAAATTTATGCTTTACTCAGTATAAACATCCTTGTCTCCTTATAGGCCCTGTGTTTCTTTTGTTTGTATTGTTGGGTTTTTCTTGCATTTTGTTATTTTGTGGGGTTTTTTTAAATGACACAACAACATACATTGAGACATGTCTTTTCTGCCAACAATGACCAGAATACACAGCTCTCAAGCCCATACAAAAAACTCACTGCTCATAACAGGAAAGCACAGAACTTAAGGACAGACGTGTTGTGCTGAATATATATGATCAGTGCTTAGTGGGCAGAATCTGTGAGTTGAAACCATACAGCATTTTATGAGAAAGAGGAAAATAAAAATAAGGGAACATGAATGTGGGAAAGGCTATTTCACTTGTACAGATAAAAGTTAAGCTCTAGTGGCCAAGGGCCCACTCTTGTGTTGCAAAACAGAGAAGGCAAACAATGGTTTTTCCCACTCCAGCAAACAAGACTCCACTGCTTGTGGAGACAAAAAAAAAAGCCCTTCATAGAAGGTACACCGCATATAAGCACTGACCTCAAAATAGCAAAGCAGCTATGATTTAGTGCCCTAGGGTGACATTATGGTGCTTGTATCCCCAATCATGTGTTCTGTTTATGTTTGATATTATGTTCTGCGATTTCAGAACTGACTCTGAAAGTGAAGGTTTGTATTGTCTTGTTATCAGCCGGCTCACCTCCCCCCATTGTCTAGAAGAGGCTAGTGCTGGCTGGCTGGCTTTTGCTTTGCTTGCTTACTTTTGCTGGCTTGCTTTGCTTGCTTGCTCTTGCTTCTGCTTTTGCTTTTGCTTGTTAGTTTAGCTGAACAATCCAAATTTTTCCCTGGACTGTTTTTTCCCTTTCCTGAATATCATTCCAACCTGCTCCGGACTGCGACCTGGGAAAACACCGAGAGGCTGTGCTTTGTGATCTGCAGCAGCCATCCCCAGTGCTGGAGAGCAATCCCCAGTGCCCAGACCCGGGCGATCATTCCCAAGAGAGATTTTCTGGATTTGTCATCTCTTCAGAGTGGTGAAAGAGTTTTTTGTCATCTGGTGTTGTTCATTTTCTGGTGCTGGGGAGTGTTTCATTTGTTAAATAAACAGGTTTTTTTCCACTTCTCTCTGAGAAAATTCTCCCTGAACCAGGTGCAGTGGGGGAGGGGTAATGGGGGTTTGTTTTCTGGGGGCTCCTTCCAGAGGTTTTTCTCCCAAATTTGCCCTAAACTAGGACAAATATTTTGCTGCCCATCTCGTGCCTGGAGAGAATGGAAAAACCCCTGTTCTAATCATATTTTGGTTCCAATTACTTTGTGTTGGTATAGAACAGTTACTGGCTATGTTGATTGAATTCATAGTGTCTCTTGGGGTGAAGGCCCGCATGTGTTTCTGTTCCCTAGGGTTTTTTGAGATCTTAATCCCTCTATGGTCCCTAGATTTATTTTCTTATTCAGGAATAGCTCTGGTATTGTCCCTAATAGGTAGTTTTTGCAGTAGAAGGGCACTGACCAGAATATCCATTGGGCTGGGCTTGGGTGTAATGGCTTGCAGGGGGTTTATAAAGGTGCTGAAGTCTGTTCCAGGAATGCATGGCTCATGGTCATGCTTGTGCAGCCAGTTTGTTAGAGGGGAAGCAGGGCATGAGGGGAAGCAGGGCATGAGGCCTTTGCTTTCCTTCTTGTCCTTGGAATCTCTTACCTCCCTATTAGAGAATGTTCTGTTTCCCCTGATGGTTAAAGCCACCATCTTTCTGGTGTTTAATCTGGTAAGCTTTCTCTATACAGTCTGCAGTCTCCCTAGAATGAGGGCTGAGATTTCTAGAGGGGCTGATAAGACCCCTAACCCAGGAGTAGACCTAGGTGTGAGAAATCCTGAGTGGTGTGGGAAATAGGAGGATATGGGCCAAATCTTAAAGGAATGTTCTGACTCTATAGCCTGGGACTTTCCATGTGAACAAATTCAGAATCCAGCTGAGGTGCTGAAGTACCTGAAAGAGAAGTGCCATGATAACTCTAAGGAGAAAAAGATCATTGCAGTGAGCTGGGCCCTGGCACATGCTCATTGCACCCTGCTAGATACTGTAGGACAGCAGACAGAGGAAGGGGGGCAGGGAGAGAAATCGAAATCAGCAGCTATCCCAGTCACTCAGGCTGCAGCCAACACCCCAGGCTCTAAGCTAGCAGCTAAACCAGACAGTGAGCCTAAGCTAGCAGCTAAACCAGACTGTAAGCCTCAACCAATGGCTGTTGCTGCTAGCACGAGAAGTGGAAAGTGCACAGAAAAGACCAATCGACCAGTGGATGACGATGATGATGATAATTGAGGAGAAGGACCCTCAATGCCTGCTGACGTGAAATCAGGAGTCAAAGCAATTAGTAAAAGGTCAGAGGCCAATACCGAGTCCTTTTCCTTAAGGCACCTTCGTGGACTAAGAAAGGATTACAATCGACGACCTGATGAGTCTGTAATTAGTTGGTTGGTCCGTCTTTGGGATGCTGCAGGCGAGGCTACAATTCTGGATGGTACTGAGGCAAGACATTTCGGATCCCTGTCACATGATCCTGTCATTGATCAAGGAATGATGAGGGGGGCTAAACCTCAGAGCCTCTGGGCACGGGTTCTGGGAAGTGTAGTACAAAGATACCTGTGTGCAGATGATCTTTATATGCAGCACACTCAAAGGGATCCAACGCCTGAGAGAAATGGCAGTGGCAGAGATTATCTTCTCAAGTGAAATAACAACTAGGAATCCAGACTTGGTACCATGTACATCAGTGATGTGGCAAAAACTTGTACGGCTTGGGCCATATGAATATGCTTCTGCTTTAGCAATAATGAAGCGGGATGAGAGGGATGAGACCATGCTCGATATGGCGAAGAAGCTCCAAACATATGCAGATGCAGTACATGGCCCAACCCATGCCAGAATTGCAGCAGTGGAAACACGTCTGCAGAAAATAGAAGACAAGATAAAGGAGAATAATGAGAGACTCAGGAAGGAGATTAAAGAAGACCTTCTCCAAATCTCAGCAGTACAGATCGGAGGTTCTGGTATCCAATGTAGACATTCCCCAGATAGGGAGAGAAGGTACATGACACTGTTGAGGCAGGACGGTATGAAAGAACTCCGATTCAGAAGGCTGAGATTAGAACTCTGATTTATTTCAAATACATCTCTCTTTTATAGAGAGTATCATGCAGACAAATTCTATTGGTCCTAAAGTAAAAACATCTCGCACCAGTGGTGTGCCGTGAATGATGCACAGTGGCAGAACTTATCTATAAAAAATGTGAACAACATGAGAGTATATTGATGATATCATTGTGTGGGGGAACCTCTAAGACATATGCCCAAGGAAAGAAGGATAGACAGGCTTAGAGGGGCCCTGCTTCTTGCCAGGTAGAGGCAAGGGAAAACCGTGTTTTCTGGACTATGTGGATGCATTGGCCTGGCACATCGGAACCACAAAAATATAAGGCTTTGGTCAATACTGGTGCACATTGCACATTAATTCCATTGAGACACATAGTGGCAGAATCTGTCTCTATTGCTGGTGTGACAGGTGGATCACAGGAATTTCCCTTGGTGGAAGATGATGTAAGTCTGACTGGAAATGAGTGGAAGAAACAGCCTATTGTGACTGGCCCAGAGGTCCCATGCATGTTGGGCCTAGATGACCTCTGAAGGGGGTAATTGAAAGACCCAAAAGGACACTCAGGTGGGCATTTGGGATAGCAGCTGTAGTGAGAGAGGGCATCCGGCAATTGAATGCGTTGCCTTGAGTGTCCCAAGAATCCATCTAGAGTAGGACTTCTGAAGGGAGAAGAGCAACAGGTACCAATTTTCACTTCAATAGTTCAGAACAACTGGAGATGCTGTGGTTCCCATCCATAAGATGATCCAAGAGCTGGAGAGGCAAGGGGTGGTCATCAAAACCCACTCACCCTTCAACAGCCCCATTTAGTCCGTGCATAAATCTGAAGGAGAGTGGAGATTGACAGTGAACTACCGTGCATTGAATGAAGTGACTCCACTGCTGAGCGCTGCTGTGCCGGACATGCTGGAACTCCAGTACGAGCTGGAGTCCAAGGCAGCAAAGTGGTACGCCACTATGGATATTGCCAATGCGTTTTTCTCCATTCCTCTGGCAGCAGAATGCAGGCCTCAGTTTGCCTTTATGTGGAGGGGAGTGCAGTATACCTAGAACCAACTGCCCCAGGGGTGAAAGCAGAGTCCTACCATCTGCCATGGACTGATCCAGACTGCACTAGAAAAGGGTGAAGCTCCAGAACATCTACAGTATATTGATGATATCATTGTGTGGGTGAAGACAGCAGCAGAAGTGTTTGAGAAAGATGAGAAAATCATCCAAATCCTCCTGGAAGCTGGTTTTGCCATCAAGAAGAGTAAAGTGAAGGGACATGCTTGAGAGATCCAGCTCCTGGGAGTGAAGTGGCATGATGGACGGTGTCGGATTCCTACAGATGTCATCAACAAGATCACAGCTATGTCCCCACCAACTAACAAGAAGGAGACACAAGCTTTTTTAGGCGCTATAGGTTTTTGGAGAATGCACATTCCTGAGTACAGTCCAAACATACAGAGCCCTCTTTACCTGGTCACGCGCAAGAAGAACCATTTCTATTGGGGACCTGAGCAGTAGCAAGCTTTCACCCAGATAAAGCAGGAAATTGCTCATACAGTAGCCCTTGGCCCAGTCAGGACGGGACCATATGTGAAGAACGTGCTCTAGTCAGACAGGAACCATGGTCTGTCCTGGAGCCTTTGGCAGAAGGTGCCTGATGAGACTCGAGGCCGACCACTGGGATTTTGGAGTCAAAGCTGCAGAGGGTCTGAAGTTAACTACACCTCAACAGAGAAGGAAATCTTGGCCTCCTACGAGGGAGTCCAAGCCACCTCAGAGGTGATTGGTACAGAAGCACAACTCCTCTTGGCACCCTGACTACCGGCACTAGGGAGGATGTTCAGAGGAGAGGTTTCCTCCACCTGCCATGCCACCAGTGCTACACGGAGCAAGTGGATTGCTCTCATCATGCAGCGTGCCCATATTGGTAAATTGAATCGCCCTGGGATTTTGGAAGTAATTACAAATTGGCCCGAAGGTGAAAGTTTTGGTTTCACAGATGAAGAAGAAGAACCAGTGACACTGGCTGAAGAAGCTGCACCATACAACCAACTGCCAGCAGAGGAAACACGTTAGGCTGTATTCACTGACAGTTCCTGTCGCATCGTAGGGATGAATCAGAAGTGGAAAGCAGCTGTATGGAGTCTCACAGGACAGGTTGCACAAGCTAGCGAAGGTGAAGGTGGATCAAGTCAACTTGCTGAAGTCCAAGCCATTCAACTGGCCCTAGACATTGTAGAAAGGGAGAAGTGGCCAAAGCTCTATCTCTACACTGATTCATGGATGGCAGCCAATGCTCTGTGGGGATGTCTGGAGATGTGGAAAGGGGCTAACTGGCAACGTAGAGGAAAACCAATTTGGGGAGCAGAAGAGTGGGAAGATATTGCTACCCAGGTAGAGAATCTACCTTTGAAGGTTCGCTACAATGCTGCCCATGTCCCCAGAAGTAGAGCTAATGAAGAGCAGCAAGACAACCAGCAGGTAGACCAGGCTGCAAAGATAGAGGTGTCAAAGATAGACCTTGATTGGGAACACAAAGGAGAGTTGTTCCTAGCACGACAGGCCCATGATGCCTCAGGCCATCAGGGCAGAGATGCCACATATAAGTGGGCACGAGACCGAGAGGTGGATCTAACCATGGACAGTATTTCTCAGGTGATCCATGACTGTGAGACGTGTGCTGCCATCAAACAGGCCAAGCGGGTGAAGTCCCTCTGGTATGGTGGATGCTGGTCCAAGTACAAGTATGGGGAGGCCTGGCAGATTGACACTGCCCCAGACACGCCACGGCAAGCACTACGTGCTCACAATGGTAGAAGCCACCACAGGATGGTTGGAAAGCTCCACTGTGTCTCATGCTACAGCCCATAACACCATCCTGGGCCTTGAAAAGCAGGTCCTTTGGAGGCATGGTACTCCTGAGAGGATTGAGTCAGACAATGAGACTCATTCAAGAATAGCCTTATCAACACCTGGGCTAGGGAACACAGCACTGAGTGGGTGTACCATATCCCCTACCATGCACCACCTGCAAGCAAAATGGAGAACTACAATGGACTGTGAAAAACCACCTTGAAAGCATTGGCTGGGGGTTCTTTTAAAAACTGGGAGCAGCATCTGGCAAAAGCCACCTGGTTAGTTAACAGTCGAGGTTCCACCAATCAAGCAGGTCCTGCCCAATCTGATTCCCTGAATATAGTAGATGGAGAGAAAGTCCCAGTGGCACATGTCAGAGGTTTGTTAGGGAAGGCAGTGTGAATTAATTCTGCCTCAACTACAGACAAACCCATCTGTGGGATTGTCTTTGCTCAGGAACCAGGTTGTACATGGTGGATAATACACAGAGATGGAACAACACAATGTGTACCTGAGGGAGATCTGATTGTCGGGTGAGAGACTCATGTGCAAATATCACTGTTTGCTGGATGTTACTGCCAGTGTCTGTACATGAAAGCACACAGACATGAGACAGAAGGAAATGTGTGTCTAAGGTTTGAGCAAGTGAGATGGAAGGAAATGTGTCAGAGGGAGTGAAAGATGGAAGTTTTTACTTGATTAAGTTTTTACATGATATTTAGTAGTATGTTGACATTATGGAAATAAGGGGTGGAATGTCCTAGAGTGACATTATGGCACTGCTATCCCCAATTGTGTATTCTGTTTATGCTTGATAATATGTTCTGCGCTTTCAGAACAGACCCTGAAAGTGAAGGTTTGTTTTGTCTTGTTATCAGCTGGCTCACCTCCCCACATGGTCTGTTGTCTAGGAGAGGCTAGTGCTGGCTGGCTTGCTTTGCCTGCTTGCTTTTGCTCCTGCTTCTGCTTTTGCCTTTGCTTATTAGTTAGTTTAACTAAGCAGTCCAATTTTTTTCCCTGGACTGTTTTATTTCCTTTCCCTTTCCTGAATATCATTTCAACCTGCTCCGGACTGGGGCCTGGGAAACACCAAGAAACACCGAGAGCCTGCATTTGGTGATCTGCAGCAGCCATTCCCAGTGTCAGAGACCAAGAACTGGGTGACCACTCCCAGGAGACACTTTCTGAATTTGCCATCTCTTCCGAATAGTCAAAGAGTTTTTGTCATCTGGTGATGTTCTTTTTTTTTTTTTTTAATTTTGATGCTGGGGAGTGCTTTGCTTGTTAAATAAACAGGTTTTTCCCCACTTCTCTCCGAGGAAATTTTTCCTGAACCAGGTGGAGGGGAGGGGCTATAGGGGTTTGCTTTCCAGGGGCTCCATCCGGAGGTTTTCTCCCAAATTTGCCCTAAACCAGAACATTTAGTTAACTCTAACTGCTAAAAGCCTTGAAAACAGAACTAGACAAAAGACAATTTACTGGAAATCCAAAATGTAGATCCCATTCAGGATCATGACATTTGTAGCAACTGTGTACACTCAAAAAGCATTTTGCCATTTAAAAAACAGTAATTTTTCTTCAGATCTCAGGTCAAACAATAGCAAACACAAGCAGATATACTGCTTCCCTAGAAAATTTAAAACCTCAGAAAAAAAAAAATTCATTCCACTTTGTTTTTTAGAAAGAAAACAACCCCAACTAGTTCCCAGTCAGCATTTTGGTTGGACTCAAACAAGTCCCAGTGAGGCCTGTTACATGAAATTTCTTAGGAAGAAACATCACTACAGGGATGCCCTTGTACAACTGCAACAACTTGGAGGCCTTTAAAATGAAGATTTAAATTGTGGAACAGAGCAAACCAAATGCACTGCACAATGGTACCTACACTGCGAAGCTGTCTGATTTGTTCCCTTTCTTCCCTTAAATGTTCCATCTTCCTCCTCATAGTAAACCCAGGATCCACTGCACCATAGTCCTGGCGTGAGGCACGGCTGAAAGCTGTCAAACATGAGGGAAGTCAGTCAGAATTCTAATTGAAAACATTCAAAAACTAAAGATCTAAAACTGAGGATAAAAACAGGAAAAAATCTGCAGAACTTTGAAGAACAAGTATGTTTAAGCATCCTGCTAGACAAGATGCTGCCTATAAAACATCTTCAAATAAAATGCAGAGATCATCTTACTCAAGTGTAAATGGATAATTAGAAAGCATGGAGACTGAACTGGCTTAAATAATGAACTATCAATATGAGACATACAACCCCATCTGAGCTTCTTCAAGAATATCAGTCTAGCTTTAGAAGTATCTGCATTGTGTTTTACTTTTAATTAAGTATAAAGCCTTTAAGCCATTAAACCTTAAGAGCAATTGTGTACTGTTTCCCTGTCCTTTGAAAATGACTAAGTATGCACAAAATAAATAAGTGGGAAAAAAACTCCCTAAAAAAACCCAAACAAATCACTCTACAACTTAAGGAGCTTCCAATTATTTGTTTGTCAAAGCAGCTGTCTGTGCCTTCCCTGGTACTCTCCAGCAATAAGTAAATTGAGTGCTGTACTGTGACATCTGCTATGCTTACTGCCTCTTGCAGCCTGGCAAATAAACACACTGTGTTAGAGAACAGCAGCTTACCTGATCTTGGTTTGAGACCAAACGGACCATGAGTGTTACTATCTGTCCTTTCATAATCCTGTTAAAAGAGATGAGGTCAGTTTTCTTCCACTCATTAAAAGAAGTAACTTTTGTTCCCATCAAGACACTGTTTAAGTTATTCTTGCCTAAGGAGAGTCCTTCTGCTTAACTGTAAAAGTCTTTTGAAAAGGACAATATAAAATAAATGGAATTAATGTAGCCTTACTATATATAGATAAAACTATCATAATGAGAAAGAAAAGCAGCACCAGATTACCTAAAATATATTACAGAATATTTCAAACTACTGCAAAACATTCTGAGAACAGAGTTTAAGTCAGCTGTAAGCCAATGCAAATGCAATTATTCTCCCAATGTTTAGCATCAAAATATTTCTTAAGAAATATCTACTTCCACCTATGAAGACCAGGTTTTTCTCATTTCACCATCCGAAAAGAGAAATGAACTCAGTATCTTGCTATGTACAAGAAATATCCTTGTTTCATTCCAGTGTATTCTGGGCGATGTTTTAATTCTTCTGTCTCAGACTGCTTACTGACATGAGGTAGAAATGTTAATAATATTTGCTTTATTTTGAGCTAAGCAGTGAGACTTCAGGCACAGCCACCCCTGAATGAAGCTGGAAGGCTGCACCACAAAGGTGACACCCAGGATTGAGAAGGATGAAACTCCTTGAGAAGTGTCAGCACTTTTGGGTTCCTGGTGATGTATAAAGTACTAAACCATAAACTTCAAATCCTCTCAATGACTATGTGCCCTGAAAAGCAGTCTTCCTTAGGAAGGCCTATCAAATATGGCAAATTTGATTTTTGTTTCATTAGTATTTTCATCAGGAAAGATAATGGAGACGAAGCAGTGCACCTTTCCTCACACCAGTCAAAAAGAACTCTAGGGGAGACCTGAGATGTAAAGGTAAAACAAGTTGTAGTATCTGTCTCTAGTTTCTATCTCTTTTTGAATTTTTATTACGATTAAAGACTTCTAATTGTAATTTTAAAGGAAACTAACAGCTTACTATCTGCATGAAAACCTGGTGACAACAATGAACACAAAGAAATGTTTGTTGAATGAAAAACAAACCCACAAATTTGTACCTCAGACGACACAGGAGACTGTGGGGACACATTAATATTATCACTGTCTTGCTAAAAAGAAATCAAAGAGATGAAATTATAAAAATGAAAAATGATGCTTTAACAAGAAATATGAAATTATGAAATCCATGAGACATGTAACATTTGTCAAGTATGCTACAAACTGGCAACAACTAAATTTAAAATATATAAGGCAAGGAACCACTGTTAGCTATTTATATCAAATATTAGTTTTACATCACCTCTGCTTAATAGGTGGACTAATTTTGCTATTACCAAAACAAGCAAACATCTTACTGTTCCCCAGCAGGAAACCATGATCTTTTTTTTTTCAAATAAAGGAGTATAATAGTTATTTCTGCTATGGCTTTGGAATGCAAAGTTAATTTGTTCAAAAAAGACAAGAGAATAAACTTATTTCTTAATATTTCACACAACTACTACATCTCACCTCATCATTTTCATTTCCACTTGAGCTCTTTCTGGAAGACTTGTACTGCAAAACACACAAAATTATTACTTTAAAATGAAAGCATGGTTTTCATTTGAACTAAAAGGCTTACTTTCACTCAGATGTTACTTATTACTAATGAAGCTGCTGAGAAAAAAAGCCATATTACAGAAACAACGGAACAAAAAGAAACAAACCAGAAAAGAACATGACATTTCTAGGCTAGACAAGATCTTGGTTAGTTGAAGAGTGCATTTTAAAACGAAACAATTTTATAATGTAAACTCTGCATGTGATAGCTGATCTAAGTGAAAAGATCTTAACAACTGCTAACATGAAGCATTATTTCTTAGAAAAAATTATGCAACCTGTGAAAGCTGCTTTTGTAATATGTTTTATGTGACTAAGATTGCTTACACTTAAGGATATTACCTTGACATTGCAAAAAATTAAATTAAAAAATATTAAGGTTGCCTTTAAAACTTCAAAGTCTGATCACATCCTTTTATGTATTTAAGACAGTGCTTTACCCACAGGTCTTTCTGTTTTGTTGTGTGTTGGTTTCATCACTGCCCCACTTCCCTGATTATGCAGAATGTGGGAATCCATGGCTTCCCTCTGGCTGCCCTGGAAGGTCTGGGACCCTGGCAGGGGTCAGGAACCCCCCTGGACAGAGCCCCCAAAGACACTGTCTGTGATCTCTGTCCATGGAAAAGAGTTTTCAATCTTACAGGATGAATTACAAGCTCTGAGTGTTTGATATAAGTAATAATTAAGTGTGGCACCGGTGCAAAAGTAAAATTTTAGGACTCTAGGGGTTTAAAGGGGACAAGATAGAGGAAATTGGGTGTGTCTTGTCCTTTTTATCCTTCTTCATGCCCTCCATGTTTCATTGTAGTGTTGGCATTTTTCTATTGGTTTAGGCTAGGGACACACTGTTCAATGTAGATTATAGATATTGGCACATTATTGTAAATATAGCACACGTAGTTTCTGGTATATAATGTTTGTAACATCCCACTGAGGGGCAGAGCCCCACACGCTGCCCTGCAGAACAGACCCGCTGCAGGTCAGACAGAACATGTTATAGACAAGCAAGAATAAACAACCTTGAAAACCAGCACAGACAAATTATGATTTCTTCTTTGGCAATGGAGCAGAAAGACAGAGACTTTTTACAATTTCAGAATCATCAATACCTCAGATTCCAACAGCAGAAAGTGGAGGAAATTAAGGAGAAATTGAAGGAGAAAATCTACAAAAGTGGTATTTTAAAAATAAATGTATTTCATTGTCTACAGATCAAGTGTACTAAAAAATAGAGAAGCCCCATGCAGATCAAATTTAAAATATCATCACTACAAAAGTCTAAGTTTGTGGGGTGTATGTGGCCAGGCTACTACTCTTCATGATGTAACACAAATGCCAGCTAAGCAAGAGACAACTGTATTGTCACTGGTTTCTCACAACAGCACTGGTGCTTATTTTTTTTTCCCAGTTTGCCAAGGCAAACAGACTCTGTTTCAGTGGCTTATTGTCTTGGTTTTGCAAATGAAATTATGAAACAGTTTCGTTTATTACTGGTACAGGCTGTTTAATTCACTTAGGAGACCCATCTAGAGCTGTATGTAATGTGATTTCAGGCATCTGCTTCCATCACAGAGTTCACAACTGATCGGTAAGTTATGATGAACCACTTGTGTACTGATAGCACAGCTCTTTAACCAGTCAAACTGAATTCTGTTTTACTGATAAGTTTCTCTCTCTCTCTCTCTTCTTCAATGCCACAGCAAAAAATTAATTTCAGGATGAAAACCCTGAAAAGAGGATACAATTTGATAATCCCTTCAGGGAAAAAAAAAAGCTTCTGTAATCACAACAAGATATCTGAGATGTATAGCATACTCCGTTCTCTGAGAATTTAATTTCTTTGACGCTCCCTGGCATTTCACAGAGATGTTTGATGGTGTAGACCCAAGAAACTTATTTCTTAAGTGACAAATTTAATTCTAATTCAACCTAGCACTGCTCAGAGCCCTCCTATTTTTCTACTTAGCCCAAAACAAATGTTACCCTGCTGCTAGAGCTTCCCCTCTGTTCTGCAGAAAGCAGACACTGGCACCTGCTGACCGAGGGTGCACACTACAGCAGGAAGGGAACACTGAAAATACTCCTTCTGAAATGAAAACTACTGCCATGAGATCAAAAAGGCATAAATCACTCATAGAACCATGCTGCAAAAAAAAAGGCAATTTATCTTTTCTTTGCACTAAAAATAAGTACATAACTAAATAAATAAAAACTCCTCCAAATAGGTGGTGAAGAACCAATGACAAGATTAGTTTTTGGTTTTGCCAGAAAACAACAATTAATTACTTTCTTTTATATGAAGGATAAACAAAATCTTTTATCCATTTTTTCTCTTGATTTTCCTGCACTCTCAAATTATCCTAAATACATACATATAAATATTAATCAAAAGAGTAAAATAAAAAATTATATATTACATGCAAATTTAAAAGCATTACAACCTTTGAGTATCTACCTTTATTTAGTTTTATAGTTTCTTCTACTCTTATTAAAAGAAGTGCCACCCACCCTCACTCCCCCCCATTACCTTGAAATACTCTTTTCTAATTTGTTTACTTCTCCTTCTTTCTTCATTCTGCCAGATTACTGGCTGTGTTTCTGGCCAGTGCTGCTCATCCACTGAATCCTTCTGGTTTTCCAGTGGCTATAATAGTCAGAAATATTTTAATGTAAAATGTAAACATCCTTTTTGCATATAAGCACAATTATGAACTACAATGGTTAATTGTTTGCCTGCTCCAATCTAGCTGTATGACCTGAAGCTTGCCATGGGTTGGCACTGGTGCAATGCCAGTGCACCCATGAACATATATTCTTCTCAAATGAGTGCTGTGAAATGTGACCAGAAACAGAGCAGAGCAGGCTCGAGCTTAGAAATAAAGAAAAAAAACTTTATTAACCTACACTATGGTAAAAGGAACACACAGGAAAATGTGGTAGTGGGATTTTGAAGTTTATTTGCTTAAGAAATTGTTTAAAATATTGCAATGGTTTGTCCGTATTTACCCCTATTCAGTTTTCCTAATAGTCTCTCCCCAAAGTTGTTTTCCACCTTGTCATGGTTTGACACACCTGTTTTCCTGCTTTTCCCCATGTCAGTCATGGTATATACTTCCCTTATTTCCAGATCTTTCCCTGTCCATTTTCCAAATCCTGCCCCTGCAGCTTGTCTGTCATTATTTGCTACACCCATTTATCTAGAAGCTTCATTGTCAGTTATGATATTTCTTTTCACTCATTGGTATATTAAGTATGCACTCTCCCCTTCCCCTTCCCTATCTGTTTTTATGTTTACATATATGCACTCCATACTCCTACTATCTAGCCCTCGATTTGTTGTTAGTCTGTCTCCCCCCCTGGGGACAGGCCCCATTTAAAAGTCGCCATTTTTCTCCACTTCACGTCCTTTTGCCTCTGCCTTTACTTCAAGTTGTTACGCTGTGTCACCTGTGCTGCTCCCAGCGCAGGGAGAAATAAAGACTGCTCGGAGACGCAAGCAAGGGTCCTTCCCTTTTTCCTTTGCCTCGATCCTTCTACATGGGTCCACTCTTATCAGCCGCTTCTGTCGGTAAGGGACCACAGCCAGTGGCCGAACCACCGCCCTGTGCCTGCTGGTGGATGAGGCGGGGAGCGGCCGCTTGTGGCTCGCGCCTAGGGGAGAGCGAGTCGGAGCTAGCTGGTAGCCTGTGCCACCCCCTTCTTCTGTAACCAAGGCACGGCATCAGGAAAACAGAATGAAAACTCTTCAGAACATTCCTCCTCCCCCCCACCCAATTTCCACCAAAACACAGTGAGACAAAACCTTGGACCCTAGATCAAGTTACCACCACTCAATCAATTCTCAGTTCATAAATGGACAGAGGAGTCTCTCTTGTACCATAGTCCTCCACAGGAAACACAGTTGAAACCTTAAGTTTCCATGTCACACATGGCAACACCCGGAGAAAATTTGCTGTCGTGACATCCTCTTTCAATATACAGTGCTCTCACCACCATGCATGGACCAAGACTGCTCACAGGGTTCCTTTAAGGATGCTTCATCAAGTACCAAAGAACAACAGTTTCTTATTTTGGGGCAACAGTCTCCCCCATTTTCTCCTTCCCTGGGGCCAAGGGTCTCGAGAACAGAGATCTTCTTCTTCCCTGAAGACAGAGGGCACCACCACACACTCTGTACACTCCACTCCTGCAAATGGCATCACTGCAGCAGGTCACTCTCTCTCCTGCCCTGGCAGTCACTGCAGCAGGTCACCTCCACTCCTGCACTGGCAATCACTGCAGCAGGTCACTCTCTTGGTTCAAACCATTGCATCCCCCTAAATGTAGTCTCTGTTTTGGGGAGAACTAGTTCAGTCTATAGCTATACAACAAAAGTCCAGCTAAAGGCCACTCCATCATCTCCTCCCACCTAGGATTTCTTTTCCATCTTCTACTGACATCTCAGGTCCCAGATTATCTCTTCTCTTTCAAATTGCGGAGTAGTAGTGTTTCACAAAACTTTCTTTGCCTAAGACAGGGTTAAAAGTCTCGGGTTCCCAGGACGACTGAAATCTGCTCTGTGGCAGGTTGCCCAGGACTCCCATGGCTGGGCACCTTCCCCCTCCCCTTTCTCCTCTGCCAGTGTACTGCTGGCACATGATATCAAATTTCCAGGTGGCACAGGCTCTCTGTCTCTCTCTCTCCCTCTGGGAGGGGGAACAAAGACATCTCAGTTTTTTCCACCCTTCTGTCCTGCAGGGGCCGACCCAGTTCCAGTCTCTTCACACCCTGGCCTACCTCTCCAAGCTGCATGGCTTCCCCTCCCGCACCCAGTCTGTGGCTGGGCAGGGGAGGTCTGAACTCTTCACTGACCGCAACAAAAGAAAAAGTTCCTCTGGGAGTTCTTTGCTTTTAAACCCCTGTGTTCTCAGAGGTGTGTCCAATGCCTTCAGTGGTCACACCAGGTGTCAATATTCAAATCTGACCACTGATTGGTTTGACTATAACTTCCCAAGAAAACTCACTTCCTTGTCAACCCAGGACAAAGTTTAAGAGTCTTAATGGTGATTCAGGTAGAAACCACTTTCTTTTCAAATTCTAAAATGTATTTCACAGAAGAAAAATAATCTATGAAATAATTCTTGAGAAAATAACACTTTTCAGCATTGAGACTAATTTTGTAGGTAGGTTAGGAAATCACCAAAGGCTGCCAGAAATACACCAGTTTCAAGTGTGGTTAGCCACTAGTACATCTTATTTCTCACTGTCAATACTCATCACACAGAGAAAGGATGGCTACAACAAGACAGTTGGAGTATTTGTTGGTTGTTTCTATCTAAAAGACTATACACCCCAACAAGCTGGATGAGAAATCTCTCTTTCAAAGCATTGTATTATGTAATACATACTGAGGAGACAGCTAAAGTAGATTGATTCTTAAATAATAATAAATATATATGACTGCCTACTTTATGAAAATTTAAAGTAGACAATCTAAATGGCCTATTTCCTAAGGGTACCACAACATTTCTATTTCTTCTTACAAGAATATGAGGGCATTTAAAGCAATTGTAGATAAGTAAGAGATTGAAATAATAAGGTGCTCTCTACATTTTAACTGGAATTTTGTCATATCACGCAAACTTCTCACTGAGGTATTGGAAATTAAAGGCCTACATACTTCAACCCATCTAGAAGCTGCATCTAAAAACCAAACTTAACCTTATGGTGAGGCAACACCTTTATATGGAAAGACATACTAAACCCAAGAAAGTAAAATTTATGCCTCATTAGTTTCAAGACCTTAAAGCTGGTACCAGATGCTTTTAAAACAAAAGTCCTCCATTACAAACAAGTAAAATTGAGGCATAAGCTCTCCAAACAGTTTATATTTTCCACCACAATTAAGACACCTTCAAGAACTATGTATATAAGCAATCACATGAAGGCATGAAGTTTTCTGCCATAGAGACAAAATCAAGGAACCAACAACAAAACCACTGCAATATAAAACCACCATATTTACATTTGAGTATTTACCTGCCAGCTGTATGGGGACACTGAGGAATTCACTTCATTTGTTGAAACACTAAAAAGTAAGATGAAAGGTATTATGAAGCACACTACTTTTTTGTGTACTTTAAAACAAGTTACTTGAAAATATCGAAAAAGTAAACCCTTAAAAAGTGGCTTCTCCACAGCACTACAGTATTTTTCTGCCATCTGTACAAGATGTCACAATGTGGCTTCGAAGAATGACCATTAAGCTAAAATCTGAAATCATATTTCACGCTCCTTTAACAAAACTTGACAATGGGTCTTCCACACTACAGTACTTTTATTCAGATAAAACTTATTTTGATTTTTTTGTTTGTTTTGGTTTTAAGTCTCAGAACTGCCTGTTTCATTAATAAAAAAAGGAAAAGGCGAATTTAATTCTTCCCTTCTCTAATAAAGAAGCCTAACAGAGGTATACACTTGAATAGGTGACAGAAACTCATAGAGAACCTGTGATAAGCCAGCAAGGCCTGGAAGATTCCAAGTAACAGCTACAGCACGAGACACACAACCACAGGACATGTGTGCAGCCAGCTCTGAAGAACCACAGGTACCACTGAGAGGAGAGACAGCCAAAGTAGGATGTGTCACACTGAAGGAGCTCCACTGGGTCAAGATGATCCCCTGAGGCGTAGCTGAAGTGCAGAGATCATTCCCACCCCACTGCTATCCAGCACTAAGAGCAGTTACAGCTTTTTTCTCTCCAGGTCTGGACATTTCCCAGTTCCCTAAAGACAAGGCTTTGCTTATTTTAAATTATTGGTGGTTTCTGGGTTTGGCTTTTCTTCTTCTTTTTTTTTTTTTCTTTGTTTTGTGTGTGGGTGTTTCGCTTTATTTATGTATTTTTTTTTTTTAATTCAAAGAAAAAGCCTAAGTATAGCTCCTGCAGACAGTGGATTCCTCAGTAACATATCCTCCACAAACAATAAAGGTGTTGTAGGCTGAACTCCCAGCAATGCTTTTCCAACAGCTCTTAACAGTACAAAGGGACTGACAAGGAGGAAAATTTAGATTTTACTGTGCCTAAGCACAGTTCCAGTGGCATCTTGTGTAAGACAGGATAAGACATCTGCACAGCACCATCACCTGTGGGAAGAGCTACAACCTTCCACACTGAAATTAGAGGTCTGAAACATAAATGAATTGCTACCATAATCAAACCTACAAATTTGTTTTTGTATCACATCTACTTTCCTAAATGCTCAGAAGAACAGATTTTTTTTTTTATCTGAAAGAATGAAGCTCAAGTATAGATTACTCTTGTAGCTTCAATTTAATAATGAGCTTTTAAAAACATTATGACAGAAGATGGCAGTAGTAACATAATAAACAAAAATGAAAGCAATAAAACATTGAAAGCTGTGATATATTTAAGTATATCAATACCATTTTTCAGATTCCATTGGCTGCTTTGGCCTGTTCCTTGTGTTTACTGAAACTGAATGATTAAGAAGCCTAGGGGGGAAAGAAAGGTATTTAAAACAATTTTTTTAGAATATGTTACTTTTACTGCATCATATTTCCTGTAAATAAAAAAGTTTTGAACATTAAGTGGCTCTTCCATTAAACTAAAATGTGTGTGAACACATTTGAAATCCAAGTGCATTCCTGCTTACATTTGAATTAAGTGTGTAATTTCCAGCTCTTGAAGTATTTCAAGTTCTGTATTTTAAGGAAGCAAAATTTGGTGATAACTCAAACCAATAAGAAGTCTCCTCTTACTTTTCTCCCTAAATAGATACTATTTCAACTGATCTCACACCTGTGTAAAGTGATGCTGCTCTCAACACAAAAAAGTCCCACTGTTCCCTAAAATTAGAAGACGAAAGAGAGTCAACCTAAAGCAGACCAGAAAGGATAGAGACAGACTGAGCACAGAAAAGTCAGTCGGGAGGGACAGATGAGAAGGTGGCTGAGAAAGAAATGCTGCAAGTGCAAAGGAAATGTAGGTAAAAAGGTGAGGTGGAAAATTAAGAGTTTAAGAACAAAATAAAAAATTTAATGCAGAATTTAATGGAAATTCCATTTTTCTAAATGATAAACAGCCAAAAAAAGCCTAAACTTACAGATATTCAGAAAGGTGTTTTCATCTGGAGCAAATGCATACTACATGTGTGTATGTGCACAGGAAGATGATACAAGCTATTATGGATGTTTTAAGTGTTAAAAATAAAATTATCAGTAACACTTAAAACCAAATGTTTTCAAGTAAGCATCATCTTGAACTTAAGTGAAAAATTCTGAACTCTTGAAGGTAGCAATATTACACTTTGACACTGACTCCATGTGCAGAAGTGTGGTGGAAGTGTATTTACATATAATTATGTTGAGAACTAGAATGTATTAAGAATCAGAACACAACCAATTATTCCATGGAAGAAAGCAAAACAGTAGGCCCCTTTTTATACCTCTTTACCATTATGTACTGCAGCACAGACATTAACTTTAAATGACTAATGATTTTTCAATCAAACTTTTCTGATTACTATGATAACTTTGAGCTCAGTAATCTCATATTCAGTATAAACCTCTCATTGTGCGACCCTCAGCTAAATGGGATTATGAGAAGTTAAGCCTGTAAATGTTTGCTGCACTCAGTCTGTAGCACCTGCTTCCTCTATTTTGTGTTCGGAAACTAAGATTGAAGGGGCATCCCAGAATTTATACTACAGCCTGAAAAAACAGTAACCAAAATAATATCCAGAGCACGGGTTAGCAATCCAGAATATAAACATGCTATTTTAAAGTCATTACTTTTTTACAGAGAACCCCTGTTTAGACTAGCTTTATCTTCAACTGAAAGCAATGAGAAATTCAGTGAGACTTTGTAGCAAACAAGAATTACAAGTAAAAAAAAAAAAATTAAGACTCAGTTTAATGCAACACTGGTGGACTTGCACTGACACTGTAATGTAAATGCAATGGTTGTATATAATATAGGCTATTCCTTTTCTATCCTTATTATATGAAACACAAGGAAAAACCATTCAAGCTAATTCTAACATATATTTACATACAATTTTCATCTACTTTTCACCATTTCTGTGCAACATCTATATAATTAATAACTGAGTTCATAAGGAACTAAAATTATTTAAACAAAGTATATTCTTATACTTTCTAAAAGAAACACCAGTAATTTTTGAAAGCTCCTGTTTAAAAACTGAAGAACATAGATGGGGAAGTAACAGCAAGTTCAGTATCTGACATGTTGAAAGCCTAGTTACAGAAATCTCAATTTCCTGTGGAATAATAAACTTTCTTTAACTAAAGAAAATAGTGAAGAAAATTAATCTGAATCTACTAAATTGCAGACAATTGGCAAAATAATTTGTTCAGCTGAAAGGGGTTCAGGGGGAATCACTGCAGGCACATTAATTACTGTCTTCCAATAAATACAATGCAAAGCAGAGTATGTAACATGAACGCAGAAGTAGTTCAGGTTCAGAAGGTACACTCAAAAGTGGTGTTGATGGTCCACCAATAATTTCAGCAAACGTTGTCACTCACATCATCACTCATCAAACCCAAATCTTTATTGTATAGGTCAATTATCAGGCCAAATACTGATGTCCTGACTGATTCATGAACTAAGAACCTGCATAGGATAACTGAGCTAGAACTGCAATTAATTTCCTAGTTATGATTCCTACAAATCACAACAATTCTATTGTTGACGTTTGTTTTGCTTTGAATCCATGTTTGCCCCCTGTTCTCCTCCCTAATCCCATCCCTTTCCCAGTGGCAAATTTTCCCAAGCCCTTCCCTAACCTCCTCCCTTCCAAGTTGTCAATCCTCCCTATCCCTACCCCTTTGTCCAGAGAGTTCTGTGTCTGTCTTGATGCCCTCGACACCCCATTTGTTACTTTGCATTATCCCCCTCACCATTTTCCCTGATACGCTCATGAGCTATTTGCCCCACCTTACACTCCTCCCTTACCATATCCTCGTTGGTTTACACTCCTACACTCCTACTCCTGAGTTACTGTATAAAAACTTCTGTTCACCCCCCTCCCCCAGCTTTGTCTGGGAGCCCAGTAATAAATCCATGTTGTTCCACTCCAAGCCCTGTGTCATCACTGTCTGTCCCTGCGCTGGACCTGCCGATAACTGGGAATTGCAGAGCTCGCAGGAGGACGGTCGCGCCCCTGCCGCAGCTGAGCAGCACGCCCCTCATGGCATGCTGCAACATGTTGCTACAGAGATAACACCCAAACTAATCCTCTTAAAGGGTTCTAAAACTCACACAATTTTTAAAATCTAAATTACTCAACACCACATTTATATATTCTACTTCTGTATTGTGAAATCACAGCATCTACTCCAAAGTGATTGACAGAGAAATGCAATGGCAAGACCAACAAAGATACTGGAAAACATCTTCTCAAGTTTCAGAATTTAAAGAGTGGAATTTCTTCTCAGCAACTTATACTTTCAGATTTTGTGCAAACATAACAATGATTAACAGACAAATAAGGTGAAAATGGTAGTGTTATTTTAAGGTTAGCTATCTTCAAGTTTAGATAAGCAAGAACTACCTTGAATCTCTAAAGTGTAAAAAGACACTAGAAATCCTGTTCAGTGAGACAAAGATGATTTATTTTCAACTCGTTCCAGAGCAGTCCACTGACTTCACATCTGGCTCTGCTTTGTGACTGAAGCTGTGCTCTTCTGGATTTAGAAAGTTTTAGGAAATCACTGCTGCCAAGTAAAAACCCAGACTAAATCATGATGCAAATTCAAACAGGCTCATTTGGAACCAATGAAAATTATTTTAATCTAAACTACTCTACTATCTTTTGAAAAAGACAAGGAGTATCCAGACTAAGTTGCAGAGTCTGAAATCACTTCATCAACACTCACATGTTTGAGTATAGTCTACACTATACTCCAATTTTATGTTACTGGTGAGGTTTGTATATTACAAATACTTCCACCATGGGTCAAATGTAAAACAAATTATCTCTGGTCATGCTAACTTGAAAATGATCACTTTAAAACCAAAGTATCAAACAAACAACACAAAAACACCAAACAAAATCCCAAAAAAGTAAAAGCACCACTTTGCATGAGGTACTATATCTGAGGTTGTATACTTAAAGAAAAATAAAAGCTTTTAGGTTTGGACTCAAAGTGGTCTTTGGAGAATCACCTAATTAAATATTTTTCTTAATTAATATTTCATCCTAAAGAACAAAGAAAATATTGCAAACTGTTTCTGATAACAAAACATCTTAGGCTAACTCAGCCAATCTCTTTAACTGTGTTTGTTCAAGAAATGGCCAAGAGCATTTCTTTTGTCCACATTTTAAGTCTTTATACCTTGATGCACGTCCTGCCGCCCTGGTCCTCTGGAAGAGCTTTTCACTGAATGAAGTTCTATAGCTTAGTGGCCTTCGTCTGTATTCACATTTCATACACACCAAAGTCAAAGACGGAAGGAAGAAGCAGGATAGGTTGATGGGAGAGGACAGGGAAGTCATTAGCATAGCAAGCAAAAGGAGAGAAGACTGCATAATATTACAAAAACATACATTGAACAAACAGAAATGTGATTACTAAGGAGTTATTTTGTGATGCTTAAATTCTATGAGGATTCTGTTCACTGATTGACCATATTTTCCACAAATAAGCATAGAAGTATCTTCACTAAATGATAAATAATAACCTTATTGCCAGTCAGGGCTAAATTTTCTATTAGAGGAGATTTTGAGGTCATGTACCTAAAGATAAGCCAACTTTAAAATATAAATGCTAAACTAAGAAGTAAAACTTAAGAACTATTAAGATTGTATATCTGCATAATTCAAGACAAAGCAGAACAATTAGCAAGACCACTGCATTAAGACACAACAATATATGACAAGTAAAATTAAAATTGCAGTACTTCAGAAGACAAGTGGCTTGGCACTTCAAATTATTATATAACCAGGAAATACATAATCAAACAAGAGCCTCATGCAACATAAATAACTATCATATTAAAACCTAATATGAGAAAAACATGCTCATTCTCTCTTCTTAATAGGAGAAAATGATGCATTCTTGGCCTTATTTGCAGTACTTCAGGTACGGAGAATACGCTAGCATTAACATTTCATTCCTATTTTGCCCCTCCCTGTGAACAGCCAATTCTTGAATGCAGGGCTTGGAGTTCTAAGCAAAACCTATTTTATCTTTCACACATGCACACTACTGTTACTATATTTACCTAATATAAAATGCCGGTGAATTTTTAAGACCCTGAAATTCATAGTATTGAAATCTCAGTTTCTCTAAGAGCTTCATGTGTATTTAAACCATCTTAAAAGCAAAGCAGCAGAGTATCATAATTACACAGAAATTTGAAAGAAAAGAGCATAGTATTTAAGTTGGTATGAACTTACATCCATTACTGTGAGATACTGAATGAGTGTTATGAACTATTTTAGTTGATGAACTACTATTAAATACAACTTACACTTCTCAGAGGCACTTACTCTAGAAGTACCTTACAGTATTTGCCTGCTTGTTAAAGGAACAGTACAGAAACTGCTCTTATGCCAGTCTGGCCACTTCTGTGTGACTCCAGCTATTCCTTCTTGTTCTTTTACACAGTTGCTAACTTGTTCTATTACATTCCTTTAATCTGCTGCTTATTCCATGGCTCCTTTTCAAAATTCTGTTGAGATGCCCATAATGAAGCAGAGAAAGACAGGCAGTTGAAATGATTAATTTTTATCCATAGATATTGTCATTAGATATGATAATGTTAAAACTAATTTCCCCTTCAGTCCACAGGATATTGACTGAAGGAAGTACGACCTAAATTAGCTTGTATCTGAATAAAAATAACCAGTCACAAACAAAGTGTAGAGAAGTTGTGTAATTCAGACAAGAAACACACAACAGTATCTTGACAGAGTCCATCACTTCAATCCTTAGCAGCTGGACAAAACTCTTCTCAAAATAAGGTGTCAAAACCTTTTGGGTATAAGAGAGGTTAAAGAATAAATTAATTGTAACAGAAGTCATTTTAACTAATATTGTTATACCTGTGTTTTTGTTCTTGCTGCAACAACTGAGCTGCTATTTTTCTCAAGTCAGTCACTTCTTTGAGTTCATCATCATCTTCAGCCAGCAGCTGTTCTTTCTGGAGTCTGAAAAATTTAACATTAGTGACCTAATGTGAATCAAGAAACAGAAATGGCTCATTATGGCAGTAATTAGGCAGTGCTTCCTGCAAGCTTATTCTCTGTCCAAGAGGAACACTCTGTTCAGTATGAGAATTCTTTTCTCCATATGCAAGGAGCTTAAAAAATACCCCACTATCACCCCTGCCACTACTAGTAAAATCTACTCAAAAATATTAAGATTTACCTTTTTTCATCTCTCCAGTCCTCATTTTGTTCTATTTTCTGGGATTTCTCAGGATGTTTTCCCTGTTCCTTCAACAAAATGGAAAAATAAAAGTTAGAATTGAATTAAGGAGAGGGGGGCGAGGGGGGGGAAAATCAAGGTTACTCAACAGTTTTTCTTTTATCAGTCTCTAATACCTTGACATAGGAGAGTAGGGGGCCAATCTGTGCATCTCCGTGCTCGGGAAGAGCTCCCTCCTCGGCACTGGGATCAATGTAGTCAAACGCCTCCTGGTCTGGGGAGGATTTATGAAGAACAAGAAAGACATTGAAACAATTCCCTTGACTAAATGTTATTCCTGAGAGAAATGTCAGATAAAGATAAAACAGAGAAACTGTGCCTTCTTAAGAGAGAAATAATTTTTTTTTCCTTTCTCTCAAGCCTTTCCTGCTTGTGATTATTACATTGTTTTCTGAACTGATGAAAATACAACACCAACACATGATCCTGTAATTTTGAGCCATCTTCCTACATAAGATTACCTAACCAAAGTATCTGTTACCTAAAACAACAAATGCAGAACTGCTATTACCTTTCTGTGGATCCAGTTTACTTCCCATTACATGATTGTCATTCCTTAACGTTTGTTCCCTTGTTGACTCTGATACCTGGGAGTGAAGGCTGATTGTATCATCATCAGATGGCTGCAAAGACACTCATGTTTATTGCAGAACTGACATGGAAATGGTATTATATGATTTCTTATATTCCCATCATATCATATTAATTAGAATCAACCTTAACCAGAAAAGTTAAAGAAATAGATAAATAATTTGTGTCTGATATGGCAGTCTAAGGGTTTAAACTCAACTGTACACATCTTGAAAGATGATTAAATACAACTTACTGATGTTATTTCTCAAGTGATATAAAATACAAAGGAAATAGTTCTAAAACCATCAGAAATTACAAATTCAGTAGTGAAAAAACACTCACTTCCGTAGTGGACAACCTTTTATCTCCATTATCACTTCCAATGCCAGAGTCTGGTCCATGGTTTTTATTGGGATAAAAGTCCTCCATGCTTCATTAAGAAAAGTAACACACAAAAAATCCGCACAAGAATGAAAGAAACAGTAGTTTCACTCTCCATAAAAAAATAAACATCCTTTTCAAGGTATGTTCTCTATACTCAAAAACCCCACAACTCACCTGTCTGTAAGTGGCTGGGAGGGGATTCGTTTACCTAATGATGGAAGATCCAAAGAATCTGGTTTTTTATCTATTCTGAGGCACGCCTGAATACTAAGGAATTTAAATATATGTACTTTGCCCTTTAAGCATATCTGTTGGGAAACACAAGAACAAAAAGAATTCTTAATTATACAGCATGTCTGCTGAGAATACACCCCAAGAAATACCTGCTGCACTGCACTTACAGCCACAACACCCCAAAAGGAGAAATACAAGAAATACAGCTAAAAAAAGAGAAAACTTCATTGGTATAATTTAGAAGAGCTTCCTCTAAGATCCTTATGAAAACTTCTGTACTTGTGTGGTTTAATACTAACCTGTGCTGGTGGTACCTGCATTGGATTGTTATCCAAAACTATAACTTGTAAGTGACGTAACTTTCTGTAACAAATGGGAATTTCTGTAATTTTATTACAAGAAAAATCCAGCTTTACCAAGGGTAGGTCTCCTAATTCTGCATTCAGGAAAAAAAGCAAACAAACAAAAAAAGAATCAGTTATTTTCTTAACACTTTACCTAATTTGCCTACATCAATGGAAAGAAGATGAGTAGCTCACCATCTGGCAACATATGGAGATTATTTCTTCTTACGTTCAATTCTCTAAGTGACTGCAATTTTCCTATTTGCTGGGGAAGAACTTGAAGTTCATTACAGCTAATATCCTAAGAAAGATATAATTAATAAATCAGCTGAACATCTTAAATGAAATTACACAGAGAAAGACTGCGATCAAAACTATTAGAAAACACCCTATTAAAAGAAAAGAAATCCAAGAAATGAAATTCAGCTATCTTGTATTTTCCATGGAGAAGACGTACCACAACAGATCTTGCTGTTTTTTAAAGTATTTAATGATTCCAGAGATTCAGTTCAAGAAGTGAAATCAATGAATGACAAAATACTGGGTTTGAAATGAATACTGTAGCTTAGGAATCAGGAGTTCCTGATGTAGTTCCCAGATCTGTCAAAAACTTCTTGTGCTATTGCTGGCAATTGACTGGCATTCTGTTCCTCTTCTAAAAATTCTTTTTCCTTAATAAACCTTGAACCAACTCATGAAACTAAAAAATGTACAGACAGCAATAGCAGGCTCAAGCTTTTTGGATACAAGCACTAGAGGGTGACAAAGCTGCATCAAGTGAACACAGACTACACCTATTTCTGACACTAATTTAATATTAATTTATGTAGACCAGAGTGTTTGAACAATCACAGCGTTTTTCCAGCCTTTTTATGTTCTAAATAGGTATATCACAGGTACTGGAATGATACTCTCTACTAAGTCCTTAATCACCATCAAACATGCATTCTGGGCTGGACAACCTTGAAAAATAAACCAAAAAAATCAATAAAACACAGTAACTAAATTTAAATTTTGTAGTTCTATATTGTAAAAATATTAACAATTTATTATACTGAATATATAATGAATATATGACATATATATATAGTGCTTATAAGTACTACAAAGATTCACAGTTGTACTTACCAACTCCATTAGATCTCTCAGCTTTCCAATTTCTTCTGGAATGGACACCAGCTTGTTATTACTGACAACCAAAACTTTCAGTGGGAGATCAAACAGGTATTTTGGCAATGTTGACAAAAGATTTCGACTTGAAAGCAAGAAAAAGGGATAAGAAAGGCTGAATTCTAATCTCTTATATAGCTCTCAGGGAGTTTGAGATGAATATGGTACAACTTCTCTCCTGTCCCAGATCACATTCTCCATCTATTACAATTTCATCTACAGTGTCCATAACAAATTCCTTATCAGATACAGCCTATTTCCGGTATGTGAATTTCAGATCCCCATTTTACATGATGAAATGAGGATGTACTAGGACAGAAACTAATAACAAAACATACAGAGAAATCTGTTAAAAGAAATAATGTTTGACACTTGCTTTTATCCTGCTGGTACCTTCAGAAGAATCACCTGATCTGACAGTCCACCAAGTCAGAGCTTTATATTATTTATATTTTGCTTCTCACGTCATGTTGTTGTGACCCTCCTGAGCCATCCCAAAAAGCCCTAAACATTTAATTATTTTGCTTAGCAGCAATAGGCTGGAAAGTAAGCCTTAATTAAAATGTATTTCTTCTGTGTATATTATTTTCCACCTGCATGCATATCTGTTTTGTGCATATGAAATACACTGTAATCCACTACTGGATTTAAATCTACATTGAAAAATGACCCACACTGATGGACTTCCACTGCCAGAAGCACCTAAAATCTTTCTAATAAGATACATTTTAAAAAGTCATTGGGAAACAAGCTTGTTCAGATGTGATATGAAAGCAATTCCTTTCACATGTAAAAGTAAAATAATAAAAATCAGTACTTGCTGTTGATTTAGGCAGACCTAGCTCTATTTTTGACAACAAAAGTTACTTTTAAGTGCTAATACTTGGGTTCATATTACATTATCAAAAATACCAGAAGTTTTAGTGCTTAGCTGATATAAAGTCAGAGCACTGTTTTCATAAGCTAAAAATCTTGGCATTTTAAAAATATTTTCTCTATGATTACAGTTTATGGAACTGCAGAAATCTAGGAAATTTCTAACAGTACTATTATGTGTAGTAGATATAATTCTCGCCATTTCTAGTATGATATATGTGATATTGAATATTTGTTGGAGTATACACGTTTGTATTAGGACTCCCACCCACCCTTGCAGGGGAAAGAAACCTGGTGTATACTGAAACCTGATTTACACGTAAAAGGAGATGGCTTGGCCAGGAGATGGGCCATGTCTGGAGAGATAGGGGGACCCCAAGAGCTGATCGTGTGAACATCATGTGAACGACCCGAGATGGATATCATGGAAATCCCTCGGACAGATACATGTGAATGCAGCATTCCCATAAATTCAACTCTGGACACTGAATTGTTCTCTTATTAACCTATGGACTGTGAATGGAAGAAAAGACTGACTGCCAAAATCTTAGCCTCAGGCGGCATTTTCCCTATAAAAACCGCTTGTGCTAGGATAGAGGTGTGTGGGCATAGAGGAAAGCCTCTGCTGAGGCTGACCTCTTTGTTGCACACCCAGGGCCGACCCCAGGCTCGGCTCTGTTCTTTCCTTGTGGCTGGCTAGATAGAATTGGATTGCAAAAGAAATATTTTATTTTTTCATATTAATTTGGCTGGACAAATTTTTATTTATAACACTCTGTCACAACTTTAAAGAGGATTATTATGATACAAAACCACAGTATTTTCTGAAAGAAATATGGCCTAACTTTCTTCAGCAGCAACCCATTTCTCTTTTAATGGTACTTGAGGTGCTGAATACATTTCTTTACACAGCAACTGTGTAGTTCTAACTCTTTCAAGAGTCGATTCTCTTGATGATCCTTTGCCAAACTGTGCTTTGTCCTCGTTTCTGTGCTCCTGTCCAAGGACTGATTTTGCAGTGCAGGAACTTGTGGGCTGTAGCATTGGAGAACTGGCTAAAATCCTACCTTCCTAGCTCAAGTGCTTTGTTACAGGAGAAAACCACATTCTAATTTGGGCTTCAGATGGTGGAAGAAATGTATTGTGAATTTCATAGTAAAGCAGGCAGCTCCTAAAAAAACCCAAAAACCTGAAAAAAAACAGAGGAAATCTATGTGACATGAATGACTGCTTCATTGCCACATTTTTATAGTCACTTCAAAAAAAGTTTACTTGCGTATTATATTTTTGCTTCTCATGCCTTCAACCAGAAAAGCCTGGCATATCTGCCTGAAACACAACATAAAAAGAGACTTAATGCATATCTATATAAATAACTTTTCTGTATTGTTCACTCAGAATTTAACAGAATTAATACATTGCTTCTATAAATGTACTGTTATAAATGAAAATTTGTCCAGCCAAATTTAAAATGAAAAAATAAAATATTTATTTGTAATCAAATTCTATCTAGCCAGCCACAAGGAAAGAACAGGATTTCCATGATATCCATCTCGGGTCGTTCACACGATGTTCACACGATGATCAGCTCTTGGGGTCCCCCTATCTCTCCAGACATGGCCCATCTTCTGGCCAAGCCACATCCTTTTACGTGTAAATCGGGTTTCGGCATACACCAGGTTTCGCCTGTGAGGGGTGGGGGGGGACTCCTAATACAAACGTGTATACTCCAACAAATATTCAATATCACATATATCATATTAGAAATGGCAAGAATTATATCTACTACACATAATACAGCACCTTACTTATGAATCAGTACTGAAAGAACTGGTATTTGCAGATTTTGAGACACAGGAGGTTTTGGGGATTTAAATAGCTCTTAACTGAGAAAACTGCTTTGGATTTGATGCAGCTAATATCAGAAATAAGGAGTATTGTAGAAAAAAGGGTCAGGAGAGTTTTCTAGATTACCTCTCCTTCCAGAGCTCATATCCATCTTCTGTTCTAGTGAGAAAATCCAACCAAATGTTTTCCAAGTTTAAATAGAGCACTACATCAATGGATGTAAATAATGTGCAAAATCAGCAGGACTTTCTAGCCAGAGTAATTTAGCCTCTTGATAGCAGCAAATTTTTATAGCTGTGGTTTCTGAACACTCTCTTTCTACATAGCATCAGAAACAAAGAAAACTCTACAAACACAATGGCTTGATGAAGCAAAATGCCAAATTTTAAGGAGATATGTTAAATAACGATGAAAACCAACCACCATTACTCACCTAATGTTAAGGTAGGTAAGCATTTGCAAGTTTTTAATAGATTCTGGAATGGATTTGATGCAGTTGTGATACAAATTTAAAGTTTCCAGTGGTGCAAACAACCAGACATCAGGAGGAATTTCAGTAAATCTGTTCTTTGAAAGATCTAGAAGCAAAACGAAAAAAAAATCCTTTTTTAGTCAAGACTTTCCCCTGCAGTAAGAGGTGATAAAAGTACCCACTGTTATTCTTGTCATGCTCCTAAATAATAAGGTGTTTCAAGAAGTATAAAATAGTTCAGTTTTGCCAGATGCTACCCCATATAATTAATACACAAAAGAGCCTTAAAATACTAAAAGATTATTGCTCAATATGCAATCACAAGAGAAAGCAGAAGAGTGACATGAATTCACAAATACATTTCCTACTAGACAGTTACAATAACACTAAATATCAATTATGATTGTCCCTTCTCTATCAAGTCTTTTTTTCTGTGCAATTCTTGGTTTTCTTCCCCTCCAGCTCTAGGCACAATAGTAAACCAAGGTCAAAACTCAAAGTTATTTCTCCTGTTTGACAGCTACATTAAAATCCAATGTCATTATACAATGTATCTGCAATGCTAAAGCCAAGTTCCCAAAGCACTCTTATACAGTAACTGACATTCTCCAGCTACACATTTTGTAACTTAACTAAAAGAGGATAAAGTTGCATAAACCAATACCACAAGTATTTATATATAAAAGTCAAGATTCAATTTAGCCTGGTCTAAAAGCAGAAAGAGGAGAGATCTTTGACTGTTGAAACACAATTCTTCAGCTAGAGTTACTCTGAGAATGCATGACTGCATTATGCAAATCTGCATGCAGGAGTTATGACAAAACAGAACATTACCAAAATGCACAGCACCTCTGACTATATAAAATCTTGAAAAGAACCAGAAAATACAAATGAAATGTGACCCAAGAATCCTAGAAATTATCAGCTAAACTACCAAAACCTATGCCAGTCTACCAAACTACCTTGGAAAAGAGATACTTACTTGAGAACAACTGCCTAGTCTTTTGAAAGGAACTCTGGCTGCCAACCAAAGACATTTCAAAAGGATGTGGTTTCTCAAAAATGCTGAACAAACTCTTTTAACAGAGAAGTAATACAGATCCCTTGCTATTTCAGGATTTATTTCTCAGTTTTTAACACGCACATGGAATAACTGTTTTTGCTTAGCTCCCATCAAATTATCTCTGGAATGAACAGTTGTGCAACAAGTCTAGAAAAGGGCTGGAAAACTGGCTCCTAGTCATTGTCAGGTTCAAAGAGAGAGCTCAACAACCTGAAGTTTAATTGGCAAACCAACTACGTGCAGCATTTCTCAGGGCCAAGACTGCAATCAATATTGCTTAGCTTCTTCATCACCAACCTGGCAAACAGAACAGAATGTGCCTTCAGGAAGTGCAAAGACAGCACCAAGCTGGAGGGATGGGATGAGAGCCAGGACCTCCCCTGGCAGACACCCATTGTGAATAAAGGCTCACCTGTGGCAGATCCCTGCTCACACCAGTGTGAGCTGCAGGACAGCAGGGTAGAGGAAAGCTGTGCAAAGAACACCCCATGATGCTGTACACAACAGGCTGAATGCAGGACACCAGGGTGCTGAGCAGAGGGAATGGCCTCCATAGTGTGCTGCAGGTGACCAGCAAACGAAATGGACTGGTACAATGAAACACCATCTTCCTGTGGAGTTATTTTTGGCAATAGCTTTAACTTTACTGCTTGAAGTCTAGAATACGTGAAATTTTGTGTGCTATCTGGCTGTCATTCCATTATTTCAAAAAAACATTCTCAAGCTTAAGTATTACAAGGTCTTCCTAAAAATCAGGGTATCCATTGCTGATGCAGAATTCTGCAAACTCTACCTGCAAGAGGCAGAAAAATATGTTCCTAGGTTGAAGGAGTGTGGGAACTCAAAATGTCTCTCAGACATTTTTAGTGGTTCCAGGCCTTGGTCAGAAGCATTCTAGACCCTGGCAGACAGCTGAAAAACAGCTGTGATTTTGAGTTTGAGCCATGGAATGAATTACCAACTTTGGAGGTAGAATAAGCAGTCACAAGAGGTTAGATAGTATAGTATAAGTAGTTACAAAGTAGAGGGGAAATTTTTTTTAGTATTGTACAGGGGGGTTTTAGCACATGTACAGGGGGGTTTTCCCTTTGTACATGGGGGTCAGAAGTTTTAAGATGGAGGAAAATGGGCTGATCCTGTTCTTCCTCCTTCTTTTTCCTTACCTCCATGTTCTTGGTGATGTTGGCACTCACAGATTGGTTTAGAGTAGAAAAACACTTGGCAACGTAGGTAGTAGGTATTGGGGAATAATTGTAAACATGTTATACGTAATATATCTTATAAAAGATAGCAGCAGCCCTGGGTGGGGGGAGAGACAAAGAAGACAGCAGATAGAAAGGATGTCAGTGTGTGTGTGTGCCTCTACCCAGGCCACTGATCAAATAGCTGCAGTCCAAGAACATAATCTGTTAGATAACTAGCAATAAACTGCCTTGAGAACGAACAGCTAAAGCCTGCGGAGTTTTTCTTTGGAAGCACGGGTTGGAGGAGGAATTTCACCACCACATGAGACCCCAGAGCAAGGCCGGGGTTCTCACAAAGGAGTGGCATTCCTAACGAACTGTGAGAAAAACGGTATACAGTTAACTAAACTGAACATCTCAACAAAACCGAAAAAGCTTATTAAAAAACTAGCATGCTTGTGAAAGTTTTCACAACCAGTGAAGCTCATTTTCAGTTTTCTACTACATCAGTTTTCAAAATGTTACAGAAAAATGACAGCTTTCACACAAAAGTTTTCTGCAAAACCCTTCTTAAACAAATCCTCTCATGTTCTAGTATTCAGCAGAGTGCAAACCCTACATGCACAAGAGATGCACACAGTTTTATTGCTGGTTGTTCTATAACCTCCACCACATGCTGAAGTCTTTAATGCAGCTCCATTCTGAAAAAAAACCCAGCTTTAAGCCTCTTCCTGATTTGGTTTTATGAGCAGCTGAAAAGGTGACTGAAGGCTGGTACAAAGATCTAGTCCACAAAACAAAAGACAGAATCCGACCCTACTGCCACTGGTCCCAGGAGCAGCACTGTAGACCTGAATGAGAAGGCTCAGGGGCACCACAAAAATTTTGCTGCTGTGTTTGCTTCCAGCCACACCTCAACTACACATCTTGGAAAGTCCCAGGTTAAAAACAGCTTTGCTATTTCTTCTGCAGAAATAAAATCCAGAGGCAAGGCCAGACAACAAGCAGAGGATGCATTAACTCTGCTCTGGACGAGTGGACCAGGGGTGTAATATCCCTGGTTTATACAGGGAATATAAACCAGCTGTGGTTTCCAGCCTGGCCTGAGACAAATCACAGCAGCACAGACTGGCTGGAGTGCCTCAGTGTACCCTGGTACAGAACCATAGAGCTGCACATCAAAATGCATAACTAGGTCACTGTATTTGTGTATTACTTCTCTGGAAACAATGCCTTTGAAGATACTGTGGGGCAAGGATTATACTTTCTTATTATGAAATTCAGAAATCCTATTAGAATAGGAAATTACACCCACTATCTCTCAACAATAAAATTTAAAAAGATAAATAAAGAGGTGGGAGATAGCACGACTTCTATGCCAAGAAATTTTTCATTCCATCATTGCAAAACAGCATTAGAATAGCTTCAGGGGTTGGTCCAGATTTTTATGAAGATAACGATTTGAGTATCTATAGTTTTCCACAATATTCTCATATTGAATGTACTTGCAGCTTTTTAAAATCAAGTAAAGCTATTTTTATCCAAACTGAAGAATGATTTGTACTCCAAAAATGTTTTTATAACAATCAAGATATTTATGAGACAGTATATGCCCTATTATAAAATGTAGATATGAAATATATGCAATTTAGGTACTCTTTGAAGACTAATTAATACAACAGATGACCAAGGAATTATAGTCTGAAAAAAGGAAGGAACTTAAGGAATAAAGTGCTCCTCTATAAACAACACAGCTTCCATCTCACCTGAAAGCAGGCTGATAGCACTTGAGAATGGCTTTGTAAGGGTTAAAAGACTGAAGAAGCAAGGAAAGCTGGTAAATGCAGAACCACAGATGATTTAGGTTGACAACTCTTCTAGAAGTGATATTATAGGAATCCTTTGCTTGACCAGTTTAGACTGGAAAACTCTCAGTGGGAGTGTTAAGTGAGGACTAACCAGAAGAAACTACCCATGTCTGCTCGTGAATCACAGGGTATTTCAATAAATTTTCTCTGCAGGAACAATAAAAGTGAGAAGTACACCATTACTAAGGTTAAATTTGAAAGAGGAACTAGAAAAATATGAAGAAGTTGGTTGCCCTTTAGGCTTTTGGGTTTTTTTGGACAGAAAAAGTAAAGTCTTTAGTTACTATAAGATGATGACTAAAAAACAATATATATAAGGATCAAAAGGAAAGAATTAGAATTCTAGGAAATCTGTCTGGAAGGGAAGCTATAAGAAGTGAGAAGCTACCTTCTATCAATTTAAGTCATGATCAAGAGGGAAAACAAAAAGCACAAGCTGTCAGGTTACAGCAGTGTGCAGCCAGGTATTTAAGTAGTATTACCATCATATTTGCCTTGGTTTTGCACTTTTCCCTGAGGATGCAGTACTGCATACCATCAGGAACATGCTGATACAGCAGACTGGCCTTTTATTCAAATCAGTACAATTCCTTTTATATTCACATATTACATACACTATATGTTGAATTTGAAATACAAGGCTCAGCTAGGAAATTTACACTGAATTTAATCTTGATTTTATGAAAAATTCTTACAGTATTTTTCATAAAAATATGTTTCTGATCCAGAATATTGGTGTTAAGCTTATGCTCCAAAATGGTCTTAAGAAACTAGATCATAAAAACCCCACATTCCTCACCCCACAAAACCCAGAACTGCTCTCCTAATTCATCACTGATAGATTTTCCTAGCCAGCTTTTCTAGCAATGCTTTAGCCTAAGCCTACCAAAATCTAAAACAGTTGGAACTGTAAAATTAATCCTATAGAAGACAACAGATGCTTAAAAACAAGTGTTCAGACCTGATCCCAAAGATGCTCTTTTAGTCAATCTAAACATGAATCAGAGATCACTGCACAGAACATGGGTAAAACTCATTTGTCTGTCAGATGCAAGATTATTCTGGAGAAGAAAAAACGTGGCCTCAAACACTACAGAAACACCTGCATGTGGTATCTGCAGGAGGCACAAGCTGTCAATGTCCACAAATCACTGACTGAAGAAAGCTTTGTTATGTAAGGAAAGCTATGTTATGTTATGTGAGAAATCGGTTTGTGCATGCTAAGTGTCATTTCTGTGGTTAGTCAGAGCAGACAGATCTCTTCCTGCCTTGACTAGTTTCTCAACAAACTGAAGAAGAAGCCTCAGGAGAAAGGAACTCTTCAGCTTCCCAAGCTCACCTCAAAGGGGATGTCCCTCTAGCATTTCCCTCAAAGTCTACACATCTACTTGTAGTTTCACAGTTCCAATCTTAATGCATGACGAGTGACAGAAATGTTTTCAAATTTTCCCTTCAAATGAAAAACAAATCTGGATAATTAAACAATAAAAAGCAGAATTCTTCAGACTTACTTATGTTCCAAAATGAAGTACTGAACAATTAAAATACATCCAGATGTAGAATTATTTCCCATACTGATATAAACAGCAATCATTTCAGTTGCAAAGGAGAACAAAAATTTTGAACTTACTGGCAAAGACTGTTCAAGAATTACAGCACCATAAATCTCTGTAACTGTGAATTTCACATACAAATCAGTATTTGCTCTCCAACATCAAGAGCAAGGGTGAAGTGTCAAAGACCACCCTAGGTTGTGGGGTGGCTTCATGTGGTGGAAAAACTTCTCCTCCAACCCATGCTTCCAAAGAAAGGCTCAGCAGTCTCTTTTTGTTCAGTTGCATGGTTGTTTATTGCAAGTTATCTAAAAGATTGTCTTCTCAGGCTGCTGCGGTTTGCTCAGCAGCTCAGGCAAAGGCACACACACCTTGACATCCTCTCTGACTCCCGACTGCTTCTTCTCCCTCCCTACCAGGGCTGGTGCTATTTTTTATATGGTACATAACGTGTTACATGGTTACAGTTTTTCCCCAATAGCTACTACCTATATTAAATGGTACCTTTCTACTCTAAACCAATAAGAATAATGGAGGTAAGGAAGAAGAAAGAGGAAGGACAGGGCAGGCCCAAATCCCAAATCCATCTTAAAACCTCTGACCCCCATGTACAAAACTAAGCCCCCCCCCGTACAGCACTCAAAAATTCTTCCCTCTACTTTGTAACTACTTCTACTATAATATCTAAACTTTTGTGACTTCTTGTTCTTCCTGCAAGGTTGGTAAATCGTTCCATGGTTCAAACCCAAAATCACAGCTGTTTCCAGCTGCCTGCCAGGGTCTCAAATGCTTCTGACCGGGGCCTGGAACCTCCAAAAATGTCTGAGGGACATTTTGAGTGAAGGAAAACACAGAACAATCTGAGCATCCATCAGCTCTTATGCACAGTAAGGAAGCTAAGAATACCTGCCAAATCCCTGTAGCTCTCAGGATATTAAACTGACCACAAATTGTCAAGGAAAGCTACATACATTTGAAGTCTATTCTTAAAAGCTTATGTAGCAGTATTTAACTTGATTTATATCTGTTGTATATACTCAAATCAAGTAGAAGCAGTCTGTCTTCTGTTTAAATGAAAGAAGAAACATTCACAGGACTAAAGGTGGCTACAAGCAGCTTTTACTTTTTTTCAACTAGGCATTCGACAGCATGGAATAGCTTCTGGTTTTGTGAAAAGATATTACAAACAGATATCAAAATAGTATTTGGATTCCAAATACAGCAACTGAAGATCTAAGAATTGCTGTTTTATGGTTATCCCCGCCCTAAGTTTATCTGATCTGTGCAATTAAAATGACAAATGAAATGTACATAACCACATAATTGATTTTTCTCATCAGGTACAGAGGAAAGGTTGTACAAGCAGTCAGAAATTCCTTTTGACAGTACCTGAGTTCTTGGCTTTTCATGCTAATTGGCACGTCTGAAGAAAAATAAAATTATTTTTAAAAATACATTTTTACTACTTTTAAGACTTCAGTAAAAAAAAAAAACACCCTGTCAGACTGAACAGTTCTTCCACATGACAGAAATGTTTCTGTAACTGGAACAGACCAATGACTGTCTCTCACACTTCTGCTAACAGGGAGAAAGAACTGAGATCCAGCACACTGGCTTGGAATCAAAGCAGCCTTAAGGAACCCACTATTTCAGTCCACCCTCACTAAGCCCAGTCTCCCAGTCTATACTGGATACACCCACACAGAACATCTAAATTGGCAGTTTGATCCAAGCAATTCTTGTTTTTCATGTAAACTGCCTCTGCTCATCACATGTTGGTTCAGGTACATTAGGTTTTTCCTGAAATCTCTACCAGTAGAAAACTAAACCAGAAGCTCTGATCTAAAGGCTTCAACAGGTGTGGAGGGAGGGGGGGCATCTTGATGCTGATCTGCTGCACAGCAAATGCCAGTGTTGTCCACACAAATCAGATTTGTTACTTGAGGTGCAACAAGCACACTTGAGAGAGGCACTGAATATTTATTTCAGAGTTGTGCAAGCCTGGGTGCTCAGGGTATTCTGCAAGTCAAGCACACCAACTATCAAAACTTATTACTATTTATACATTTTAGCAAAGAAAGGAATTAGTGTTCATTGACTACAAGTTACATAGTTCTCTCTTCAATCAGTATTGTGTCTTCTATGAGCTAAGGACCTCTCTTGTTTCTCACACTGATTAGTCCATGTGCCCAGTCTCTCTTCCTTTGGGTCAGTGGGTTTCTTGGGTTTGTGGTCCATCAGTCACTGCTGTGATCTCCCTCTGCCAAAATTACCTTTTATCCAGTCAGAACTGACTCAGCAGAGATGCTGAGTTAGCTCTATAGGCTTCATCCTTATCTTAAGGGTTCTGCCAACTGTCCTTGTGGCCTTTAAGTTCTGCACTCCCTGTGCCCATTATCAGTGTTACACCCTTCTTCCCAAGCCTTGTTAACTGCCCCCCACATCTGAGATCACTGAAGCCTGTCAAGCCCTAAATCTTAACAAGGCAATTCTTAAACCAGTAATTTGTCTTTTTAACACTGGGACATCACTTAGGTCTTACCTGTCAGTTGCTATTTGCTTCAAGGATTAAATTTCCCTCCTTGCCACGCAGGCTTGAAAGTATACAAAGATTAAGGAACATCCTTTCTCAAGAAAATTTTACATATTCCACATTTTTCAACATGAGGATGAACTCAACAGATTAATTCTTCACCACATTGCAACATTAGAAAGGTCCAAACATTTCCAACACAACGCAGTAACTCTGGAGGGTGTTCAGCTATTTTAGCACAGCATGATTTAAATGGAAAATAAAGAACACATCATCAGGATCACTCTTCAGTCTGGCACATTCACATACAATGCAAATTCACATACCATGTCAAAAGGGCATAATCCATTATTTCAAGTCAAGGATTATTTTCCTCTCCATTACTGAAGGTGTCATGGCTCCACAAATCTTTCAGAGTTTGAACTGGTAAGCAGAAAATCCCACTGGAAGCTTTTTTTGTTTTGGCACTTCAGTATTTAGTCTAGAGTATAGCTTTTTAAAGACTTTACTACCAGAAAGAGTATTTTCTTGACAAGTCAGCAAGGCTTCTTAAGCTGCCATATTACAGCACAGGCATCTTCCTCCCACTTAAACTAACATTTATCAGTTTAATGCTGACAATTCCTCTTCTGGCTTTGTAATTTTTTAATTCCGAATTTCTGTCTCACAGACAAGTAATATAAGGGAAAGTAATCCTCATCTGGCAATGAAGCAAAGCCTGGGTTTCTTAAGGAATATCTCAAATATACACAATCCCAAGACTTACATCAGCCTTCATATACCCAGTAACACACATCCAAGCCTTTGTCCTGACGAGCTTACAATCTAAACAGACATGAGACAAGCTACAACCAACCCGCAGTAATCAGTGTTTACTGCATGACTTATCTTTTGCACAGATAAAATGGCTTGTCACTGGATAAACTGAGTAGAAACATTTTTGAAGTAAGCTAAACTGCTGGAAGACAAAGAACACTGGAGAACAAGACAATTGCACTAAGATGGAAGCAGAAGAAAACCTGAAGAAACTGGGTAAACAAGCAGTCCATGATCACTCAGTGAGCAAGGTCTAGTAACACTTCCAGCACGATATCCTGAGATCTGGAGGCCCCTGCTGTAGCAACTTCAGCATCTGCTCTTACTGGCTGGTGCCTCCCACTGTCCTACTTGTGCCAGACCTCGTGTCAGCATTTAAGAACAGCCACAGCCACTTCCCTTAGCTCAAAAATCATTCTACAGTATCTGTTATTACTGCATGTAACAATTTGAAGCAAACACACTCAGAAACTTTTTAGTTCTAGGTCAATCTTCAACAGAACAAGTTCTAGTCACTACATTCTGCTTCCACCTATGGGAACAGTGCTGCAGTGACAAATGGCAGGAGTGTTTGGTTTAACATTCAGATGGTCGGGGATTTGCTCCCTGTGCAGTTACACCTGCTGCTCAGCTGCTAGTGAGCCAGGGCTCAGGGTTCCTTCAAGCCTTTTAACAACACAAACCCTTTTTCAGAAGTCATTCATTGACACGTGGAAACACATTTGTGATAATCGTGTCTGACAAGCACAAAACTATTTTAGCTCTATAACAAAGTAGGCGACTTTATTTTTTATTTTCACCTGAAGTGTGCGACCTCCTCTAGACCTGTGAGCACATTCTCCTAGCAAGTGGCAAACAATCCCAGGCCGGAAGAATGATGAACATCAGACTGATGGACAGCCACAGAAAATAAGAGAACTCAGAAGTCACTTCCCACAGCCATTCAACTATTTTATTACAAAAAAAAAGTATCAAATAACTTCACATTTTCTTTGGAACTCCAGCCTTCAGCCTGATTTAGTTGCCTTTTTGCTAACGGCAGATTTCAGCATTAAATTCTAGCCTTGCTAGGAATATGAGTATGTACTTTCGAATCAGCTCCAACCAAGTGGCACAACTTAAATGGGAAAACACATTTCACCAAAAAAGAGTATCTGAAAAAGCAAGTTACTCCATTATTCTTTATCGCACAAGCTTTTGCAAAACAATTCACAGTCTAAATTATTTGCCACCTCTGCAAATAATCAGTAACAAGTAGAAACATGTAGAAACTCAAAAGAAGTTCCTTATTGATCAAACACAGAAAAATTACAGACATTAGATGTTGGATATTACAAAACACAAAAATAGTCAATGCAATGGCAAATTTGTGATGGATGGAGATGGTTAAAATTAAAAAATTACATACTGCATGTTTTTGTAGGTCAGTATTTCAGATAAGGCTGTAACACTAATTTATTGGGTTTTTTAATATTATGAAATAAGTGATATTTTTCATAATACAACCCTTTTAGGTAGGCAAATAGTAATAATCAGCTCCTTTAACTTCAAGTCACTGAACTGAACTTGCCCATCACAAGTACCCTTAACAAGGATCCTTAATAGCGGCCCTCAGCAAAAAAGCCTCAAGCACACACAGCTCATTTCTGCTTTGCCAAAACACTGGCTGTGAGAACACTGTGGAAAACTTCTATAATTGTTTATAAACTGCATCACATCCAGATTTTGCATCAGATGCATTTCAGAGCATAAACACTGGCCCTTCTCCCCAAAAAAACACAGAATCAGAGTTCCTCTTTTTGTTTAAATCTGAATGAAATGCCCCTAAAAAACCACATTTTGCAATGTGTTTGACTTCCAGAATGTAATTGAGATTTAAGCTACACATCCTGTATGAAAACTAATTTTTTTTAGCTGAATATTGGATTTGTTGTTGCTCTTCAGTTATCATTGTCCTTAATTTAATCAATATTGGCTCCACCAACAGAAATAATAATTTTATTCAGACAGGAAAATATAATTGGTTTAGAAGTCCATACCATAGAGGCAGAACTGCTTTATAAATTAACATTCTTATGCATTTCACAGTCAATATTAAGCCTTGGGGGTTTAATCTGTAATCACATGAATGACAATATACCTTAGAAGGGCCAGAAATAGGATATAAAAAAAGTCAAAGACATGCAAGTAACGGTGACAATGGTCTCTGTAACAATGCCTTGCCAAGCCTGCTATTGGCCATGACAGGAGGACTCACTCTCCAAGTCATACTGGAATACACTTGTGTTACTCCTCCATGCTACAGGGAGGAAGCAAGGGTTAGAAAGGAGAAATTTCAACATTCATCTATTTACAGGTGTCCATTCACCTACTTATAATTGCCTGGGAGTTCTCTCAGAATTAAGAGGTGGGAATTGAAGCTGTTGTGACAAAGCCATAAACAAATAAGCCCAATGGCACCACTGCATTTTTCTGGAGCTATCAGTCATACACCCTTCATATTTACTAAATTCATTTCTGAAAAGCTGATCACTAAAAAGGGAGAAAATTGCTAAAGGCACAGGTTGACTTAGGTTCCTGTGCTATATTGTCAAACGGAACTATCTTTAAAAAAATAAAACAGCAAACACACAACTCTTCAGCTAAGCAGACTGTGATTACACTGATGTGTTAGACTCAATTAGTTAACTGCCAGGGGGCCTAATGCTGTCCATACAGACAGAAGCAAAGTTACACATAAAATTACTGGACGATTCAAGATATCTCTTGGTATCTCAAGAAGTATGATTTTATTTTCTCTTCAGAAGTTCATTAAGAGGAACACAAGACCTGTTTGGGCAGCCAGAAGACAAATTCAGATAAATAATAAGGATTTCTTGGCCAAAGTGCTGCAAGGACAATTCACAGTTAAAACCAACCAAACAAGAAGAGCTAAACAGCCAGATATGATCACTATGCTTTAGAAACATATTTTAAAATACAAAAGGCATGCCTCGATATTTGCAAATTAAGTATTGGCAAGCCATTAGGTAAGTTAGATGCAAATAAAATCCCAAGACATTTTTGATAAATCAACAGATGTTGTGCTTCAACATAACTCTTGCTGACTTTACTGATACAAAGATAGAATATTCTGGGTTTACAGTAACACTGCAGATCCTACTGCCTAAGGGCTGGTGATATGGAAAATAAATTGTTTACATCCACACTGGCCAGAGACTGGTTTTTTTTTTTTAATATTTGTTTCAAGTACCACAGAATTGAATTTATGTCAGACTCACTGACACAAAACAGAAAGTGAAACTTTGGAAAGATTTGTGACCCAAGCCCCCATTTCCTATGCTTCAGCCTATAACCTTGTTCATGGGAATATTTGCATGTGAAACAGGGATAACTGCTAGAGAAATACCAGTAACTTCGTGACTGTTGCCTCTGAGGCAGCTGCTAATTCCTCATGGGGCGCCAGGCCACACTGACACTGTCAAGGATGTCCATAGTTCACCAGCAGAAAACCGTTACCCACTTGACAAAAATTTCTACAGCTCAAATCAAAATACAGAAGACAGGCTTCTTTTTTTACAAGCATCTTTTGAAAGACATCTAAAATTTGTATTTCACCAGGATTCATTCATAAACCAGGACTACAATAAATCAGACTTCTCCCGAGATGGTACTTACATAGACACAGTTCAACTATTTCAGTACAGGATTTTAGAGCAGCAAGCAATAAAGCTATTTCTGCCAGAAACAGCCCTTAAAACATTTTCACACCACCATTCACAATAACAACTTAATCCTAATGGGAATGACTAGGCTTTACTACATCCTAGAATACAGAGACAAGATCACTGTAGACAGCTCTGACTCAAATGTTGAGATTCAAAATAAATGGACAAAAAAAAAAAAAAACCAAAAAACTTAACAAAATGTACAAAGCAATAATTAGAAGTAAACAAAAAGTACAGACCCTTGATGCTCCAGGATGCAGAAAGTCTTTTTAATAACAGATTGCCTTTATGCCTATAATGCTTCTTTCTTTCTGAGTGCTTTGGTTATTGAATATCTATACAAGACAGTAACTGACAGCATTGCTAAATACATTTTCATGCTATTACAAGGAAAACTCCAGCTTCCATTATTTCATAGAAACTCTTTTTATTTTCAGGTACCACCATGGATAGTTTCCTATTCCAAACAATATGCCAGCTATTTGTAACCCATGGGGAAAGAAAAGCCCCAAAACACCACCCCCCCCACCGCCCCCCCCCCCCCGCCCCCAGCATTTATTCACTCAAACAATATTTTCAAAAGCGACTACTATTTGTGAACAAAAGATCCTGGGCCTCTCAGTAATATTTTTGTCTAGGACATTATTTAAAATTATCCATTTTCAGCAACTACCCCAGTAGCAAAAAAAAACCCACAAGTAAATGGAGATGAGCCACAATATGAGAGAACCTCCATAGAAAAGGTAGCTTTGTTTTCCAGGAACCGTAAAGAAAAATGCCTCCATATTTACCTCACCTAAAAGTCTGGGTAAATCCAGGCCCGCACTCACGATATCCAACACAGTGAACACACCAAGCTCTCCACACTCACTGCTGGATGCTCAACACATCCCTCGTACTTGGAACCACCTTCCTACTGAGCGGGGACCGCGATACCCCAGGCGATACAGCTTTCACTGCAAGGGATCCGACACGCTTGAAGGTACATTCCACCCACAACAGGGAGCTCTCATTCCCCCGAGTGCGAACTCAAGTGCTCTCCTCACCCTGCTCCAGACACACTAACTGCAATTCCCACCTTAAGGCACGTTGGGACAGGGGACAAATGCCCGATTCCCAGAGACCGCCCCTCTCCCCTGCAATGCCCGATTGATTCCCTGAGACCGCCCGTCTTCCCTGCAGGCACACAGACCGCAGCACCTTGCCCCCGCCGCGCACAGAACCGTTCTCCGCCCCGCACAGCCCCGGACACGGCAGCCCGGGCACACGGACAGCTCCGGCTCTGCTCCCAGCACACAGGGGGCAGCGACCTCCACCCTCCGAACACCGAGCACCAATGAGCTCGGACACGCACGGCCGAGCGGTGCAGGAAGCCCTTCTACCCGCACAGCCCCGTGCCCCCGCACATATAACACGCACACAGAGCCCTGTGCCCTTCCACGGTCTCACACACCCCTGCGCTATCGCACACGCTCACACAGAGTTCGCCCCCGCCTTCACGGGCACCTCCGGTCCCCCGCTCCCCTCGCACACAGCAGGTTCAGCGTGCCCCGCTCACAGCCCATACCTGCATGGACGCTCGCTCCACACTCAAGGGGCAGAACGGGCCCGAGTGCGCCCAGCGGGGCAGCCCTGACACGGCAGCCCCACATCCTCCAAACCTCGGCCCGGTGCCTGCACAGAGAGCCCTCCAAACGCGAAGCCGCCCCCCTGCCCTCACCCAGGGGAATCCCCGATCCTCACCCACAGCGGCCGCTCCCGTGTCACCCCCTCAGCTGCCCCCACAGCCCTCCCCTGCCACCGCGGGGAATCCTCCCGCTGCATCTTCGCACCCGGGCCACCTGCCACCTGTGAGAAACTGCATTGACTTGTTTGTTCATCAAAAGTATGAAATTAGGATAAAAGGGGGGGAAGTCGGGACATGGAATTTGCAGGCTTGACTGGTAACCACAAAGATTGTAAAAGATTTTGCAGGACTGGCTGGAACTGATAACCGCAGTGGAAACCCATTGTTGCTGAAAACTGATAAACCGCAGTGGAAGGAGACACACCACCCCACTTGTGAAATCCATTGTTTTTGGGACTGATAACCACGGTGGAACGAGACTCATCACCCCCACTCATGCAAGATAAAAAGGGACTGAAGAGAAGGAAAGGTTGTTAGCTTTTGGCGGAGCCAGGCTCCCAGCTGAACCAGCGCTGTTTTGCTTGCTATCGCTTGCTGTAATTAATAAAATTATTAATTGATCTTAAAAGGCTGAATCAAATTATTCGCCTCAACTTATAACACCACCGCCCGGCCTCAGCGGCCACCACAGCGGGTCCACGCCCCCCGCCCTCAGCGCCGGGCCCGCAGAGGTCCCGCAGGACGCCCGCAGCCCCGGCCCGGCGCTGCCAGGGCCCCCTCACCTGCTTGCGTGGTGTCGCTCAGGTCGCAGCCGCTGCTGGGGAAGTCGCGCAGCTTCCTCCCGCTAAGGCACAGGATGCCCGAGCTGCCCGCTTCCTCCAGGGCCCGCTCCAGGCTGCGCACCGTGTGCGACTGCGGCAGAGCTGCCGCGCCCCAGTGCGGACCGGACGAGAAGGAGAGCGTGAGGTGCGCGGGGATGCTGAGCCCCGCCGCTCCGCTCCCGGCCGCCGTCCCGGTCCCGCTGCCAGTGCCGTTGTTGCCGCCGCCGCCGCACCCCTGCCCGGCCGCCATCTTGACCGGCCCCACCACAACAACGGCCGGGACCGCTGCGCAGGCGCCGCGGGGCCCGCAGGGGGCGCCGCGGTCCTGGGCGGGGCTTACCGGCGCCCCTCGGCCGCGCCAACCAATCCGCGACGGCGGCGCCGCCTGAGGGGCCGTGCGGCTGTGTGCCCGACGGCTCGTATGCCGCTAGGGGGCGCTGCCTGGAGCTGAGGGAGCAGGATCAGAAACGGGAATAGGATCGAGATCGGGGTCGGGAAGGGGATCGGGACCAGGACCGGGATCCTCTTAGCAACGGAGGCATCCTGGGAGCGAGGGAGGGTCCCGCAGCTGGGACGGGAGCGGGCGCGGGGGGCGCCGTTCGGGAGGCAGCGGGGAGCGTTCGGAGCCAAAGGAACACGGAGAACATCGTCTCGGCAGCTCCGGCGCCGCTGCGAGCGTGGCCCTGCCCGGTCGTGGGGCCGCTCGGCTCTGCCCGCTGCCCTCACCGCACCGTTCGGGGGTGCCGTCGCCTCTGCCCCGGCATCGCACAGCATCGGCCGCTCCTCGGGCCTGCAGCGCTCCTGCGCCGGCAGCACCACAGCCTCCGTGGCCTCTGCCGGGCACGGACTGGGGATCCCCGCCTGTGGCAGCGGCAAAAATCACCCACGAATCGGCTGTGGCAGATCAAAGGCAAGACTAGCGAGCGGCTCACCCTAAAATGGGTGAAGGAACACTCACGAAAGACCCACAGACACAAATGGGCAGAGCTCAGAATGTAAACGGGCAGTGGGGGGACATAAATCAGAAGCCCCCTTGCAAGGTCCAGGGACCAGTTACCTGAATAAAATGCTACAGAACTGCAGGGAGACTGGATGGATGGATAATTAATTACCTCTTGTACCATGTAATCAGTCCTTGGTAGGTGCTGCATATTTCTCTTCCAGAAATGGCTCTGGAGCTGTGTTTAGGAAATGCTAACGAAAGCCTCAAAGACACACATTTTAATGCAATTGTCATATGTTTGATGAGCAAAATCTGCTTTTAAGCCTTGAACCTCAGGAAGACCCTTGAATTCTTGAATTGGTTTGGATTGTTTTTTTTGTTTATTTTTGCATGCATATGTCATGCCTAATTGGGGGATCTAAGGGAAATCCCCTCTCTAGGGGTTATGGAAGAGACTGGCCTTCAGCCAGCAACAGGTCACTGATAGACAGCTGAGCCATTATTGATCACAAAAGGACCAGACCTGAAATATGATGTGGCTGATGTCTGGGTGAAATTCAGCAGAACCAATGAGCCAGGGTCTCTGTTGCAGTCATGCTGGCATGGTAGCATGGAGGATTGTTTTAGAAAGGCCTTGGGAATGGTAAACTGAGGAAAAGGATACATTCATGTATGCCCCATTGTTTTAGAAAGGCTTTGGGAATGAGAAACTGAGGGAAAAGATACATTTATGTATGCTCCACTGTTTCGGGAAAGTCCCGCTTCAGCATTCCTCTGTAGGCCCCCTTCTCCCCACCCCTGAGCAGTTCCCATTGGACCTGGCCCCTGGGGTGGTTCTGATGTGCCTTAGCTGAACACTGTCTCTATTGTTTAAGACCTTATCTCTTAATTTTGCTGTATAAAACTGTATCTGGGCAATAGCCCAGGGCCCTTGGTCACTGCAATGCTTCAGGCAATACAATCTCTCTGGACAAGCATACCATTGGTCTCTCTTGGTCTCTTTATCTCGAACCCTTGCGGCGACTGAGGCAGCGCCGCAGCTCGGACCGTGCTAACCCAGACGCTGCCTGGTAAGCCCAGGGCAGCGTGACCGCGGAAAACCCCGGCCCCGGAGGGGACAGCTAGCCGGAGGGTCCCGGGGGGCCGGGGAGGGACGGGGGACAGCGGCGAGAAACCCCCGAGAGCAAAGTGGCGGTCGAAAGAGAAGCAACAGGTCTCTGAGCAGGTCCTGAAGAGTGAAGGCCTCAGTCCTGCAGTGCCGTGCTGTGTGCATTTGGGGATCACCCTGTCCTGGCAGACAGATTGCCCTTCCAGCAGAGAGCTCAGTGTGCAAAATGCAGCTCTGGGGGAAAGGGGTCCCATTGTCACCTGCAAGTATTGTGGCTGTCTGCTTCCTCTGGCCTTAGCTGTGGGTACTTGTGGGGGCTCTGGGATTTGAGCTTTCAGATGAATATCTGCCAGTCTGACTGGGCCAGAGCTTCTGCTCTTTCCCTGAAAAAACCAATCATTCCCCAGATTCACAACAAGAAAATCAGGCCAACCTGTATAAACACTGCTGACTGCTGTCCTTGGTTAAGGTTCCAGCCAGAGAGGGTGGAGGATGAATAAACTCAGACTGGTATTGAGCCAAATGTGTAGGATGATTCTGCCTGCAGACATGGAGCAGGAGGCAAAGTGGCTCTGCAGCTCATAAGAGTGAAGCAGAGCAGGGGCCCTTTGGAATGACAGATAAATAGAAAGCAAAAAGCAATACTGGAAGAATCTTCCACCAAGTGATGTGAAATGCAATGATACAAGTGGCTAAAGGTGAATGGTACTGTGGGTTCCGTGCAGTGACCAAGCAGGGCCACACAACTATACTGGTGTCCTCCCTCCCCTGGGATGCAAGATGCACTGTGGGGACTCTCTTCTAACCCTTTGCAGTTGCTCCATCATTTTTAAACTTCTCAGACACCATTGGAGGTGTTACTCTGGAGGTGGTGTTGCCTGGCCTGAAAGAGTAGAAGTTTTTCATGTCACAGAGTTGCCCCTTCACAGTGGCCCCAGCCTTTGTGCAGCCATCCTGGCTGGGAGCTCAGCCAAAGCAAGATGCTGCCAGTCCCCAGGTGGGGAACTGCTGGCCCACCTGTCCAGCACAGGACAATGCACGGGAGCTGTCAGACACTGGATGAGCACAGGGCACATGTGCCCCAGTGATGGCTCAGGAAGCAGCTAAACTGTGTCACACAAATACCCTTCCCAAAGGACAGGCAAGCCCTGTGCAGCAGTTCACTCTGTTGACAACAGCAGGGATAATTCTTTTAGAGACAATTATTCTGTGGGTTTAGTACTGTGGCAGAATGGGTTATTGCTGAGTTCACACTGTGCCCTCTCCCAGTATGTTTTTAGTGTGACAGTTATGCATTTTGGCTGCTTGTGAATTCAGTGCAAAGCCTGTTTTATATCCTGCTACATAAAAAGTCACCCAGCACTGCAAGGCAATCAAGCTAGGAAAAAAAACAGTTTTTACCACCTAAGCCCTCAACATAAATTTAAAGAGCGGTTAAAAGATTATAAGGTACAGATTGCTAAAAATCATTTATTTGGAGAATAGAAACAGGGTGCAATCTGAAAAGCAAAAGGATGCTTCCCACTCAGCTATTCTTTCAGGACTGAATGGCTCCGTCCCTTTGCAATCTGATTGAAGAAGTACTCATGTTTTCCTAGCAAGTCTGCCGTCTTCTGTCCATATTTATAGTCATGAGGCAATTGAAATTAGGAATACTGCCATTTGTGACAGTGTTTCTTGTTCAACTTGTCAATTTCCATGACATACAGACTATTTGCATGAAGGGATGATGTTTCCTATAGAATTCATTAACCTGAGTGTTGGGGTGCATTTGTTTAATTCTGAACATACTTGTCTTGGTTTGGAAAGGCAGGTGTCTGCTAAGGAAGGCAGGAGCCTACCCTGAAATGATAAAATGTAGACCCCTTCCCTCTGAATTGTTATAAAATTGAAATTAAGGAGGGCTCTCAGGCAAAAATGTGGAAGCAGGAGTAACAGTTCTTTATTAGGGAAGGAAAAAAAAAAGATAAACAATGCAGTGAACCAAAACAACACTGACAGAATCAGAATACAACCTGACACCCTGTTAGTCAGGGTGTTGGCCGCAGTCCAATTGGGAATTTTGGCTGCAGTGCTCCTGGAGTGTCAGGTGTGGTTCTGTCGGAGCAGTGATCCTGTAGGAAAGGTGTAGTCTTCCTGCAGTGGAACAGGCAGCTGTTCCTCTGGGAAATCCAGTGCAGAAAAAGCTGTGCCGGTGTTCCAGAAACTCAAGGTTATATGCAGGTAGAAATGTTTGGCTCCTCCCTCTGGGCAGAGCATCTCACAGTGGGATGTTCTAGTTCTTATCAGTCATGCAGTGACATTCAGTGGCCCATTATCAGCAGATGTCTCCCCTGAGGGAGGATTGATTGTGGAAGAGATAAGGAAAAACTGCCCACTTAACAGAAGACAACTGCTATACAGATGGCAAATGAATACATCTTGCTTCTCAGTCTGGGACAATACTCAGAGCCAGGACTGCTCTGATAATTTTGCCAGTAACATTCAAGGCATAAGAGACCACAGTGAAAATTTTACCAAATACCTATTGAAAACCTCACACTGCTTTGGAGCCAGCTTTTAAAGCAGTAAACTACCTGCAGATGGGTACCAATGGGGACCAGTTTCCCCCAAAGCACCAGCCCATGCATTGTCACTCTGAGAAGCTGAACTTGCATCAAAGAGCTGTTGAAGAAAAGGAAATAACCAGAGGTTATATTTGACAAGTTAAGTTTTTTATTCACTGCACTGGACTCATACAGCATTGCTTCTTCAACTAACAACATTTCACACATTCTTACAAAATGAATGCCAAGTCCAGTCTCTTGTTAAAGATGTTTGGTGCAAAATGTAAAGCAGTCTATCAAATATTTCCTGTTATAAGTATAGCTTAGAGCCCAGTAACAGGTTGTGTCCAGCATGCTCAGTGCTGGGTTCCAGCAGTGGATGGAGAATGGAGGAGTTACTCAGGGCTGATGTAGGGCTTCATTAACAAATATCTAAACCCAGCTCATTAACATCTCACCCAATGTTTATCAGAGTGCTGCTGCTGGTTTGACTATGCTGTTGCTTTGAGCACAGGTGGAGCTGCAACTACAAAAACTCTAATGCAGATCTACTCAGCACTGGAAAATGTGATCTGGGCTGGGGCAGCTTGTCTTGCTCCATGCTGTGGACAGTGACTCCAGCAGCACGGCATGGCATGTCTCACCCTATCCCTGTAGCAGCAGTCAGAACAGCACAGCAATCCACAGAGAAATGAAAGGTATGCAGGCCTGACTGCCAGGGCAAAGCAACAAGTTTTCAGGGTGGAGCAGTCTTACACTGCAAACTTCTGGGCAGGGATGCCTGCAAGCACACCAAGTTGGGCAATTAGATGGATGCTGGTGGCTGTGGGCAGCTGCAACATCTCCACTTTCCTGTCTCCCATGTGGGCAGGCACATCATCCTCAAACCCTCCTACCCACCAAGCAATGTAGGGAAGGCTCCATGGTACACCCTCCCACTATCAGCCATCACCATGGTCAGCACAGGGTGCCCAGGAAGGGGGACACAGCTGGTGCCAGCCCTACAGCTTTCCAGCAGAGCTCTCCCAGTAAATCTATCTCTGCTCATTCCCCTCCACTACCTTGCCCATGTCCCTCTGGCCCACATTCTCATCCTGCCTGATCCTTGCCCTCAATCACTCATTCACTCTGTGTGTAAGGAAGGAGACAGCACATTGCCAAATCAGCTATCTCAAAGGGAATCTAGTGACTTTTATTGAGGCCTTGTCATGGAGCCTGGACTGTCACATGCAGTCCCTATGACGAGCACGCGGTCCTAAGGCATGGTGACCGTCCGTCCGGCGCTCCTGGCTGCTGTAAAGCGCCTCTTATTCCTCAGACTAGAGAACCTCTCATCCAGCGTCAGGCTGGTCTGCAGGGGAAAGCGAGAGCGAGTCAGTCCCTTGTCTTGTGGCAAAGCACAGCCAAACTTGTAGCGGGGTATTGATTAGAGCCCATCAGTCAGGCTAGTGATTCGCAGCTGGTTAGTCAATTAAACCACTCAGCACACAGAGACAAGGAGCTTGACAGATTGTGTGTGGCTGGAAAACCTTCAAGCAGCTCCCAGCCCCAAGACACAGGGCATCCTCGGCAAGAACAGGAGCAAGCAGATGGCATTTGAGTACAAGGCATCAGGTAAAACCAAACCATCCAGACAAGAAACGCTGGCAATGAAGAAGGTGGAGTGGGATTTCTCAGCTGCCCCAATGCTCTTGGACTATACTTCAGTGTAAAATGTGACACCAAGACGGGCACCAAAGCAAAGAGCGAGCAAAGCCCAGAAGTGCCATGTATCTCTGAAGAATGGGAAGCACTGACAGTTAAACAATCCCCTCTGGTCAGGACTACTCATCAGCAGGACCTCCCTGCTCCAAGCAAGCACATGGACAGGCCAAGACAGGCCATCAGAGTGGGGAAAACTGGGCTGAGTCTGTAGCTGCTGAACAGTCTTCTCAAGTGCCTTCAGTTTTGTAAGCAACCTGGCCAACATAGTTACAGGACTTTCCTCCCAGGTTGTGTTAGATAAACCCAGCTGGCAGCCCCAAAAACCTGAGTGTGACATTAACAGCTCAGTGGCAGGGCTGCTGCAGGGAGCCAAGTGCCTCCTGTCCGGTCGACAATTGTCTACCTGGTTGGCCATGGCGTGGAAGTTGAATCTCAGCAGCACCCCCTTGGGCTGGGGCTTGGCCACCCGTGCTGGGGGTCTCCAGCTTCGCTGGAATGGGCGCTTGGATCCAGGCCTGGGGAAAGGACAGAGCTGCAATCACTCAGGATGCTAAAGCAGATCACTTACCACCCTCTGCAAATCTACACAGAGTAAAGGTCACACCTGCACACTCCACCCGTCCAATGGTGTGTCTGACCCCTAGCAAAGCCAGGAGAGCAGCTGTGCAGGTAGAGTTCCAGCACTGGGGGCTGTCACTTCCAGGCTATTGAGGGGTGCTCTCTGCACCCAGAACATGCACAGTGCCCTCATCCACTGTTCTCTCTGCCCCCAGCTGGATGCCAGGTCCTGCAGCTGCCCCTTTCCAGCCTCTGAGCTCCTCTTACACAGGGGGCACGAGGTCTGAAGTCTCCCTTTGGGGCATGCTGTTTCTCCCAACACCCCACAACCAGCACAACCAGCCTGCCACCTCTTCCCACAATGGTGCTTCCATTTCTCCTCACTCTGCATAACAAATGAAGGAAAGATAATTACAGATTACCATGCAATTACAGGTAAATGCAGGAAATTTGCATCTCCTTCTGGTATGCTGGGAAATGAACCAGACATCATTTGCTAACCATTTTGGGTCTGAACCATTCACTGCACACTCATTACAAAAGTGAAGCTGCAATAATGCTAAAGGAACTTGCAATGGCTTTTGTAGTGCTCCCACACTAACAAATCACCTCATTTACTTACGGGCTGGGCTGGCCTGCCTGGGGATTAACCACAGAAACAGTCAGAATTGCTCCTGGGCTGGGTTTCACTTGCCACCTGCCAAGACATGGAGATTTATCCAGCTTCAAGCCTGAAAAAGTGCTGTCATATTTGCATTATGCCTTTGTTCCGCAATTACCTTCTCGTCCTTGGCGGTTTCCCTTCTCCCTGAGAATCCATCTGCTGTAAAATATATTTTAAAACAATTACTTAAAAGAAACAGCTCTCAGAAACAGTGACTCCTTTTCCAGGATTTTCTTTGGTGTATCTGAAGAGCTCCTTTCTTGTGAGTTATCAAGAAACATGCTAATTTGTGGTTTCCCACTGGCACATTTTAATCACCCTCCCAGGATTTACTTCCCAGCTGCCAGAATACCAAACTGCATTAAAAACTGCTTGCAAATAGTTTCCTACCAATACATGCAGGTCTTCCACCTCTCTCACCCAGTTACTTTTGGAAGCAAAGCTACAACTGGGCTGGTAAAACATGAAGGTTTGTCACTACCAGCAGACTGCAGAGGAAATGTCTCAAGTACTAACCCCTCTCTGGAAGCGGGCTTTGGAGAGCCACTGCTGCACCCGCTTCTGCTGGAACGCCAATCCCCTGTTCAGCAGGAAAGGCCTGCTGGTAAAGAAGAGAGACAAAGAGGTGAGGATGATACCAGTTCTCTCTAACATTTAATGCCAAAATATCTAACCCAAGCTGGTCTTAAAAAGCAGTGTAAGAAGCAAATGAGGTTGTGTGTTACCAAGTTCAGCCCAACAGGTTTTTCTGCCAGCAAAGGATTTCAGAGGAACTTGATTTTCTGCTCAAGTGAGGCAACAGTTTATGTGTTCTGAGCTTTTTTCATTAAAAGCAAATAACGTGAGGAAAATCATAGAAAAAAAATCAGGTCAGAAAGGACTTCTCAATGTTATTCAGTCCCTGTTCTGCTCAGAGATGAGGAAGGATTCCAAGGAGCTTCCTTTCAAGCTCAGAGAACACAATGATCTTGATGAGACAGGCACTAAGACATGCCCAGCACCTGGCACACTGCCTTCCTCACAGCTCCTGGAGCACAGTCTGCTCCTGCAGCCCCTCACTGGGACAGACGCCCTGTCTCTGCCCATCCCTTAGGGCTGGAATCTGTATTTCCTGCCTGTATGAAAATAAATGCTATTTCACCATTCAAAAGTGTTTCCCAAAACAAGGAAGTTTATTAAAAATACAAAGGTCACATTTTCTGTGCTTCCTGAAATAAAATCAGAGATTAATATTGGCATTATTAACTATGAGTGTGAGGTTGTTTCCTTTCCAGGTGCCTTCCTAACATAGTCAGGGGTATTTTTCTGGTGCTGCACATGCACATGGCTGTAGCCACACCAAGCTGGCATATACAGAGAGAGGAATCCAATGAGTTGCACAGCTAAAAACCACTGAAAACCAAAATAACCCAGAGTTACCAAAGATTTTACCTTCTCTCTGGGGCGCAGATGCTGGCAGCATCTGCTCTGAATCTCTTGGTGCCTGGAGATGGCTGTGGCTGTTCCTCCTGCTGCCCACTGCTGCTTTTGGCAAAAGTATTGCTCTTCTTGGTGCCCTGAAAGAGCAGTGAGATCTCAGCAGCTGTCACCTGAAGCACAATCTTGGTACAAGAACAGGCAGTGAGGGCAAGGGACAGCACACAAGATGTTGCTCTTCTCTGACATTGCTGTCAACAATCAGGGGGTATGCCTTGCTTCCTGCACATGGAACTACAAATGCCAGGGAGAATGTTTTGTTCTAATGTTGCAGAAACCAAAGAAGAAACAAAGATCAGTCCATGCAGAGCAAATCTCACAGAATCTGTGCATTACAGCCCTGCTCAGGTTTCCTTTTGATCATCAGCTCTTTCTTGTCTGGACATGCGCATTGCCTGGACCACACCCTGATGAATGAAACACACCGGAAGACCCCTCAGCAGGGTCTGACCTGCAGTTCCAACACACACTGCCCCAGGCTCCAGCCTGGTGATTTCTGTGGGACAACTACCATCATGTTAGTACCAACTAACTGAAGTCTATTTCCATATTCTTCCCCCTTGGTTTATTCCTCCAAAGTGGAAGCTACTGTAGAACTCTGCCTCCTAGCAACTGCTTATTACTCTCTGTAAAATACCAGGCACACTCAGTATCTGAGTCATCCTGATCTTTCTTTTCAGGAATAACCTTACTCCTTGCACATGAATGCTCAGTTTAGAGTTTTCTTATTTATATCCCTACAACACAGTCACTAAATGTGCCATCCTTTTCAGCACTTGCATTTTTTTAAAAAAGCTTATGGAACATCTATGACCTCCTAACTGAGTGGATTTTCATCAGTGCAGGAAAACCCAGCTGCCTCTCACACTATCTGTCACAGCAGTGGGAAGCAGTGTCTCTGGTGGAAAGTATATCTCTGAACAAGTCAGCAAGTCTGTCCTCTGACTTCACAGGAGCTTGGAAAATACTCTGGGTAGAGAACAAATAAAAAATCTTAACACACCTCCTCTAAATTATAATAGTAAGATGAAATGCCACGGAATTAATTTCTATGGAAATATTTTTAAACCATTTAATACCAATTTAAAAAACATCTTTTCTGGCAAAACCCATGGGAACTGATCAGTAAAATTATGCTAAGACAGCAGCTCTATAAAATTAACTGTAAAATTGCTATTCCATATGCATGTATGTCTGTATTCACCTATGCATACAAATGCTGTGCACAGGCATTAAAAGATGTTTTTTTTATTTAGATTGTTCTTTGGGGTGATCCAGGATCATAAAATTGATCAGATTTCTACAAGACATTTGGGAAAAGCCATACCTTCCTTATTCCCCTACCTCCTGAGCTGATGCTTGGCGATTTAAAGGACTCACTCCATCAAATGCAGCAGCTGCTCTTCTCTTGCGACCAGGTAAAGCATTCCTGAATTGTCTCCGATTGAATTGCTGCTGTCCAAACCCTCTTCTGAAATGGTTAGGTCCTAAAAACAAAGCCCTCTTACTTTAGCATCATTCAAAATTTGGTTTATGATTAGTTTCATAAATAGATTACAAGGTTAACTTAATGTGAAACAGGAGTATCTACAGAAATAGTGGTGTAAAAGTCACACTCATTCATATTAAATAATTAATCTTTCCAATGTCTCTCTAGGACTCTTATTGTGTATAGGACTGCCATACACATTATTTGATGTGAAAGAATAAAGAAGAGAAAAGCCTTTCACAATTCTGATTCCTCATAAAATAAAGACAGGAATACCTACATCAGGAGAAATGTCAATCTGTTGTCAGAGCTCAAACTGCTATGAATTAACTGCTGTGAAACAGAAAAAGCATTTAGATACAGATATACACATGATTAAGCATGCCAAAGCCAACCCCACAGCAGCCTGAAATAGCTCTGAGGGACCCCATCATAATATAGTTTATATTTATTTATTTATTTATTATCTTTTAGCTTGACACACCATAGCTTCTTGTATTGAAGGGGAAACTTCCAGCTGCTCTTATATGATACACACACACCCGCTGTCCATCCTGCATTTAACCTTCTCCCCTAAGCCTGCTGATGATTTTGAAGAGTGCTGAAGAGCTGAACAAGAGGAAAGCCCTAAGCCCTGTCAGACTGAGGCACAGTGCTTCCAAACCTAATTACACCACATAATACAATTCTGTAGTTGTAATGAGAGACTCAGAAAGTTTCTGAGTCACTGTGTGAGCTGACACAGTCACAACAACAATCACAAACCCACGGCTAGAATGCCAAGATGGAATTTATTTCTGTTACCTCACAAACCAGCAGAACCCTGAAGCAACACCTAAGCAGAGCCACTTTGGTCACCAGCACCATTAAGCTTGGCCCAGTGCTGGGGAATCACCAGGCTACCCTTCACACCAGTTTATCAAGGGTTTGCTTGAATAGGGTCATCACCACGCTGTGTTCTGATCTCTGTTACCAAGGCAGAGAGCTCAAGCATGTCCAGAAGGTGGCCCAAGTCCACCAAACACCTCTATTATCTATAACCAGATGTTCTACTTCTCAATGCACACAGAGGGTGAACAGCAGTAGACGTGTTTTCCTTCACTGCTGCTTCTGACTTTGCTATCCCCAGAAGGTCACTTAAGCCCCTCTGTTTTGAGCCCATTCCCCCCAACAGCTGCTATACCAGTGATATGTGCCCATACCTGGAGGCTGTATAAATTAGGCACAAATCTGTGCATGGCAGAGGGCAGTGGGAGTGCACTCAAACCTGGATCTCACAGCAGAATCTCACTGACACAAAGCACAGACAAGTGAGGTGCATATATTGGTCTTTCATCATTGACTGCTACATGACAGCAATTTATACTGCCTTGGAGCAACTGGAAATGTTCTGAGGAAGCAGTGTAGTTGCTGTGAGGGGTCACAACGGCCACAATGAATGAAGGCTCCAGCTTCAGGGTGTAACACCAGCCAGTACCAGCTGGAGCTGCCTGCACTGGAACATGCTTGAAAATCATTTGAGCTGCTCTGGCTCTAAAACAGGAGGGCAACAGTAGAGGCCCTTGGGAAGCAGATCCCAAAAACCATGCTCATGCCCCATGGCCAGAGGTGCTGGTTGAGAACATGCACAAAAATGTAACACAGTTCACAAGCTCTGGGGTCAGTTGTTGTTTCCTTTGCAGACAATGCCCTCTCATTGCAGAAGTGCTGGTATGTAAATGTTCCTCTCGTGACAAACATTCAATTTTGGCAAACCGTTTCTTTTTGACCACATGTGGACTTGCTGTAGTCAATGTCCCTTTGATTTTTTTCTCCTGCTTCTATTCCCCCAGTCTGATTTTAGCCCTAAAATCTTGTTTCTCCTCAGCCCCCACCCTGGGCCTGTCCCTATCTCTTGCCCATTTGCTGGACTGCTTTCCTCCTGGACACCCAGCTTTGCTGCACAGTTCTCCTACACCCTGGAGAGGACAAGAGACTGAGCTCAGCTGCCTTTCGTGGATACTCCATAAGGGCAATGGGAGGGATGGCTGCAGAAGGTAGCCCTGACTAGAAAATTGTGTCCCTGTCAGTCTGTTCCTATTAGAGAGCCTGTGCTCAGCAGTGCACTCAGGCACAACTCACTCAACACAAATAACACATGACAGAGCCATCAGCCTCCAAGGGGGACTCCATCACACCAGCTGGGGACCAAGGCCTTGCTCTGTCATCTGTGTCCTGAAGTGTGACACGTGGGAGGCTTCATGTCTGCAAAAGGCCTGGCAGATATTTAATACAATGTAAGAACATTTCAATAAAACCCCCCACCATCAGCAGCTGGGGAAGAACCCCCGCCCACCCATGTTTGGGTGTGTGCTCAAAGCCAGGCTCTGAACACAACTGGGATGGCCAAAAGGCACCTCTGCTCAGCCAGTCCAGAGTGGGAGTAAATTTCCATGTCTGACAGACTCTTTTTTCCAAGGAGATTTGAAATTCTAATTTTTCGTAATTAAAAATCATCTTTCCCCCACTAGGGAAAAGGTTTAAGCCATATTCCAAGAGGGATTAACAGCATTTTGCTTGCTGGTTTAATCAGCATACTACCCCTTCCGCCTCCTCTGTCATTACAGTGCTGGGCTCCTCAGATCATCATTTTGATAATGGTTATCACATCTCAGCCCAGAAGGGACTGCATTTCAGCAGTGACCATAGTGAACAGAGCCCCATATGAATTATGGGCTAAATTCCCAGTCATGTTGAGCTTCCCCAAATTGCCACTGACAATCAGCACCACACAGCATGGCAGGTCTCTGCACTTGGCAGGGCTGAATTCAGACTCATTGGAAACCTATGAAATACTAAAACTAGCCAAAATAATTATATAAATTAACAGAAAAGCTCTCCCATCTAAGAAATAGGGAAAAAATATTTTATTGGATTTGCCTCTGAATGCAGTAATTGCTTGAGTGAGGGAGAATATCAAAGCCTGTGGGTTTTGACAGAAAAATCAATTTGCTAAGGGCATTTATCACCATTATGATTTGAACTAGAACAATCCTCAGTAAGGCACTGTGAGGTGGACACCAAGAACACAAAGGTGGGAGGCAGAGCAGAGACAAGCAGAATATCTCCCAGTGATCCCACTGTCCTGATCTGTGACTGGTACTCCAATGTATGACTGAAAAGATATTTCTGCAAAATATCACTAAAATCTTCAGGGACTGACTTAGCAGTAATTAAAAAAAAAGTTTGTAGAGATGTCATTTCATGCAGCAGATAACTTTGGTTTGTAGGGAAAAGCCAGTGGAATGAAACAAAGGTGTGAACGTTTGATATTATAAAAAAACCTCACCATAAAAAATAGCATGCTTGGCAAAAGTGACTATTTAGCTTCAATAACTGAGCTATCAAATACAGTTACTGAGGGGGTAATTTCGATAATTTAAATCTGCTCTGGGAAAATGAGGATTAGGAACAGGCATAATTAAAATATGCAAAGCCAAGGGGAATAGAGAATAGATATTAAGTCACTTTAAATCAGTAATTCATGAGAGTGGAAGGGAGAGAAATGGGCGAATTATGCTCTGAAAGGGCCCTGATATTCCATGGTTATGGAGAGAAAAGCTAATCAGAGCCTGAGTGCATCTTATATGCACACAGAAATTGGAAAGGAGAAGGATTTAACAGATGGATTTTGCTAAAAAATGCACTTCCCAGCCTGGCCAGCCTCTGCTATCTCAAGTGCCCATCTACCTTGCAAATTCCTCTGCTTCCAGGGTCGGTACTGCGGCCACCCATATCCGGAGGCTGAACTCCTGTTCTTGACCTGCTGCCTTCTGCTGTCGCCCAAGGCACTGGCATCTATCTGCTCTTTCCTGTGGCGCTTTATGATGTCATCTAGAATGAAATGAGGAGAAATCCATAGAAACTGCACTTTCCACCAACAGTGATTCCCTCTTTGGGTGCTTGGAATTGTCTGTGGTAAACATGGGCCTTGCTGTTCTGTGAGCTAAACGAGGCACACAATGAAAGATTAAGCTTAGTTTAGAAAGTATAGGATCAATTTACTGAGCTCCTGTGGGCTGTAGATTAGAGCGCAGCAAATGATTTGCAAATGCACCACCACTGAGCACATCCCCACCATGGGCAGGACAGAGATTTCAGACCGAGGGGTCTGATCCTGCAGGCTTCCAACAAGCCTAAGGAAAGATGTTTTTGCAGGGGCACCAGGAGCTCAGTGCTGGGCAGAGAACTTTTTTGAGAAGGTCTGACTTCAGTGGCTGTAGGAAAGGTGGCCAATGTGGGGAGAATGTGAGAGTTCTTGAGCTACTTGGATCATGCACAAAGTACTGCCAGATGTAGAGCTCCATCGAAACAGCTCAGGCCCCTCCATTCTCAATCAGCTGGTCTGCAATCAATGGGATCTTCCTACTTCAAGCTGTTCTGATGCAGAGGAATGGCAAAGGCAAAGGGATGTCTCTTCATTAATTCATATTTTCCAACATTTTCTTCTTTTAACTCCAAATCTTCCAGAAAATGCTTTGCAATTATTTACAAATAATAAAGGCACATCTGTGAAGCTGCAGGCAGAATGTTTTAACTTGAACTAATTAGAAAGAAACAAAGTGTCCAAAACAGCCCATTTCCCTGAGGCAGTGGCTACTCCAGCTCCTTAATGTATCACTGGAGTCAAAGGACAGAAGTACCATCAGTTTTCAGTGGGTGCTTACCATGAATTATCAGACCTCCAGCACTGGTCCCTTGTCATTTCCTATCAAGAAAGTCCTGTGTCCTAATGAATAAAAAGCCCAAGGAAAAGAAACAAGAGCATGTGTAAGAACAGGCTGCTTTTGTGATTTCTCTTTCAAGTCTGCCAGGAAAAGAATAGGCTGGGAGATGCTGGGCCATGTTCTTGGGATAAATTTGCTAATGGTCTCAGCTAAGTGTGCCTTTCGGACATGTGTGATTTGGAGCACAGGATGCTTTGAAGTGTTTTGAAAGCATCCCTGCTCGCTCTGCAGGGAGGTGACCACACTCATCCAAGGGTGGGCTGTCCACAGCATGAGGAAATGAGAGGGACTGAATGCTCAGATGCCTGATCTGTCACCCTTCAGTGTCTTTTTTGTTTGGGTATGAGCTGTTACCCTGGCTTTTGTGCCCATAAACCCGATGAGGTTAACAGAGTGATGTAATGGATTACTACACAAGGCTGCAAGGGAATCCTGAGAGGTCATTGATGATACATGTATGCCCTCAGGCAGAATTAGATCTATCAGGGCAGCTTTAAAGCAGCTACTGCAGACTTTTTTGTGACTGCTAACTTATGTAAGGCACAAATGTATGTGAAAACACAAAAAAAACCACCTGATGGAACAAGTTCTTCACCAGGGGCCTCTTGTTTTCCAATTCTCTCTTCTATCCTGAGTAAGGTGCATTCTGAATGGAATATGGAGCTGGACTAGAGGAGGTCTGACTGAGAGAAGCACTGAGGGAGAGGAAAAGCAAAGGGAGCATCACACATCAGCAAAGAGGAAAAGGGTGTGCAGCACTATGGGAGAAAAATAAATCAAAAATCAGCTATAACTGTTGCTATAGCTCCTCACAGAGACATTAACATAAGGGTGCATTAGCCAAAGGATCAGTTTAAGTTTGCAGTGGAAAATGTTCGTTGTTCCTAACAAATGACTCTTCACTGGGAAGAAATGACACAAGGTTTCAGTTAGGAAGCTGACCCAATAATAAAAGGTGCTGGTGGACTTTCACAGCAGAGACATCAACAAGATAATCCATCAAGATCTCTCATGCATGCGTCAGAATCCAGGCCTGGGGAGCTCATGACAGAGCGACTGATAGTTGCTTATGCACAGTCCACATTCCCTGTGCCAAAGGAATGGCGAGCATCGGAGCAAGCTACTATAAATAACACGGCGAGGCCATGGCTCCCCTTCCGCTGTCACCGGGGCTGCTCTGCGTGAGTCCCCCGGGCCGCCCTGCCGTGAGCTCCGGGCTGCTGCCAGCCCAGCGCCGAGCCCGGGGCCCGCACACGGCCCCTCTGCCCGTGCTGCCACTCAGAGAGGGGCACCCGCACAGCGGGACCACCACCGGCCCGAGCCCGGCCCGAGCCATCCCGCACACAGCCATCCCAGCTCTCCCGCCCGTACGGAGGGCCCGGTCCGGCCCAGACGCCCGGCAGAGCCCCGCACGTACCCAGGGACATGTCGATCTCCTCGGCCCCCGGCTGCGGCCCCACCGCGGGCGGCGGCCCTGCCGTGGGCTGCGGCCCCGCCGTCTCCATGGACCCGGAGCGCTGCGCGCTCACTGCGCCTGCCCGTCCCGCCCGCCCCGCGGGGCCCTCGGCCCGGCCCCGCCGGGCCCCGCCCTGGCCGTCCCGGCCCCGTGCCCGACCGCTCTGTGCCCGCGCCGAGGGGCCCGCGCCGCTCCTGCCCGCGCTCAGCCCTGCCCTGCTGCCTGCCCTCCGCACCCTCCCCGGCGATCCTTTCCATCAGCACCTCCACTCCATCTCTCTCTGCCTTAAGCACCGTGCCTCAGCCTCTGGGCTTCCGCTTGTCCCCCCGAATTCTCCTCCTCCGGAGTTTATGCCAGCAGCACATGTATCTTAACAACCCGGCAGTCAATTCTGAGACATGTGAACGATGGAATGACCTTGCTTCGTTCCGAAGCAAGGCAACTGCACGAACAGAGATACTCGTGGCTCATATTCGTGCTCGAAGTCTGTTCTCTTATTTGTAAGCGAATGGAGGAGGAAGCACCCATTTGGAACTGGTCTTGGGGCAGCATCCCGATCACTCCCAGAACTCAGATTTCTCAGGGATCTTTCAGTCTCTGTAGCATTGGTTATGGCACCGAAGCTATTCTACGGTCTACAAAATAGAAGCTAAACCATCTTCCTCCGCTTTAAAAGACAGGTGAAGAAATAAAAAAAAAAAAAAAATATAGGAGAACACTATCTTCCAAAGAGCTGCCATGCATCAAGTGCATGCTTTTCTCTGAAGTTTCCATAAGATAAATGCTGTGAATTTAACTTTCTCACCATGTACATAATAGGCACCACATAAATAGTGAACAGTGTCTGCATGTTTTGTGTTTTCAATACAGTGGGTTTTTTTTCCATCTTGCACTTCAAATGGGAGAGAAATTTCTACAGGCAGATCAATCAGGGCAAAAATTGCCTCCTGGTATGTGTACAGCCCTTGGAAAGATCAAGTGCTTCTGAAAGTGTTGGTTTAGGGAGTCATTCTTTCATGAAAGAAAATAATAGAACAGTTCTGAGGGAGCAAAAAATAACCTTTGCTGTATTTGCAGTGATGCTGCAGAATGACCATGGAAGCAGATCAGTGTGAGATGTGAGGAACTGGGGTTGATATCTTGTTTGCAGTGTTCTGTGGTACACAACGTGTGCTGGGCGCTCTGCTCTTCTCTGGGGAGCCTGGCTCTACCACTGCCATAGTTGAAGAGCTTTCCTCCAAAGAGAATCCTTGACATTTCTCAGCAATTTAGCCAGAGTATCCAGAGAAATTGTGGCCACTGGGAAAGGGCTGGAAGTATCCATATAAGCCCAGTTTCTTGTGATGTACTGGGAGAGGAGGTTTACAGCTGTATTATTTCCTAGCTCTGAAGGAGGGTGCTGGAGCAGGACTCTGGACAGTGTCCTGCAAAGCAGCAGCTGTCCAGAGACACGAGGGAAGGACTGCAGCAGGTGTTTGGAGTCTCCTCTGGTGAGGCCAGCCATGAGCTGAATGACCCAAGTTTCCACATGGCTGGAGCCGTGGTCACTCTGGAGTTGGTCACTCTGTGAGGCAGTGTCATGAAAGCTTTCCTGGCTTTGCAAAATCTTGGACACTTGTATCTTCAGAAGCTCTGGAAGCAACAGCTGAGAGATTTCCAGCAGTGTTTCTGTTTGATCCCATTTAGCAAAACAAACATTTGAGACGAAAGAACACAAAAGCAGAGTTTAGAAATGGAAATTTCTAAAATATTCAGAGGACATTTTTTTCATGGAACTACAACACAGCTTTTGCAGTAAATTCTACTTTACCAGCTGAGAGGTTTAATTAGCTGCTTTCCTTCAAGTGCATAGCATTAAAGGCAATGACAAAACCTTTCCAAGTCATATTTCTTAATCTGGGAAGTATGAGCTGATATGTGCTCTTGTCTCTCAACTGCCAGTCTGTGACCTCTTAACATCTTGGCAAGTGTCCCATTTGCTTAGTATGTCTGAGCACTGCCCTCATCTCAGTCCCGAGTAATTTCTCACATCAACAGTGGAGGTGACACATGCTGGAGCTGGTGAAAAGGCCTGAAGAGCCAGAGCCTTCTCTAAAGCACAATCCCCCTTCACTGGAGAGGACTGCAGGTGTCTGGCAGACAGACTTGACTCTGCATCCTAAAAAAGGATCATCAGGAATGTGACTTTCACAACTAAAAAGCGAGATTAATAAATGAACAACGAAAAAAGAAACTAAGAAAGTGGAGGGGGAAGTATTTATGTTATGCTTCCTTCTAGAAGTGTTTTGTGTTGACTCACTGATACTGTGGCAACAAACCATCAACCAACAAACCCCTGAAAGAGCACTGGGGCACCTCTGCCAAGGGTGCCAGGTATTCCTTTCTGTTGTTAGGCACAGGCAGGACCAACTTATTCTAAAAGAGCAAGTGTTACTTTGGGGTCCTGGGCCTTTCAATGTATCAGATGCTCTTCTTGTCATATAACAAAAACCTCAAGGAACCCTAGAAGGTTTTTACTTAAAACTAAATTTTAAAAAAAGTCAGTGGGAGAAAGGAACACATGCCAGGAGTCAAACACTTGTATTATCTGAAATGTATTCTTGGTCTATATGTAGATTTATTGAATCTTCTGCATGTTAAATTACTTGTCATGATTTATTGCAACAAATCTTACACTGTGATTTCAAAATTAACACTGGTCACATTGTCTTTTATTCCCAGTGGAACCTCATATCACAGTTATTTAATACAAAATTGCAAAATATATGACTGTTCACTTTCAGTGAAATGGACCCAAAACTGCATTACTCAATTGCTAATAAATGTTTTAAGTTTTTTTCTTAGGAACTAAGCCTGGGTGTCAGTAGGAATATGTGTCAAAGTAAGGCATGGAATCTGCATGCACACATTTTTTATCTGAAGGTGTGGAAGCTTTCCAGCCTCTCCCAGAATTGCTCAAAACATAAACAATCACTTAATTCAATGGGCCAAAATTCTGATCACTTTTTGACACTGTATTTTGCCCACAAGGGGGATGTTTAGGCCTTTTAATTGATGAGAATCCCATTGTCATCTCTTCACAAGGAACATTGGTACCAGCACAGCTACAATAACTTGCTCCAAAATTGGTGAACCACCACTAGAAAGAGCTTATGTTTTATTGTTAGATGCTAACATGGCCTTTCAACCATATGTAACTAATTGAAAATCATCTTCTTGAGAAGATGGAAGGAAACTAAACACTTCTTTAGGCTCTTTGAAGAAAATTCTCATTACACCAATATTTTTTTTTTTAGCCATTCCCAGAATGAACTACATTGATTATGAGAAGTCCGTTTTTATGCAGAATGTATGCACTGTATGCCATAAAGTATCTGAGGTACACACAATACTGAGCTCTGCTCAGGGAAAACAAGATGAACCATGGACAATGACAAAATCCTTGCTTTGCTTCTTAAAAATTTAGCAGGCACTGTCCTAGGGTGACGTTATGGTGCTTGTATCCCCAGTCATGTGTTCTGTTTTTGTTTGATATTATGTTCTGCGCTTTCAGAACTGACTCTGAAAGTGAAGGTTTGTATTGTCTTGTTATCAGCCGGCTCACCTCCCCCCATTGTCTAGAAGAGGCTAGTGCTGGCTGGCTGGCTTTTGCTTTGCTTGCTTACTTTTGCTGGCTTGCTTTGCTTGCTTGCTCTTGCTTCTGCTTTTGCTTTTGCTTGTTAGTTTAGCTGAACAATCCAAATTTTTCCCTGGACTGTTTTTTCCCTTTCCTGAATATCATTCCAACCTGCTCCGGACTGCGACCTGGGAAAACACCGAGAGGCTGTGCTTTGTGGTCTGCAGCAGCCATCCCCAGTGCTGGAGAGCAATCCCCAGTGCCCAGACCCGGGCGATCATTCCCAAGAGAGATTTTCTGGATTTGTCATCTCTTCAGAGTGGTGAAAGAGTTTTTTGTCATCTGGTGTTGTTCATTTTCTGGTGCTGGGGAGTGTTTTGTTTGTTAAATAAACAGGTTTTTTTCCACTTCCCTCCGAGAAAATTCTCCCTGAACCAGGTGCAGTGGGGGAGGGGTAATGGGGGTTTGTTTTCTGGGGGCTCCTTCCAGAGGTTTTTCTCCCAAATTTGCCCTAAACTAGGACAAATATTTTGCTGCCCATCTCGTGGCTGGAGAGAGTGGAAAAACCCCTGTTCTAATCATATTTTTGTTCCAATTACTTTGTGTTGGTATAGAGCAGTTACTGGCTATGTAGTTTGAATTCATAGTGTCTCTTGGGGTGAAGGCCTGCATGTGTTTCTGGTCCCTAGGGTTTTTTGAGATCTTAATCCCACTATGGTCCCTAGGTTTATTTTCTTATTTAGGAATAGCTCTGGTATTGTCCCTAATAGGTAGTTTTTGCAGTAGAAGGGCACTGACCAGAATATCCATTGGGCTGGGCTTGGGTGTAATGGCTTGCAGGGGGTTTATAAAGGTGCTGAAGTCTGTTCCAGGAATGCATGGCTCATGGTCATGCTTGTGCAGCCAGTTTGTTAGAGGGGAAGCAGGGCATGAGGGGAAGCAGGGCATGAGGCCTTTGCTTTCCTTCTTGTCCTTGGAATCTCTTACCTCCCTATTAGAGAATGTTCTGTTTCCCCTGATGGTTAAAGCAACCATCTTTCTGGTGTTTAATCTGGTAAGCTTTCTCTATACAGTCTGCAGTCTCCCTAGAATGAGGGCTGAGATTTCTAGAGGGGCTGATAAGACCCCTGACCCAGGAGTAGACCCAGGTGTGAGAAATCCTGAGTGGTGTGGGAAATAGGAGGATATGGGCCAAATCTTAAAGGAATGTTCTGACTCTATAGCCTGGGACTTTCCATGTGAACAAATTCAGAATCCAGCTGAGGTGCTGAAGTACCTGAAAGAGAAGTGCCATGATAACTTTAAGGAGAAAAAGGTCATTGCAGTGAGCTGGGCCCTGGCACATGCTCATTGCACCCTGCTAGATACTGTAGGACAGCAGACAGAGGAAGGGGGGCAGGGAGAGAAATCAAAATCAGCAGCTATCCCAGTCACTCAGGCTGCAGCCAACACCCCAGGCTCGAAGCTAGCAGCTAAACCAGACAGTGAGCCTAAGCCAGCAGCTAAACCAGACTGTAAGCCTCAACCAATGGCTGTTGCTGCTAGCACGAGAAGTGGAAAGTGCACAGAAAAGACCAATCGACCAGTGGATGACGATGATGATGATAATTGAGGAGAAGGACCCTCAATGCCTGCTGACATGAAATCAGGAGTCAAAGCAATTAGTACAAGGTCAGAGGCCAATACTGAGTCCTTTTCCTTAAGGCACCTTCGTGGACTAAGAAAGGATTACAATCGACGACCTGATGAGTCTGTAATTAGTTGGTTGGTCCGTCTTTGGGATGCTGCAGGCGAGGCTACAATTCTGGATGGTACTGAGGCAAGACATTTCGGATCCCTGTCACATGATCCTGTCATTGATCAAGGAATGATGAGGGGGGCTAAACCTCAGAGCCTCTGGGCACGGGTTCTGGGAAGTGTAGTACAAAGATACCTGTGTGCAGATGATCTTTATATGCAGCACACTCAAAGGGATTCAACGCCTGAGAGAAATGGCAGTGGCAGAGATTATCTTCTCAAGTGAAATAACAACTAGGAATCCAGACTTGGTACCATGTACATCAGTGATGTGGCAAAAACTTGTACGGCTTGGGCCATATGAATATGCTTCTGCTTTAGCAATAATGAAGCGGGATGAGAGGGATGAGACCATGCTCGATATGGCGAAGAAGCTCCAAGCATATGCAGATGCGGTACATGGCCCAACCCATGCCAGAATTGCAGCAGTGGAAACACGTCTGCAGAAAATAGAAAATAGAAGACAAGATAATGGAGAATAATGCGAGACTCAGGGAGGAGATTAAAGAAGACCTTCTCCAAATCTCAGCAGTACAGATCGGAGTTTCTGGTATCCAACACAGATGTTCCTCAGATGGGGAGAGAAGCTACACTCCATGAGCTGAACTGTGGTTCTTCCTGCATAATTGCAGAGAAAACATGAAGAGATGGGATGGAAAATCTACTGCTGCTCTCACACAACAGGTGCATGAATTGAAGGAAGGCAAGACTCATGTTGCCTTCTGATGAGAAGGCAGGCGACCTGGTTTCAAGCACGGCAGCCTGGCCTCACCCGAGACACTCAAGCCACAGACATACACTGACACCAATGTTGTGGATGGTCAAATGGCATTTATTAACTTATCTCGAGAGGTTAAATAGTCAAGGGGGCTTTGCTACGTCAAAGGAAGAAGGTAGGGTCTCTAGGGTTAGTAAGGGGTGGAAAACTACTGAGTTAGGAGGGGTTACATGTCTCAGGGGTGATGGATTACATATCACAGGATGAGGGGGGAAGGGTCTTGCTTTCCATTCATCCCGAAATCTTCCATTCACCTGTCCCTATCTACCGCAGACTCAGAGAGGAAGTTCAGCCAAAGGGAGAGCATCTCCAGTTGTCCGTAGCCAAACTGCCATGTATGATGATGATGATGATGATGATGATGATGATGATGATGATGACATGTCCGATCCCCTTGAAGGAACCTCTAAGACACATGCCCAAGGAAAGAAGGATAAACAGGCTTAGAGTGGCCCAGCCTCTAGCCAGGTAGAGGCAAGGGAAAACCCTGTGTTTCTGGACTGTGTGGATGCATTGGCTTGGCACATTGGAACCACAAAAATATAAGGCTTTGGTCGATACTGGTGCACATTGCACATTAGTCCCATCGAGACATGTGGGGGCAGAATCCGTCTCTATCATTGGCGTGACAGGTGGATCACAGGAATTTCCCTTGGTGGAGGCTGATGTAATTCTGACTGGAAATGAGTGGAAGAAACAGCCTATTGTGACTGGTCCAGAGGCTCCATGTATTTGGCATAGATTACCTCCGAAGGGGGTATTTGAAAGACCCAAAGGGACTCAGGTGGGCATTTGGGATAGCAGCTGTAGTGACAGAGGGTATCCGGCAATTGAACGCCTTGCCTGGAGTGTCTGAGAATGCATCTAGAGTAGGACTTCTGAAGGGAGAAGAGCAACAGGTACCAATTTTCACTTCAACAGTTCATCGCCGACAGTTTAGAACAACTGGAGATGCTGTGGTTCCAAACCACAAGATGATCTGAGAGCTGGAGAGGCAAGGGGTGGTCATCAAAACCCACTCACCCTTCAACAGTCCCATTTAGTCCGTGCATAAATCTGAAGGAGAGTGGAGATTGACAGTGGACTACCATGCACTGAATGAAGTGACTCCACTGCTGAGCGCTGCTGTGCCAGACATGTTAGAGCTCCAGGCCCAGCTTGAGTCCAAGGCAGCAAAGTGGTACACCACTATGGATATTGCCAATGCATTTTTCTCCATTCCTCTGGCAGCAGAATGCAGGCCTCAGTTTGCCTTTACCTGGAGGGGAGTGCAGTATACCTGGAACTGACTGCCCCAGGGTTGAAAGCAAAGTCCTACCATCTGCCATGGACTGATCCAGACTGCACTAGAAAAGGGTGAGGTTCCAGAATATCTACAGTATATTGATGATATCATTGTGTTGGGGAAGACAGTAGCAGAAGTGTTTGAGAAAGGTGAGAAAATCATCCAAATCCTCCTGGAAGTTGTTTCGTGATCAAGAAGAGTAAAGTGAAGGGAACTGCTTGAGAGATCAAGTTCCTGGAAATGAAATGGCAAGATGGACGCCGTCATAGGCCTACAGATGTCATCAACAAGATCACAGCTATGTCCCCACCAACCAACAAGAAGGAGACACAAGCTTTTTTAGGCGCTATAGGTTTTTGGAGAATGCACATTCCTGAGTACAGTCCAAACATACAGAGCCCTCTTTACCTGGTCACGCGCAAGAAGAACCATTTCCACTGGGGACCTGAGCAGTAGCAAGCTTTCACCCAGATAAAGCAGGAAATTGCTCATGCAGTAGCCCTTGGCCCAGTCAGGATGGAACCATATGTGAAGAACGTGCTCTAGTCAGACAGGAACCATGGTCTGTCCTGGAGCCTTTGGCAGAAGGTGCCTGATGAGACTCGAGGCCGACCACTGGGATTTTGGAGTCAAAGCTGCAGAGGGTCTGAAGTTAACTACACCTCAACAGAGAAGGAAATCTTGGCCTCCTACGAGGGAGTCCAAGCCACCTCAGAGGTGATTGGTACAGAAGCACAACTCCTCCTGGCACCCTGACTACCAGCACTAGGGAGGATGTTCAGAGGAGAGGTTTCCTCCACCTGCCATGCCACCAGTGCTACATGGAGCAAGTGGATTTCTCTCATCACACAGCGTGCCCATATTGATAAATTGAATCGCCCTGGGATTTTGGAAGTAATTACAAATTGGCCCGAAGGTGAAAGTTTTGGTTTCACAGATGAAGAAGAAGAACCAGTGACACTGGCTGAAGAAGCTGCACCATACAACCAACTGCCAGCAGAGGAAACACGTTAGGCTGTATTCACTGACAGTTCCTGTCGCATCGTAGGGATGAATCAGAAGTGGAAAGCAGCTGTATGGAGTCTCACAGGACAGGTTGCACAAGCTAGCGAAGGTGAAGGTGGATCAAGTCAACTTGCTGAAGTCCAAGCCATTCAACTGGCCCTAGACATTGTAGAAAGGGAGAAGTGGCCAAAGCTCTACCTCTACACTGATTCATGGATGGCAGCCAATGCTCTGTGGGGATGTCTGGAGACGTGGAAAGGGGCTAACTGGCAACGTAGAGGAAAACCAATTTGGGCTGCTGCAGCATGGCAAGACATCGCTATCTGGGGAGACAAACTACCTGTGAAGTTTCGCCATAGAGATGCCCATTTCCCCAAGAGTAGAGCTAATGAAGAGCAGCAAAACAATCAGCAGGTAGATCAGGCTGCAAAGATAGGGGTATCAAAGATAGACTTTTCGTTTGGGAGCACAACAGGGGGTTATTCCTAGCTCGATGGGCCCATGATGCCTCAGGCCATCAGGGCAGAGACGCCACCTCTAAAGGGGCACAAGACTGAGGGGTAGTTTTTACCATGGACAGCATTTCTCAGCTTATCCATGACTGTGAGACGTGTGCTGCCATCAAACAGGCCAAGCGGGTGAAGCCCTTTTGGTATGGTGGGCGGTGGTCCAAGTACAGCTATGGGAAGACCTGGCAGAGTGACTACATCATGCTGCCCCCAACATGCTACGTGCTCACAATGGTAGAAACCACCATGAGATGGTTGGAAAGCTCCACTGTGTCTCATGCTACAGCCCGTAACACCATCCTGGGCCTTGAAAAGCAGGTCCTTTAGAGGCATGGTACCCCTGAGAGGATTGAGTCAGACAATGAGACTCATTCAAGAATAGCCTTATCAACACCTGGGCTAGGGAACACAGCACTGAGTGGGTGTACCATATCCCCTACCATGCACCACCTGCAAGCAAAATGGAGAACTACAATGGACTGTTAAGAAACACCTTGAAAGCATTGGCTGGGGGATATTGCAAAACTTGGGAGCAGCATCTGGCAAAAGCCACCTGGTTAGTTAACAGCTGAGGTTCCACCAATTGAGCAGGTCCTGCCCAATCTGATTCCCTGAATATAGTAGATGGAGAGAAAGTCCCAGTGGCACATGTCAGAGGTTTGTTAGGGAAGGCAGTGTGAATTAATTCTGCCTCGACTACAGACAAACACATTCGTGGGATTGTTTTTTCTCAGGGACCAGGTTGTACACAGTGGATAATGCAGAGAGATGGAACAACATGATGTGTACCTGATGGAGATCTGATTGTGGGGTGAGACTCATGTGCAAATCTCACTGTTCGCTGGATGTTACTGCCAGTGTCTGTACATGAGACAGAAGGAAATGTTTAAGTGTAGAAGGTTTGAGCAAGTGAGACGGAAGTGTGAAAAATACATATTTTATTATTGGCTTTTCACAAATGTTACAATGAATATTATATGTGTAATGTTAGGAAGTTATGCTGTATTAATTATCTTAAGTAGTGTGTTAAATACAACATAATATTGAAATAGAAATCTGTGATATAGGATTTTTTTACTAGCTCAAGCAAGAGATGAGATAATCAAAAAACTCTTCACACAGAGATGACAAAGACTTGGGGCCCGTAAAGAATTACTGCCTCCTTATCAGAAAAGAAAAACAGTCTTCCACCTTCTCTCCGTCTTTATGCAACCACCAGGATTAAGGGGAAGAAGTTGACAAAAACCAGAAAAGTTCTTAATTTGCAAGGAATATATGCATCATGTATGAGATATATGAATATGCAACAGGCTATTACTTTTAAGGTTATTCCTTTGTTCACAAGGCATGCTTTTCATGACTTAGTGTCTGAGACCATCCGGACGTCCGTAATTCTTCACTTTTTATTGTCTTGTAATTGTCCTAACTCTAAATTTTGTTACTCTAATTGTATTACTATTTTTATAACCATTTTATTATTATTAAACTTTTAAAGTTTTGAAAACCAAGTGATTGGCATTTTTCACAGAAGGAAATGTGTTTGAGGAAGTAAAAGATGGAAGTTTTGATGTGAATAAATGCATGATGTTGGGTAGTATGTTGACGATATGGAAATAAGGCATGGAATGTCCCAGGGTGACGTTATGGTGCTTGTATCCCCAGTCGTGTGTTGTGTTTATGCTTGATGCTTTGTTCTGTGCCTTCCGGACTGGGATGAAAAGTGAAAGTTTGTTTTGCCTCGTTAGCAGCTGGCTCATCTCCCCCCATGGTCTGTGTCTAGGAGAGAGGATAGGGCTTGCTTGCTGGCTGTCTCTTTGCTCTCACTCCTGCTTTTGCCCTTGATTTTTTTTCTTTCCTTTTCCCGAATACCATTCCAACCAGCTCCGGACTGGCACCTGGGAAACACCAAGAGACACCTGCCTGCATTTTGTGACCTGCAGCAGCCATCCCCAGCATCAGAGACTGAGAACTGGGCGACCACTCCCACGAGAGACTTTCTGAATTTGTCATCTCTTCAGAGTGGTGAAAGGGATTTTGTACTCTGATGTTCATTTTTTTGTGCTGGGGACTGTTTCTGTCTGTTAGAAAACAGGGCTTTGTTTTACACTTCTGTCCAAGGAAATTCTTCCCGAAGCAGGTTGAGAAGAGGGGTTGTGGGGGTTTTCGGGGGGGGAGGGGGGGGGGCGGGAGTGGCTCGTCCTGTGGATTTTCTCCCAAATTTGCCCTAACCAAGACAGTGGGTCTTTCCTCCTCAGATCTTCACAATCTGCCTTTGCAGCCCCTCCTCGTGTGGGATTCCCCATTGGCTTCCTGTGCCGTGGAGCTGCTCAATATGGCTTCTTGCACAAGGTTCTGCCACGTGGATTTGTCCTCTCTGGTCTCTATCCTCAGCTCCTGACTGCCTGGGGGATGAAAGACAAGGAGTGGATGGGATTTGCCTCTGTGCCAGAGGGCAGGAGATCTTCCAGTGGTAGGACGGTGCGTCAGGGGGGTTATCCTGCAGCCAGGGGCCATGCCGGGCTGGGAGATGGAGCAGGAGAGAGGGGGAAAGGGGCGGTGACTTCCTCCTCACCTGCCTGGGTGTCCTGAGGCATCTTTCTCTTTCTTGCAGCCTCCAAGGGCTTGGGAATGGGAAATCCTGGTTTGGGGAAAAGAAGGGATGAGTACATTGATGTTGAAGGTCCTCTGCCCAAGTCCATCTTTGGAAGTCACCGGCCATCTGGGGTCCATTAAACCTCCCGAATACCAACATTCAGCCCTTGAAATGCCTCTCCAGAGTTCTCCATCCCTGCTCTCTCCCCTTTGGTGTTCGGGCTTCCCACTGTCCAAGCTGCTGGGGGTCACACTTATATTCAGGGTCTCCCTGCTCCCTGATCCCTGCCCTCCCCAGGCTGCTGGAAGTCCCAGGAATGTGAAAAGCTCCCCCTTCTTGGGTCTCCCTGTTTAGGGATGCCAGGGATTTTTGGGCTTCTGGCTTCCCTTCTCCCCTTCTTCTCTGCTTTGGGGCACAGGGACTCCAAGGAGCCCCCCTTCCCTTCTCCAGGCTTTTGAGGGTCCCGCCAATGGCAGCACTCTGCCCTCTCTAGGATCCCCATTTTTGGGCTCCTGGGGGACACTGGGCTTTGCTCCTCTAGGCTGCCTCTGTTGGCAGCTGCCAGCAGGCTCCACAGAAGCAGACATGCCCACAAGGGCTGCAGTCCGGCCCGGGAGAGAGAGGGTTAATCAAGACGTCACCCACAGGTGTCGTTCACACGCGGCGCCAACAGATGTCGCTATTGGACAAAAAAAATGTGTACACAGACGCTTGGGAAGTCCCAGAGAGACAAAGAGCCTGTTTTCTTCCAACATCTGGTAAGGTATTTGGAGAATGCCAAAGGTGACCGTGGATTGGAGTATGGAATTACTACCTCCCCAACCAAACTGGTCCAAAGACCAAGCAATCATTTCTCTCCACCCACAGAGAAAGATGTAAATGATTCTATTTCCACCTGAAATGGTGTGGGAGCTCTGACTCTCAAAGATGAAAATGTTCTCAAAAGGCTAAAGAAGTTTCATGAGAACTTTAAAACTTTTCAATAAACTCTAAAAGAAAACACTTTTAAAAATCAGGAGAACAACTGGTACTGTGCACTACTTGAAGCAACTGAGAGAAACTGGGATCATGTTGCAAGCCAATTGCAGGACCTGGGAATGACTGGATGCATGCTGGAGGCAACTGGGATAGTCTGGCCATGACTGGGGGATCATACTGGGATAATGAACACCTTACTGGGTCCACTGGTAGTGCCTGGAAATTATTACGGACATGCAGAGGGGAATTGGGGTCTATGGGCAGTATCTCTAACCATACTGGGTGGACTGGAAGCACATCGGGAATGATTGGGACCATGCAGCGGTGAACTGGGACCAAATGGGGGGCAACTGGGAGTGAGTGGGAACATGCTGGGAGGGACTGGGATCCTTCCATTAATCCAGCCTATCCTGAAAAGCAACATTTTCCATAGATGCAGCACAGATGCTGAAAAGCGGCAAAGCTGAGTAGCCTGGCTCAACTTCAGTCATGTGCAATTCACAGAAGGCAAAAAAATGAAGCAGCAGAGAGAACTGGGCTTCTGTATCCAGTGAAGGAAATTGCAAAGAACCTGTGCAGCTCATTCCCAAGCACAGGCACCGGCCTAAGTTCTTGCTTCTCAAAAAACTCAGTGCAGCCCTCCTTTTCTGCAGCTGCCATCAAGTTCCCTGCATCTTGGAACCTAAGGGAACAAGCAAGAATTTCCCAGGAGGACTGCATCAGGACAAAGTCAAAACCCATAAAAATGGTCCTGGAACAACATCCATGCGCATGATAGCACGAGTCCTTCCTTCCTTCCTTCCTTCTTTCCTTCCTTCCTTCCTTCCTTCCTTCCTTCCTTCCTTCCTTCCTTCCTTCCTTCCTTCCTTCCTTCCTTCCTTCCTTCCTTCCTGCCTTCAACATCTAGTTAAAATTTTGGATTTACCAGAAAATATAATTTACTGGAAAATATTCACAATCTTCAAGGTTAGGGAGAGCTGAGTTTTTGAACATTTGGAACCATATTATTGAAAAGAAGGCCCCATAAGTGAACATGAAGCCAGAGAGTCCATACTGCTGCTAAAATCTGGTGAACTTGGACCAGGTTGCTCAAGGCATTTTTTGCCTGGATGTGGAAAATCTTCTGTTAATTTCTAAATATTTTGAAACTTGAAAAGCAATCAGAATTTTAAAGGCTTTATTAAAAGTCTTTAAAACTCTATAACTCCAAGTTATATTGTCTTCTAGTGTCATCAAATTTAACTGGCAAACTAAACCTTCAGAGTCCCACCAATAAAGTTGAAAGGGTTCTCTGCAGAATGGAGAGCTCTCTTCAACTGATATTCTCTACTAAAAAGAACCCCACAAAGAGTTGAGCTGTTCCGTTAAAGCTGTCACAAAAATCCAAAAAATGAAACAAAAAAACCCCACCACCACCAACAACAAAAAACCAAAACCACCAACAACTCCTCAAAAAAACCAAAACAAAAACCTGAAAAAAACAAACAAAAAACAAAAAGAAACCCCCAAAAAAGCAAGAAATAATAGTTTATTTGAAAGAAAAAAAGAACACCAAAACCCACTAAAACTTAGGTTTCCAGATAGAAAATAATTTAATTAATTTCCTTGTTAACATGCTAACAGTTTTGTCTGCAGCAGTGTTCAATATGACTGAACACCTACTATAGATAAACACATACAGTATTGAAAAAAATAAAACTCCCAGCATGTTGCACAACTCTGGAGACTTACCTCTAACCATCTAACAATTTGTACATTTTGAGAAAATACAGTAAATTTATTAGAATAAAATGAAACTAAAACCAGTGAACATAACAAAACCGAACAGCAAACATAACAAAACTAAACATGAACACTGAATTAATTCAGTAGTGACCCATTTTAAGAATCTATTTGGGCCATGTAACTGAGACCCACTTTTAAGGGTTTCTTCTTCTTTTTTGGTCTAAACTGACAAAGAATTTTTTTTTCCTGTAGGTCATGCCATAAATGATCTGCAAGGTACATAGTTTCTGATTATGTGAATCTCCAGCTGACAATCAGAGAAGTTCCGTGTCATATAGTGGTTTGCCCAGGTGGATGGAAGTGATTCAGACATAAAGAGTGGCCACCATTTGGGAAAAATTATGATTGTTTATATGGTTGTATGATGTGTGAACAAATGGTAATTCTCAACTGAAAACCCAAGACTTTGCTGATTGTGTATTTACTTAAGGGTTCTAAACTCATGTTCCTTCCTGATATATTTATTTCAATTATTTCTTTATGCATGTATTAAAAGAGGACAAGAATTCACTTAGTAGCTTGCTTGCCTTGATAGCTCATCATGATATACCCACTCTGATGATAATTGTACAGACAAGAGCTGTCCAATATAAGACATAAGCATCAGATAGCTGAATTCTGTGGGACACTGGCTTATCTTCTACAGCACCAAGTAGGATGTGACAAAATCACAAAAAATAACAATAATTCCAAATAATGTAAAACTACTTGAAACTAAATAATGTATGATTGTTTTGGAAGGAATGTCCAGCTCAACATGGGTCAATCTCCTCAGATCAAGGGCAGACTTTTCACTGATTTTGGCAGAAGTTGAGTAAAGTCTATATAGGATGGTTTTCTTGCTGGTAGAAGTATGAAACATACAAACATGAATGGTAAAAGTAAGGAAAAAAGAAGATGAGACTGTTGTGCCCACATCACAAACACAAAAAACAAAATACTGTATTGTATGATGTTAAAATTTGTTCACTTAGTTTAAAGCCACAGTAGTTAGGAAATTAAGCCTTTGCTGCCCTTTCAATTGAATAGGAAATGCTGGATGCAGTACTTTAGAGAAAATGATTAACATACTTGTTAAATTAATGACTGGAGCCAACATCTCTTACATTAATTAATGGAATTTGTCAGCTCTTACTATCTGTGCCTTGTATTTGTGTGTGTATTGCATTACAGAGAAGTTCAGTGAGTTCAGAATCTTCTGGGAGAGCTCAGTCTTCCTTTTACGTGTATGTTAGGACATTAGCACTAAACAGAAAATTACTTTACCATTAAATTTTAGATAAGCCATTTTTATATGTTTATGTTTCAATAGGGTCATCATAGTTTTATGGGCAAGTAAGACTGGATAGTGCTAACAATATCTAACTTAAAAAATCATATTCAATGAAGAAGGAAGTATGCAGATAATTTTTAAATATTCACTGTATACAACAACAAAAACAAAAAACCAAACCAAAACAAAAAAACCCAAAAAAACTCAAACAAACAAACCCCAAGACACATGGATTACAAATAGATGTGTTTAAAAATAGACAAATTCAGGTTTTGAAACTTGCAATCCTGAATTCTATTTATTATGTAAATACCTGTAGTAATGTAGATTGACTAATATCCTTGCAAAACACGTCTTATTTACTTCAATGGCATCAAGAACAATGAGCCTTTTTCTTCAAATGGCATGAGCATTTATCTATTTAATACATATTATCAAAGAACTGTAGAGACCGATAAATGAAATAATTATTTTGACGTTTATGGGAATTTCTTTTAAGTTTCTGAATAATTAATAGGAGCTCAAATAAGTACAACAATATCTAAATATAGACTTCATTTTTGTATCGGTATACATACTTTTGCCATGTTGCTTTGAAGTAATTTTGTTATATAAAATTTGTTTTAAAAACAAGCCAGGTCATTAATGACTAAAAATATCTGCTGTCTGTGATCCAGCTTTAGTCAAAGGGCTCGAATGTATTTCCAAATCCTGACTTTTCCACATTTTAAATAATGCTAAGCTAGTATGAGCACTTGCTCTTTAAAGATGATTCCACTAATGCCTCAGATGAATTGGGAAAACTTACAATGTTCTACCATTCCTTTTATCTCTTTTTTGAGCAGATGGATAATTTCTTGCCTATGAGACAAGTGTGCAATTTTTCAGGACCACTGCATTCAGCGGAAATACAAAAACAGGGAAGTTCAGCACACATGCAGAAGTAAACCAAGGATTTTAACTTCAAATATCTTTTAAAAGTGCCTTTTCCTAGCATTTTAAGAAAGGCATTGTAATATGGAAATAATAGAAAAAAAAACAGTAATTCATAAGCATATAATTAACAGGTTTTTAAACTGATCAGTAATGTGTGTTTTCTATATAAAACTTTTGATACTCCAAAGAAAGCAGATAATACTTTATAATGTTAACTTATGGAATATCCATTATAAATGTGGTAATGGTAGTTCAATGTGGGGGATGGTTGCATGTGAAACTCTAATCTTGAACTAAATTTTTGAAGCCCCACCCAACACTGGTAGTGTTAAAAGCCAGGTTGGATAAATCCTGGAGCAACCTTGTTTAGTGGGATGTAATTTTTATATTGTGGCACCCAAAACTGGATTAAAGAGTGGCATGAAGAATTTTCTGGAGAGAGAATCTGAATAGAACTGTGAATAGTTTTATAAGTACCCCCCAGTGTTTTCATTGAAACAAACTTGTTATCTTAGTTCATAAGTAAAGGAAGGTTTCACATCCCACCATGAACCCTTACTGAATTACATCTTTGAATTTCTCACCAGAAAAAAAAGGTGACTACTTCAATAACTATTTTATAAAATGTAATTGTGCTACTTATTATATTTATAAGCTTTAAGATCTAGTCTTGTAGTTGACATTAGGTCTTCTGGAATAAGTCCTTTGCTTGTTTTAGCAATATGTGTGATGCTGAAGAATAGTGATGCATGGCATGATGCTGTATGTATGCAAAAAAAGCCTGATGTGTTTACTTAAGGAAATGAAAGAACATAGGTAAAGTATCATGAAAAGGATCTCCCAAGAGAACTATATCTACAAATATGTTTAACATAGGTAGAAGTGGGACAATAACTTGTGCCACACTTCAGAGAATCACTGATGGATGGGTGAGAGATGGTATAGACAAGTGTATGTATTGGACAGGAATTCTGTTTAAAAAATGCATTAACTCTCACACTTTTCCTTCAAAAGCAGATGGCTGTGTAACATATTTCAGTTTCAAAGCAAACTCATAGTGCCACAGGAGGGTGTTCCCTTGATTAATGAAGCTGGTTATATTAAAAAAAAAAAAAAGGGTAGCTTACCAGTTGCTTGAAATAAAGATGAAGGAGAGAGCAATAGGCCTTATTAAAGAGACTGACCAACCTCATATATTTGATAATGTTCTAATAAATGCCATTAAAGATAGTAGTGGATTGCAAACCTGCAAGTGTTGTAATTTTATCTGTAATTTAACCTTGCCATATCTCATGCCTGATGGAAGCTGCATCTTCCCTGAAATGCACTTTCAACTTACATGCAAATTCTTATTGAATAGATAAATAGAAAATAACATTTATTTTTTAAAAGACAAAAAATATATTCATAAAAATTCCATTATATTGAATTTAAAACAGCAGATGAAATGATGTGAAGCTGAGTTAGTAATTGAATATACAAAAGCAAGATTGATAACATTTAGATTGACAGCCTTGACACAAACAGAACTGCCTGTTCACAATGTAAAGGGTCACTGGCTGTATTTATTGCAAACATAATTGTTTTGTTCTATGAAGCAAAGAAAGAGCTTTGTTTATGAGTGTGTCTGCATTTTTGGCAGCATTGCCTATGAGCATACCAATAAAGAGCATATGCCACATGAATTCCTTTCATATGTAAAAACTTGTTTCAAAAGTTTTATTATCTATAGGATAATAAAAATAATACAAATAACTGAAGATAAAATTTGCCAGACAATGTAAAATAAATTTTCAGTTTCAAATTCCATGAGCATCTTTTGAATGTATGTGTTTGCAAAACTCCAGGATGCATAAAAGCATGCTGAATGATTTTTAAAAAGTCATGGCAGTCAGGTGGTATCCCCAGTGACTGAAGAAAATGGAATACTGCACACATTTTCAAAAAGGATGATAAGGAGAACCCTGGGAAATACTGATCAGGAAGGCTCATCTTTGGACCCATGAAACAGGTCATCCTGGAAGACATGCTGAAGCATATGGAACACAGGGAGGTGATTAGAGAGGGCCAAGATGGTTTCATCAAGGGCAGATTATGCCTCAGTAATCATGGTCTTCAGCAATGGAGTGACTGTATCCAGGAAGAGTTAGTAATGTCATTTACTGGGACTTCTGTAAGGCCACTCATATGGTCCCACAAAAAAAATCTTGCCTCTAAACTGGCTCTGAAGAACTGTTAGATAAGAAATTGGCTGGATGGTCCTCTTCAAAGTGTTACAGTCAATGTCTCAATGTCCAACTGCAAAGTAGTGAATGGTGCTCCTCAGGGGTGTATACTGGGACCAACACTATTAAATATTTTCATCAGTGACATGGATAGTGAAATGGAGTGCACCCTCTGTAAGTCTGCAGGTTACACAAGTTGAATTGCACAATTGATTCACTTGAGTGAAAGGATGATGTCCAGAAGAATCTTGACCAGTTTGAGGAGTGGGCTGATGTAAATCTCATGAAATTCAGCAAGGCAAATTTCTAGGTCCTGAACCTGGGTCAGGCAATCCCAAATATTTATACACACTGGGTGAATAACTGATTGAGAGTAGCCCTACAGGGAAGGACTTAAAGGTATTGAGAAATGAAAAATTATGTATTAATTTTCAAAGTGCCGTTGAAGCTCAGAAGGCTATCATATCCTGGGCTGCATAAAAGAAATGTAGCCAGCAAGTAATGGAGCACAATTCTCCCTCTTTTCTACACCTTATGAAATGTCACCTGGAGTAATAAGTCCATCTCTGGGATCCTTGGTACAAAACAGACATAGACCTGTGGAAGTAGTTCCAAAGGATGAATACAAAGATTATGAGAGGTCCGGAGAAACTCTCCTATGAAGAGAGGCTGGGAGAATTAGGGTTGTTCAGCCTGAGCTGTCCAGAGAAAACTCCAGGAAGCCTGTATTGTGGTCTTTGAATACTTACAAGGGGATTACAAGAAATACAGATAAAGGCTTTTTGCTAGGACATCTAATGACAAGACAAGGGACAATGTTTTTAAATAGAGAGTAGATTTATATTAAATATAAGTCAGATTTCTTTTTCTCATGAGAATGGTGAGCCACTGGAACAGATTGTCTAGAGAAGAAATTACAAAGTTATTTAGGAAAAAAATATATAATTGTTTTTTCCTCTAACAGAACAGAAAGGGAATTTCTTTTACCTTTGATAGAATCTAGACAGCTCTTGTCACAAAAGGTGATGGTTCACTAAGTGTTTAGTCCACTAAAAATATTTTAATGACTGTTTATTAAGTAATTACACAGGTGTTTTACTCCTTAGCCATTTATTAACTGTTAATTTAATGCAAATTGCTCCCATAATGTGTTACTGTTTCCCATAGGTAAAGTTGAGCATGTGATAAAGTGGCCATAATTCTTTATAAAGCGGTTAAAAGTTGTGTTCCATTTTTCTGGGATTTAATTGTGTGGGGTTTTTTTAACTTCATTAACAAATTCGTTTTTCACAGAATCTGTGGTTACTATTGGTTCATGTTTGTTCCTATTCATCATAATTGATACTCAATAAAATATTCTTTCCTATCTCACTAAGTATTTGCTTTGTCAGTGTGTATGTGGATGAAAAACACTTCAGTATCATCTCAATGACTTTTACATGAATAGCTGAGTTAACAACCAGTAGTGCATTCAGCAGGGAGTGCCATTTGTTCTTTAAAAGACAATAAGTTATACCAAGTCAGAGCTATGACAGAAATTCACTAACATAATACAGAAGTCATTAACTCAGACTGAGACCTGGCTTATTTCCACGCATTTTAGTGGAATTTAGCCAATGCTAAATTTGGCCCGTTAACTTCTGTATGGTTTCTACTATACATAAGTTTGTTCATTCTGTATTCAAACATTTTATTACCAAGATTAATAGCCTCTTTCATATTGCATTAATAATCCAACAGCATGACAAGGCTAGCATAATGTAAAATGCATAAACTCATTAAAAATAATGACTTCCACACAGTGTGTTGTGCTACTCAGGGATTGATTTCAAATCCTGGCTGAAGTATATTGCCATACTGGCAAAATGTCATAGATTTGTGGGATCTACAACAGACCCTGTAAACCATCTGAATGTCATCATACATAGTATCTGTAAAGATTATCTACAAAATATCTTTCTAATTCTAACAACAACTTTTATTTATATTATAAAAATTAACATATGCATATGACCAGATGGCTCCAAAATTCTTTGTTAGGTTATGAAATACTTAGCTTTTGATGCTATTTGGCCCAAAAGCCAAGAAGACTTTAATCTTCACTAGATTAAATGAAGAATCATTTGCATTAAATGTAGGCTTTCCTTTCTTCATCATATAATGTTTCTATTAATACTTTTTCACAAAAAGGTGTGGTCCATCTTGAGATAAGGTAATTGTTTAAACAGACTTTCAGGAAGATATGGAGTATTTTGCCCATGTTGATGTTGGTTTTCAGTACTATTAAGTTTGTGTTTTATTTTCAAAAAATGAGTTATCTTCATTTAGTTTTGAAAATGGCTTATCTGCATTTATGCAAATCTTGTATTTCTGAGCCGAACAATGCGCAGATGTAGTGATTATCAGGGAAAGAAAACAACCCCATAGGGTTCTGCATAAGGTATATTGCTGAGATAAAGCATAGGGTGAAAACTTGTGCAACCAAAGCTCAGTTGGATATGAAGCTGGCCAGAAATGCGGGGTCAATAAAGAGTTTTTTTCAAATATATTAACTGCAAAAGGCAGTGTAGATATAACGTCTGCCCATTACAGGAAGACTATTGGTATCTCACAGATAGGGACCTAGGCAAGGCAGAGCTGTGTAATGCTTTCTTTGCCTCTATCTTCAACACAGATGACAGACCAAGGATGTCTCAGTGCCCATAGTGGGAGGACCCATGACTACGAGAATGATGAATTCTCAGTTGATCCTGAACTTAATCCTGGATCTGCTGCACCAGCTGAATCTCTACAAATCTATGGGTCCTGATAGGATTCATCTAAGAATTCTCAAAGACCTAGCTGATGCCATTGCAAAGCCTCTCTCAAATGATGATTCAGACTGACCCCTTCTGACTCAGCATATTTTATGATCACTGTTCCTGTTTTATATTAATTTTGCTTATCTGTATAGAGGGCCCAGAACAAGGGCAAATCAAGTCTGATTAATAATTCATGATTACACTCTTACGCCACTGTCTTGTTTTTAAGCACACATTTTCTTATAGCTCATTATTTGGTGGCAACATTTGTGATATTGTAACAGAAGAAGAAATATATTAAATGTATTGATTTATTTACCTGTTCACTATAGCATAATTGGTGAATGTCTCTTCAAGCAATAATGTAATGGATGTGACAATGTAGTTTATCACTGAGTTCTACAAGTGTTATTTTCTCATCACTTGAATGGAAGTAGAAATATTAAGACCTCAGCTGAACAAAAAGACTGGTGTAGATTGTGCAAAGCAATTGACTTTCATAAGCTTGCAGAGTAATTCATCAAAACCTCTAAAAATAATGGAATCTCTTTTCTACTTCCCCATTATTTCACCATTCTTACAGTAAAAATTTCTTCACTATATCTAATGTAAGCCTATTCTCTTTCAGTTTGAAGCCATTTTCCTTTGTTCTGTCACTACATGCCCTTGTCAATACTCTCCAACTTTATTTTGGGCTGCTTTCAGGTACTGGAAAGCTGCTCTAAGGTCTTCCCAGAGCATTGTCTTTTCCAAGCTGAACTTCCTCAACTTTCTCAGTCTGTCTTCCTAGCTCTCTCTAGCTCTCTGGTCATCTTCATGGCCTTCCTCTGGACTCCATGTCCCTCTTATGCTGGTAGTCCCAGAGCTGAACACAGTACTCCATATGGAGAGTAGAGAGAATTACCTCTCTTGACCTGTTAGTTAGGTTTCTTTTGATGCATCCCAAGATATGGTTGGATTTCTGGTCTGAAAACCTACATTACCTGGTCATGTTGAGTTTCTTTTTGAATCACACATCCAAGTCTTTCTCTACAGAATTGCTCTCAATCAATTTTCTTCCCAGTTTGGGATTTGCACTTGGGATTGCCCTGACCTACATGGAGGCTATTGCACTTGCCTTGTTGAACTTCATTATGTTCATATAGGCTTGCCACTGAAGCCTGTCCAGGTCCTTCTGGATGGTATCCCTTCCTTCCATGTTGGTGAACAGATTTTGGGACTGTCAATAAATCTGTTGAGAGTGCACTCAATTTCACTGTCCATGTCAACAACATGGATATTTAACAGCACTGGCCCCAGTATGGGTCTCTGAGGAACACCACTCATCACTACTCTCCACTTGGACATTGAGATTTGACTGCAATTCTTTAAATGCCACCATACAGCCAATTCAAAATCCACCAAGCAGATATTCCATGTCTCTCCAGTTTACAGACAAGGATGTCATGCAGGACTGTGTCATATGCTATGCACTAGAGTAAGTAGATGCTATCAGTTGTTCTTCCCTTATCCACCAAAACCTTCACCCTCCTGTACAAGGCCACTAACAATTTCAGACACAATATTTGTTGCAGACCAGCTTCTGTCTTATATATAGGCCTTTAAATAACACATTTTCTATATGTGCAAAGTCCTTCTCTTTAAGGGAAAAAAAATTGTCAGATGACTTTGAGTGACAGATTCCTTCCCTATACCAATCATTCCTTAAGTACTAGAGACATTAGTTCTATATAAGATATTTTTATCAGTGTTTGCACTAAATAATGAAACTTAAGCAGTGTATTTATATGTTGGAAAATGTTTAAATAGGTGACTCCCCTATAGAAAAGCAATTTACCTAAACACATATGGTATTATTGTTTTGTTCTGGGGGAAAAAATAGTACAGTAATTTGCATTTTGCAATTGAAGTTAAAATACTGTAAAGAAATTGAATTTCTGTTATGAATTTGTCTACATGTGCTGCCTCACATCATGTAAGATGTGTGTCCTAAAAGGGCATTTCCTGAATCCCTAGCAAAAGCTGTTCTTAGCAGTATCTCCCTTAATACTTGCCTCAGAACTTATATTAAATATATTTTCTATATAGTTCTATATACTTGCCTATAGTATATACTTGCCTCAGAACTATGTATTAAGTGAAGCTGAGGTAAAAACTGGGAGATAGATTCTGCCTTCTGGTATACTTGATATGGTTTCATTATTTCTATATGGGTCATCTACATGCCTCTGAGGAGATTTTACTCAATCAAGTAACTTCACACAATATTACAGGAAAAGAAAATTTCCAAAATTTCACGTGCCAGAAATCTCTGATTAAACTCAGGAGAAAAGGACCTGAGGGAAAGAACAGAGAGGGAACATAAAACTATGAAACTGAGCTAATATGTAAGTGAGAAGTAAATCTGATGACTAAGGGGATGCATTAACTGAAGTAAGAAAAGTTTGAAACCTGAAAACTGATGGATTGACAGTTTGGCAGTGAAAAAGGAGAAGGAAAAAAAATCTTGACTGTCTGATGCATGTATTCTGGACCTTATACAATGAAAGTCAATAGAAGGAAGTTTGGAATAAAGAGAAATCAATTGCTTGTGATGAAAGCATAGCAGGAATCGTTTGTCTTGATTGAATGAGGTACCTTGAAAAATTTTTTTTATTAGAATATGAGTGATGGCAACACTATGTCAAACAGAAAAAAAGCTTAATTGCTCCTGAGGAACTGAAAAATCATCTATTAAATCTATCATCCAAACAAAGAATGACTTTATGATGGATTTCCCACATGTATTTTCAAGAAGTCACATACAGATTTTTACTCAATAGACAGATTTTTCATTAATTTTGAGCAACTGTATAACTATATTTTAGCAATATAAATGTACTATAAAATGTAATATTGGAATCTGGAATTACTTTTCCTTGGTGAAGTATCACAAACTTTATAATATTTCTCCATGCAAAAATTTCAAGTTCTTGCTTTTTGATCAACAATTAAAAACTAGATTGCATTAATATAGGTGGAAATTTGTAAAATTGTAGACAAACACATGCATGCATTCTGTTCTTTTTTATTGTCAGTAGCATCTTCTGGTTGTGTTTGCTTCTCTCTCTTTCAAAACAGAAGCAGTTTTCAGGATGCTTTGTACCTACATGCAGTCGTGGGCACTCCATTCAACAACACATGCTTAGGGTCTTGCTCAGTCCTCAGAGAGCTGACACTCCCACTCCATTTGCCAAATACAGCCTAATTCCCTAGAAGTAAAGTTATGAAGTGCATATTGCGTACTGTTTTATATAAGAAAAAAATGTAGCAATATTTGTCTGTTTCAAAGTCTGTTTGAAATTTTTCATTGTAAAATATAATTTTCAATTGCTTAGATAAATTAAGTATAAAGTGAGTGCATGGATAATCACATTTCTAAGAACTTGGTAAATTAATTCATCAAAGCAATGCTCTGCCTAAGCAGGAGCTCCAGATTTACAGAGAAACAGAATATTTCAGGAATGGAAGAATTGAGCAAAATTTCTCCTCTATTGACATGGATGATTCCCTGATGAACTCTGTATAAGTTTGGCCTAGTTTTTGATTGTATCAACAGAATTTGCTGGAGAAGCACCAAAAAATTAACTAATCTCAAATGTGAGGTGGGATGAGAATAAAATTGTTGGACAATTTTGTGACAGAGATGAGGCAACTGAGAGATGTTTTAAAAACTTTCATTCTATTTTCAGTCTCATGAGAAGGGTGAGACAATACAGATGTTTTAATTCACACTATTACAATCAGAAGCTATTTTTTAATTATAAGACACTATTAAGCATATCATAATGATGGGCAAATCTTTTTTCTCTACTTTTTTTTTTTTTTGATGGCTTTTTAAACTTTAGGTACTATTATAGTGAACTGTCAAATGTTGCATGGGCCACCTTTAATTTTTGAGGGAATGCCTTGCTAGGCTCTATCTCCATAAATGAGCCAATATCTTTCTGGCAATTGCTGTGGGGACTCATCTAGGTCAGAAATTTTACCCTTAGGGAGCACTGGGTAATACAATTGCACAAACTTGAGTTTCTGTATACAGGATGAAGGGGAGTAACATTTAATTGTGGATCTCCCAGGTACTGAAACTCAGCACAAAATTCTATTGCCAAAGAACTAAGAATTTCTAATTCTTGAGGTTCAGAAGGTGCTTTAAAAAGATTAGGGACTCAATGATGCTAATTGGTTATGGGATTGGTCTTGTTGGTATCTTCATGCTAATATTTGTCACAATTGGGTATTGGCCATTCTTTGGCTGACACTGGCACACTGCGCTATTGGTTTGGGCTTGAATTGATCAAACATATGTTGTCTGAGCCTGCTGACTTGGCTAAGTTTGTTTTTGGTTGATCTACAGTCCCTTCTGCATTGCAAAAGTAAGTAAGTAAAACTAGTAAGTGCCAATATATAATTTGATTAAACTCTATGTTCTTGTTCAGCTGCTTTTTGGCAAAAGCTTTTCCATATATTTTAGTTCTTAAGCAAATCTTTTAGCACTTGTTCAGGGCCCTGAGAACTCTCTACAAATCCATTTCCCACATAAAATAATAAATGCAAGATCTAGAAGCAAAGATAAAGAGAAGGAAGTCAGAACTATAGAAAAATGTGGGATGCCACTGGCAGAGAGGATGAGGAGCAAAAAGAGGGAACTTCAGATGATATGAAAGGAAAAAGTAGTTGTGTGTCTTGATGTACAGCTCTGTGTGTTGGTATGATAGCAAGAAACAGTTTAGGAATATGCACTAGGAATTAATTTTCTTACAGCACATCTTTCTATCCTCACTTTAAAGTGGCTATTCATACAGATTGCTGTAGTATGTCTTTTTGCAGTCCTGAATGTTAAATGTGTTTGCAGATTTGAATCTATCCTTGTAAGCTATTCCAGTACCTGGAATACATTTTCATATTATTTTGTTTGTATTGCAGAAATACCTGTGAAATACTTTTCTAAAAGCATTCCTCTTGCACACCCTTTAGTGGTCCAGTTGTTCAGAGAGTCATTCAATGTCTGGAGGTATTAAGGTTTTTAATCATAAAAGTCTGCATTGTTACACTTATATTCTTAACCTTAATGACAATCCAGACAAAAGTCTGAGGTTTTTGGTGGTTTTGTGGGGGTTTTTTTTAGTTTTTTGAAATGTGTTATTGAATATACGAAATCACATAAAAAATCTGTCATAAATGAATTTTGAGAGGATGAACTTAAGCACTCCAAAGATGAGATATAAAGCTATCTGTGCATTCTAACTTTTTTTTCCTTCCCTGCAAAGTGTATTCTACACTGCAAAGTGTGAGGTAGCTATAAATCAGACATGTAAAAATATTCTCAATGTGAAAGTCTCACAGTTTTGATGCCTCATAATTACGCTGCAAGAAAGAAATATTATTTCCATTTCACAGGTAGCACCTAAAAGCATAGACATAAGTGTCTTGCCCAAAGCTGCAGAGGAAATCAGTGTTACAGCAGATAATTAAATGTCCCAAAAAACCTACAGGGCAGATTAATATTCTTCTGTTAATATTGTACAATATAATATTGGGATAGGTTCAGACATTTGTACACAAATCCATGGGCACGTATAGACAGGACATCTGGAAGGATTTATATGCTTTATATGCTTTATATGCTATATCACTAACCAAAAAATTCAAAAAGTCAAAAGTTAAGTGTAACAGAGACATTCTATTCTCTGTGTCTGAGAAACCTAATCTCTTGTCCTACTGCCCCACTTTTGAAACCTATGCTTTTTGAACTGTGGCACCACTTAACTGAAAGTCTCCTCTTGAAACCTCATACATGAATGCTGAAGGATATAATATTTTAATCTATTTAAACAATAAAGTCAAAATACACCTCATGAAAAATGTGTCAGACAGACACTTAGATCCTTCATTGTCTCAAAGAGAACAACTAAGATCACTTTCTGAATTGCAAATTTGCAGTAAATGTTACCAAATTAAACTATAAATTTGTGTCCTTGTATTTAAAGGATACCCTCAGTTTCATTGATATAAATCTTTTGGAAGCAATATTGAATTTTATGGAACAACTTAAGCATCTTAGAAAGAAGAAATCACAACAGAACAATTCTTAGTTTAAACATTGCTACAGAATTGTCATGGTTTGACACAGGAAAAAGAATCTTCTCGGCAGGAAAAGGTCAATCCAGGCAGGGGTCAGGTTTGGATACTGACACTTGGAGTGACCAATTGAGGGTGGACACGCCTCTGAGAACACAGAGGGGTTAAAAGCAGAATTCCCGGGAGAACTCGCTCTCTTTGGTTCCAGTCATTGGAGAGTGCAGACCACCCCTGCCCAGGCACAGGCTGGGTGAGGAGAGGAAGCCATGTGGCCTGGGGAGGTAGGCCGGGGGTGAAGGGTCTGGAACCGAGCTGGGCCAGTTCCTGCGGACAGAAGGGTGGAGAAAACCTGAGATGTCTTTGTTCCCCACTCCCCCCTCCCCCCCCAACACCACCAGAGGGAAAGAGACAGAGAGCCTGAAGGCACCTGGAAGTTTGCAGGCAGAGGAGAAGTGGGGGCAAGGTGCCCAACGTGGGAGTTGGAGTCCTGGGCCGAGATTTCAGCCGTCCAAGGAGTCCGGAAAAGAAGAAATGAAGACTTGGTGAAATATTACTCCTCAATTTTGAGGAAAGAGAAACAGCCTGGAATCTGAGATATTAGGGAAAGAAAGTTGGTGGGAGATGATGTAGTGGCTTTTGGCTGGGCTTTTCTTGTTAACCATAGACTGGACCAATTTCTCCTGCAACAGAGACTGCATTTTTATGGGGATGCAATGATGAGCCAAAAGACCTGCTTCAGCAACTACCAGTACAAGAATAGAGTGAACAGAGAAAGGCTGAGTAGGGTGTGATGATGCCCTCTGTCCTCAGAGAAGAAGATCTCTGTTCTTGGACCCTCAGCTCCAGGGGAAAATGGGGGGGACTGTGATCCCAAAAAGAGACACTGGACTGTTTTTCCTGTTGGTCCTTGGCAAATCATCCTTAAAGGGGCCCTATGAGCAGTCTTGGTCCATGCACGGTGGTGAGAGCACTGTGACATGGAGAGGAGAGTGTCACACTGGCAGATTATCTCCGGGCAGTGCCATGTGTGACATGGAAACACAAGAGGTGGCAGCTGTGTTTTCTGGGGGTCTATGGTGCAAGGGAGACTCCTGTTTCCCCTGACGGATTTAGTATTGATTATATTGAAGGGTGAATACTTGATTAAGGGTCCAAATGTGTCTCACTGAGGTTTGTTGGAATTGGATGGTGGGAGGAGGATTGTTTTGAAAGGTTTTCATTTTGAATTTTGTGTGTGTTTTTCTTTCTTTTTTTCTTTTATAGTAGTATAGTAGTAGTAGCTTAATAGGTTTTTTCCCCTTGTTATTAAGCTTGGGCCTGCTTTGCTCTGTCCTCAATCGCATTTCAATTGAGAGGTTGTATTTTCATGGGGGCGCTGGCATTGTGCCAGTGTCAAACCATGACAAGAATATAAAATATATTATCAGTTCTTCTTGTGTATGATAGTCTCTTGCTTATGTCATTAAAATTATACCACCTCAGTGTTCAGGAAACAATTTTGGTTCACACAAAAGAGAAAAAGCTTGTCATATTTAAAGCAGAGAGTAGTCCAGTATTTGGTCTGCTCCCTAGTCTATCCTGCCTGGGATATAATTCAATTAACTTTGTCTTTTTTTTTTTTGTAGGTGGTGGCCAATATTGACTGAAACAAGGAGACTGAGATTGAGATTCCACCACCTATGTTTATGTGTCTGCAGTGCAGACAATTGCATGCAAGCTAATTGTGTCTAAGCTCCTGCTGCAGTCCAAGAGCAACAGAGAGTTAACACAGTCAATGAAACAATGAGAACTATTAAAATACAGACATCAAAGTTACGGTGAGATAAGCAGTTCCCTATTGTCCACGGCTGACAAGATCTGCATCTATAACAAGCAGCTAGCCTGCTAAAACTTATGTTGCATGTATCTAAACTTGTGTGTCTGGATATAGAGCTGAATACTGCTCTAGGAGCTCATAGTAACCCAGGGGCAAAGATTCTTCTAGTGGTGCCTGCTTCAGTCTATTGTGCATTTGTAGCCATCTTAGCCCATTGGCCAGATAATTCATTGCTAGAGGAAGCAAAATTCCAGATGTTAGTCGCTTTTGGAAGGTTTACATGTAATGTTACTGTTGTAGTATTAGAAAAGTAAAGCAAGGCTCTAATAAGTCCAGGGCTAAGGATACCACATTGTTTGATAGCAGAAGTTCATAGGTCTGTCAGGACTCAGGCCTTGGGTGATTTCTTTTTCAGAAAATGGCTGGATTTGGATGCAGTAGACAATCTTCAGAAGTCCAAGGAAAGATGAATACAGAATATGCATATGTCCCTTTTCATATGTAGTGATTCTTCCTTTCCTAGGAGACTAAGACAGTAGACACCTGCACTTTTCAGCCATTTTCAGCCCAGATGCCGTCAATACTGAAGCATCATCTGTTACCAAAGATCAGCATTTTGTTACAAATATTCTGCTCCTTCTTCAAAGATAGGGAGTGTAAATCTTACTTGTCAACCAAGTTGGTACATAATATTTTTATTATCTAACAGCTTTCAGTGCAATACTGTTAAAAACATGAAAGTGAATACAACCAAGTCCCACTGATATATTACTACTGAAGGGTGGAATAGAAAAAGAAGATGCCACAACATACACAAAAACTTCAAATAGATATAAAAATATAAGATTATTCTATTATGTATTATGTATTATTCTATATGTATTACCCTTATGGACACAGGAAATATTAAAATGAATTGAAACTATTGAATTGAATCTCAAGGGGTTTTAATCATGCTAATTTTATAGCAATATAAGATCTCATTTTACTTTTCATTTTGTAGGAGTATTCTAGAGAAAGGCCAAATATGTCAATTGGTATGTAGGCAGCAGTATTTTCAGCTCTGAATATTTTATCTGGTTTCCTGGTCTTTATATTTCTTCAGATACTGCTCAGCAAGTAGAATTTATACTGATCACTGTGCTACTTACTCTGTCAGGATATCTCTGAAGTTAATCCAGAGTCATGTCATCATAATTTAGAGCAAAAAAAATGCTTCACTATGCTCTCACAGAGGTTTTAAAAGGTCAAAATTCTCCATTAATTTAAGAAATGTGGTCATTCTAATTTGTACCAATAAAGTCTTTTTATTTCCATGTCCCAGTCTTATGCCATGCAATAAGATTCTCTGAGATGGGAATTTATGGAGTAATAATTTATGCCTATATACTGCCATGTGACAACCCCGGCCTTGCTCTGGGGTCTCATGTGGTGGTGAAATTCCTCCTCCAACCTGTGCTTCCAAAGAAAAACTCCGCAGGCTTTAGCTGTTCGTTCTCAAGGCAGTTTATTGCTAGTTATCTAACAGATTATGTTCTTGGACTGCGGCTATTTGATCAGTGGCCTGGGTAGAGGCACACACACACACTGACATCCTTTCTATCTGCTGTCTTCTTTGTCTCTCCCCCCGCCCAGGGCTGCTGCTATCTTTTATAAGATATATTACGTATAACATGTTTACAATTATTCCCCAATACCTACTACCTACGTTGCCAAGTGTTTTTCTACTCTAAACCAATCTGTGAGTGCCAACATCACCAAGAACATGGAGGTAAGGAAGAAGAAGGAGGAAGAACAGGATCAGCCCACTTTCCTCCATCTTAGAACTTCTGACCCCCATGTACAAAGTGAAAACCCCCCTGTACAATACTAAAAAAATTTCCCCTCTACTTTGTAACTACTTTTACTATACTATCTAACCTTTTGTGACTGCTTGTTCCACCTCCAAAGTTGGCAATTCATTCCATGGCTCAAACTCAAAATCACAGATGTTTTTCAGCTGTCTGCCAGGGTCTAAAATGCTTCTGACCAAGGCCTGGAACCTCTAAAAATGTCTGAGAGACATTTTGAGTTCCCACACTGTCATAGCTGTTGACCTTCGGTCTTACACTCAACACATTAAGTGTGAATTACCGGGTAGTATGTAGAGCTTTATAGTGATTCATTCCTCAGCCATGGTGGTGTAGGTGAGGGAAGGACCCAGATAACATCATCACAGTAAATTACTTCTCTAAAGGAAAAATTACTTAATTGTTCTAGTGAATCCTTACCATTTCCTTATAGAACTTCATGCATATAGAAAATAGAAGATTTGTTAAGAATATAAGAAATTCCACCATAGGAATTTCTTCACCACTAACTCTCAAAAATTGTATTTCCTGCTATCTTATGATGAATTATTTTGGTTTTATATTTTAAGTTTCATGAAGTGAGTGATCATCTTTATATATATTAACTACATCTCTGAATATGGTTTCTTTCATATCTAAAATATTTTGGTCTCATATGATGAAGCATAAACCAGATTCACCACAGAACACAGTATTTTAGGCAGTATAGGATACAGGATACCTCTGTCTGTTTCTGTTCTCCTATTTGAGATTTGTAAAACTCTCTCTCATGGATGACATTTCCTCTGTCTCCCCAGTAAAGTTAGTGGCAGGGCCCTGAGAGTGCCAACAGGCTCTGCAGACATTCTCTACTGTGGATTTAGCCTCCTGTGCTGTAGGCTAGCTCTCACTTGGTGCAGCTGTTGGACTTGTTGACTTCTGCGAAAGAGCTCTGAGAGTAAAGGATTTGCCCCCATCTCATGGGGTCTGTATGGAATCAAGGGTTCAGATCTTTTTCTCGAACTGAGCTAGGTTGTGATTATGAGCCTCACTTTTCCAACCTACTGCCTTGATCACCTACAATGAGACTTGCCTCATTCATGTTGCTTCTCCCAGCCTGTGGCCACTCCAGCTCAGGAGGACTTGTTGGGACAGGATGAGAATAGGTCTAGTTTGGCAGAGGAGGGTGAGGTGGGCATTGCATGATCCAAGTTAGCACAGCTGTTAGCATAAACCTCAGAGCTCTAACCAACATTTTCTTAATTAGAAAAGACAAAATGTGACCAACACCTTTTCCCAAACATCAGAATGAACTTTGAATATGTTTGTGAATTCAGTGAAATAAAAAGCTGAGCTATACAAACAACCTGATGATCCTCAAGTCTAAATATGACCAGAAGTGTCCTGATCATATTGATGATGGCACTGACAATGGAAACAGCACATGAAGACACAACAGCACAAGATGAAAACACTGGTCATGTGAGACACTGGACTGCTAGTGTTTAATGACTCAATCAACCAAAATATTCTTGACTCAACCCCATAACTTGGAAAATTGAAGACATTTAAGGGGCACTAAAAGGAGAGAGGTGTAGGATTCCTTAAAATCAGAGGGCTTTTGGCACGTTGCAAAAGGCAGGCCTCAGAGACAGCAGGATGGTGATTAGAACTAAGCAGTAGCTATAAGATTCATCAGCAGAAGAATTATACAAGAAGTAGAAAGAAAGGACAAATAGAACAATGGTCTGTGTATTAACGCTTGGGTAGAATAACTCCCGTTGCAGAAAAATATCTCTAGTGAGATAGTAGGAAGTTCTAAGCTTAATAATGGAGCTCTGTGCATTGTATGTTAAGGTTTACAAGCAAGTATTGTATTTGAAATAAGCAAGCATTGTTTTAACCAAAGGCATATGTATTTGTAGTGATTGGATAGAACTACTGTCAATATGCTTTTGCTTTGTGTGATCGGTCAAAAAGATTTTAAAGTAAGTTGTAACATTAAGTTCTTGGTCTGCTGCCTGGGATGTGAGCTTCTGGCATCTTCCCATTGTCGTAACCGTGTAATGAGACTGATGCTAAAGAAATAAACAGCTCGAGACGCGTTCCGCAGCAGTCCCATCCCATTCGTGATTTGTACATAGCCCCTGGCTGGCGATAGAGAGGCTGTGGAGGGAACCCAGAATTAAGGAGAACCTGAGAAACCTTGGAGGAACATAAGGGTCCTCATTACTTTGCCCAGAATTATTTTTAAAAGCAGTTGTGCAATGTCTTTGTTTAGAGACATAGCAGATTGACATCGTGAAATATATGGAATTCCTGAGTAATTTCAATTCTGCATTTATTTTTCTTGTTGATACTGATATCATTTTTCCTCTAGAAAAATACAACTTAATTGGTGTTGCAATATTTTTTTTAGTGAAGTAACGTTTTATAAATCTTATGAATCTACATTTAATCTAATAGCTAGTGTGGAGCTATGTTTTGTTTAGAAATGCATGAAATGAAAGTACAGTTCTCCAAGGAAAGCATATCACTGGCTTTAAAGTGGGTTAGGCTGCTATGCTTCAAGGGCTTTGAATACACTTTTAATTCTTTCTACAAATCATTTTTCATAGCAAAGGATGTTGACTTAGGCTATACTTAAAGCAAAAAATTCTATGTTTTACAAGTTAGATATGTTAGTAGTAAAATGACCTTTACCTATTTTTAAATTGCTTAAATTGGATCACACATGCATTTGAGATACCATTTTGCAAATTCTGTATTTCATGAGTGAAATAAATGTTACTCTATATCAATTTACCTTTGTCTTCTAGTAACAGCAGTGCATTTAATTGCCACAAGAAGTAGCAACTCCTGATTATATTTTTATTTTAAATGTAGATGGACTTATAGGTCTTCCCAAGGGTGATGTTTGCTGTATCAGCACCTCTTAAAAACTCTGCTTCAGGAATTTGATGGTATCTTGCAGAAATTGCATATATCTTACGCATGCCTAGAACTTGAGAAGGTTCAAAGACTAGATTAGATTATTACAGACCATTAGAAGATTAACATATTTCCAAAAGCAGCAGTTTCTCTCCCAGAAACAAGTCTGCCCGGGACATCTCCATCCCTGCTCCCGCTGTTCTCCCAGGGCTCGTAGGGTTGTTTCTCGCTCGCTTCCTCTCGCTCAGCCCTGGCTGCCGGGCAGTGTTTTGCCCTGCCTTGCCCAGGCTTTCCCCGGGGCTGAGGGGCTCAGCCGTGCCCTGCGCTTGGGGCCGCTGCAGCCACTGGCACCGCCTGGGGCCAGCCTGGCAGCCCCAGCACAGCCCCAGCGCCAGCACCTGAGCATTGGTATTTGGTACAGAATCAAATACTGAACACCACTTGCTTTGAAAATCCATGTAAACTGGTTCAGTCATCTTCTATCACAGCTGCGAAAACACCTCCAACCCAGATTTTCCCTGTTGAGACCCCTCTTTGGTGTCCTAGGTCTAGTTTTACCGTACAAGTACAAAAGTTTCCATGGGTACATCATAAAAGCTGGAAAGGGGCTGTAGGTGATCAAAATGTTACCTGGTATAACTTCTGTCATTGATATCAAATCATAGATTGGACCAACTAAATTTCTTTATGAAAATCTGTAGTTTCATTTTCATTTTGAAAGACAGATATAGCTATAATTTCAGTCTTTAAATTTTCTTTATCATCCAATACCCAGCTGTGCCTGACACATTTCTACAATATTTTTTTCCCTGAAGGAAGCAATGAGCTATTCAGTGAAATTTCTTGATTTCACACCAAGGTAGCATAATCTCTATAGGATTCTTTATCCTTTCCTTTCCTTTCCTTTCCTTTCCTTTCCTTTCCTTTCCTTTCCTTTCCTTTCCTTTCCTTTCCTTTCCTTTCCTTTCCTTTCCTTTCCTTTCCTTTCCTTTCCTTTCCTTTCCTTTCCTTTCCTTTCCTTTCCTTTCCTTTCCTTTCCTTTCCTTTCCTTTCCTTTCCTTTCCTTTCCTTTCCTTTCCTTTTCTTTTCTTTTCTTTTTCCTTTTCTTTTCTTTTTTCTTTTCTTTTCTTTTTTCTTTTCTTCTTTTCTTTTTTTTTTTAATGGGGAAAATCTCCTTCAGTGCTCCCCATGGTATGTTTCGTACAAGAGATGCATTTACTGAACACTTTTGTAATTAACAATATTTATAAGGCTGTGAGAATTACTAACACTCCATGGGGTGCTTAATTTCCGAGTTCTTTAGCTTTTTTTTTAGCATATTTCAACAGACAAGTTAGCTAGTGTGACTGGATCCAGCTGAAAGATTTTCGTATGAAACAAAGCTGATATCCAAGTGTAATTTGGGCAGAACTACTTCCTCTTTTTATTTCTTCTGCATGATAAAAAGGAGTAAAACCAGAAATGCTATTAATATGTATGGGAATAATGAAGCTTCAAGGAGAAAAACTATCATCTAAACACAAGTAAATGTGATTTTCTTACCAAGTGATTAATATTTGACCAGTATAAATTAAAGACAAAAAGAGTTCATTTGAGTTGCTCTACCTTCCTGAATATAAATAGAACAGAAAAATAGAGACATTAATAGCAATGTCAAGGTGCAGTAGGAAAAATATTAAAGGATATTAAGCTGTCTCTATGCTGAACAAATCACAGTACAGCAAAATTGTGATGTGAAAACCCATGCTTGTGGGAACTCAAAATGTCTCTCAGACATTTTTAGAGGTTCCAGGCCGTGTCAGAGGCAGTCTGGACCCCGGCAGGCAGCTGGAATCAGCTGTGATTTTGAGTTTGAACCATGGAATGAATTACCAACTTTGAAGGTGGAACAAGCAGTCACAAAGGGTTAGATAGTATAGTAAATGTAGTCACAAAGTAGAGGGGAAATTTTTTTGGTAGTGTACAGGGGGGTTTTAGCACATGTACAGGGGGGTTTTTACTTTGTACATGGGGGTCAGAAGTTCTAAGATGGAGGAAAGTGGGCTGAACCCATCCTTCTTCTTTTTTCGTCCTTATCTCCATGATCCTGGTGATGTTGGCACTCACAGATTGGTTTAGAGTAGAAAAACACTTGGCAACGTAGGTAGTAGGTATTGGGGAATAATTGTAAACATGTTATATGTAATCTATCTTATAAAAGATAGCAGCAGCCCTGGGCGGGGAGGGAGAAGAAGAAGACACCGGACAGTCAGGGTGTCAGGAGTGTGTGCGTCTCTGCCTGGGCCGCTGATCAAACAGCTGCAGCCCGAGAACATAATCTGTTAGATAACTACCAATAAATCGTCTTGAGACCCAACAAGAAGAGGCTGTGGAGTTTTTCTTTGGGAACACGGGTTGGAGGAGAAGCTTTACCACCACACGAGACCCCAAACCAAACCCGGGGTTCTCACACATGCTGACTCAATATTGTTTAAGGGATTTGCAGCTCTGATTTTGTATTACTACAAATAGTTCTAGATTACCTTTGGAAACCTTTTTTTTTTTTTTTCAAAACCTTTGGAAATTTAAAACAAGCTAAGGAAAGCCCACTCTACAGAGTGATACTTTACATAGTTCTTTCAAGCTGATATCTCATGTAAGTTATAAGCAAAAGAAGGCAGATACTGCCATCAAAAAGAAATAAATGAAAAATTTCAGTTTCTCCTGTCAGTACCAGAAGAACTGTTAATCATTACTATTTTTTATCTTTGATATTCATTGAATCATTTTATAGTTAATTATATTATGATTAACAAAAAGAATTAAAAATCAGCCCTTGTTTTTAATTTGTCCTCCTAAGGCTGTTGCAATGATTTCTAAAGAACAATGGTTGAGTAGAGGCTGACATTGAAGCATAGAACTGAACTGAGCAACTGTTGGTTGTTCTGAAGCAATGTGAACTCCCATTGTGTTTAGAAAGCACATCCTAAGATAAAGATTAACCATATATACAAAATTTTATGTTTTTGACAATGATTCTAAGTGGAAAGGTGGGATCTTTTGATATTATTTTAATGCAGGATTCATGCATGTAATGCAGCCTCCACTCTGAAGCCCTGGGGAGAGCAGACAATCCCTCTAGGTGTCTCTTCCCTCTCTTTTAAAGCCATCCTGGTCCAACCATCTCCATGAACCTGGGGTAACACATCCCAGTTCTGCTTCCAGCCCCTGGGTCTGAGAGAGACAGTGATATCTTGGGTAGGTCAGCATAGGAAACATATAGAATACCATATACATTTTTTTTGGGTTACCCAGGACACATGCCCTTGAAGAACAAAATAAATATTTTTCAGTGAGCTAAACCACTATTTTTTTCAGTCCTCTACTGAAGTTTTAAGAGAATGAAATCTTTAAGAGTTCTCTTTAATAGCATGCTTTCATCTGTACTGTACAGTACTTACCACCTAGGAGTGAAATCTGCCAGTTCTCCTAAAAAATTTAAAATTCCTTTTTTTTTCTAGAGGACCTAGGTCATTCTACAGCTAACATGAGATCAGCAGAATTTGCAAAACACCTCAGACAGTGAGTTTCCTAAGGTTTCCTTGAAATCTGTCTCCGAGGAATTCCTTGAAATATCACAGCCTTTGGCCTTTGTTTCAATGTGCACAGACGTTCCCAGTATTTCATTAGATGTTTGTGATAATATCATCACATCTGATAAAGAGAACTGATTTTGTTTTAAAGATGACATCAATTCCAATCTTATAGAGAAAAGGAAATGCACAGATAGTGAAATCCTCCTACCTCTGTTGTTCTTGTAGGCAAACTCAACAAAGCATCTGCCCATGTTACTGTGACTGCTTTGAAGAGACAAACCTGCTGTGTCTGTTATTTCTTAGAATTTTTCCATATTTAGGATAGACCGACTTCATCTCTTCTACTTTCCTTTCCCAGTGTAGTTCAGACACAAAATATGACATTACTCTGTTTTCATTTTAATTCAAAGAAAGAAGAAGAAATGCATGTTACTTCATAGTTTATGGTGTGCCACAGAGAACCCTGTCACCCAAAAGAAAAGCAGAGGAACAATGATTTGGACTAAGTTAAACTCTCCTATTATCTGAACTTTCATTATAGTATCCTAGAACCCACAATTTCTGCATTATCCTTTTAAGGATTATCATGTAGAGGATGAAAATAAAAACGATAAATATATATAGTAACATATATATTAATTAATACTTTTCATTATTATTTTTTAAAGTGTGGCTCTTCAGGTTGCTGGTAATGTCAAGCTGCACATTGTGAAAGAAGCTTGTGGTAACAGTGAGGGCACTTCATGAAACGCCAGAAAACCCCATAGAGATCAACCCTAATTAGATAAGATGTGAAAAATGTCACCTTCGTCACTACTAGGGATGGAAATTCTGTTAAAAATCTTCTACAGATATGCTAACTTGCAACTTGTATTGACTAATTCTCCTTTCTGGTTATTGTCTTATTAAGTGCTCATTAAGTATACTTTCTAAAAAGATAATGGCTCCTGTATCTTTCAAAAGAAGTTTCATGTCTAAAAAGAGTTGCCTAACTGGGAAATTGCCAATTGTACTGAGCTCACTCAAAGACCATAACTGGATGATTGTGGATAGATAGAAAGAAGAAAGATCTTTTTTGAGTTAAAAAAAAAAAAGTAATATTTTTTGATTCCACCAAAGTTTTTGATATTGTCTCTCACAGGATCGTTCTGGAGAAATGTCCAGCAAACAGCTGTAAAAACACATCATACAGTGAGTGTGCAACTGGCTCATGGGTGAAACACAAAGGGTTGTAGAGAATAGGGTTCTACTTGGTCTGGCAGGGAGCCATCAGTGGGGCTTCTCAGGGCTTCATTTTATGCCCTGTGCTTTTTAACATCTTCAAAAATTAATGGGATGCAAAACTCAAAGGAATACCAGGAAAAATTTGCTGAAAATAATAAATTGAGAGGAGCTGTTGATTCCCTTAAAGTCAGAGACGTCCTGCAGAGACTCAATAAATTAGAAGTCTCAGCATCCATCAACCACAAGAAGTTTAGCAAGAGTAAGTGCTAGATTCCACAGCTGGAATAGGGAACCATAAATGTATGGACTGATGGCTAAAGCAGAGGCTGGTGAGTGCTGCAGAAAGGGACCTGGAGGTCCTGGTCAATGGCAAGTTGAATCTGAGTCAGCAGTGCCCTGGCAGCCAGCAAGTCCAGCCGTGCCCTAGGGGGCATCAGGCACAGCATCACCAGCCAGGCAAGGGAGGGCATTGTCCTGCTCTGCTCTGCACTGGGGAGGCCTCACCTTGAGTGCTGGAGGCAGTTGTTATAAATAAAAAAATTATGTAATGGATCTACTGTTACACAATAATTATGTATATATCGCTAAAATATTTTTCTTTTAGCTATTAAATAGATAATCAATCAGTCTGAAATTCTCTGGGATTCTATTAACTTACTTCCTACGGTCATAATTAACATTAAAATGAATGTATGCTGCTTGCAGGTGTTATACAGTTTGCTAAGTTACTGGTTTGTGTATTACTATCTCTTGATCTTTTTTTAAACATATTTATTATGCTACTAGGGATTAGAAAAAAAGTAATGATTACGTTGCTGCTTCACATCTCCATCTTTTTTTTTTTTTTTTCAACAGTAGCCATATAATTTTTGCATATAGCAAGCAGCTTTTCCCATGAACTGCCTTTCTGTTTCAGTTCACAGAATCATGAGTAGGATCTCTTCAATACAGTCAGGGATATTATGTTAAAGCTGTTCTGGACTGACACCAGCATTAAGAAAAAATGTGATCTTTCTGAATCATGGAATAGAAACCAAGGACAATAGAAACCAAGATCATATTTAAAGCTGTAGATTAAGCAAATGGCAACATTATATAAAATAATCCCTATTTAAATTAATCTCAAATACAGAGGACTTCGAATTATTTAGTTGAAATCTAAGTCAGAAGATAAAGAAAAGCTTTTATGTCCATGGACTCTCTTTTGTGAATTTTTTTTTTCTTTTAACACATGAAACTTTAAATCAATGAACTCAACCATGAATTTTGCAGAATATTGAGAATATCATAATGCTAATCTAGTTTACATTTTGACTTATATTTTTCTGAAAATATTTAATTTACAGTAAAACTATAAAAACTAAATTTACCCAAAATTATCAGACATAGAAATGTATCAATTTTTAAAGCATGACTGTCCCATAGACACATGTTTAATGTCAACCAAATAAGTGCCTTTACTATTTTGTACTTAGATTATTAGACTCCATATAATTTCATTTGAAAATTACTTCTAATTATCACTTATATTATATGTAATAGCCCTGGCAGCCAGGATGGCCAACCCTGTCTTATGGGGGCATCAGGCACAGCATCACTTGTGAATATTCTCAGTTCAGTCAGAGGGAAAAGAAGAAGGATTTCTGCGGTGGTGTGTCTTTAATTTGATATTTGTTCAATATCTCTTTCACCCCCCCCCATCCCTAATCTCCTCCTCTCCCCAGTTGTCAGTATTCCCTAGCTCTCTCCTAACCCCCTCATCTCCAAGTTGTCAATCCTCCTTTTCCCTGCCCCTTTTCCCTGGAACCTTCCCTGTCATTCATCCTAGCCCCCTCCTCTGCTTCCAGAGCATTCCCTGTCTGTTTGGTGAGACTCGAAACCCTATTGCTTATTTTGTGTTATTTCACTTCTCTGCTTCCCCTGATAGGTTTGTGATGGGTTAATTCTGCCCTAAACTCCTCCACTGCTGTTCCCTCATTGGTTGCTGTTCCTACACCCGTCTCCCTGAATTCTTGTATAAAACCTCTGCTCCCGGTCCCAAGGGGGGTCTTGGGGCTCACTGAATAAAACCATCCTGTTCACCCCCAAGTCCCGTGTCACCTCTGTCTGTTCCCACACCACCGACTGGGACAGCAGAGCTTCGCAGGGGGAGCGGACGCCCGTTCTCTTCCCTTGCCGCCCAGCACGCCTTCCGCTCGGGGTATCGCGGCGAGGGGAGCGCTTGCCATGCCACAACAGATTTCTGCCAGGCTAAGCCTGGGAAAACATCCAGGAGGAATGTAAACAATCTATTATCTTGTTTTCCAATTATATTGTTTATAGATATGTTCTACCACACGGACCTAAGTCTAGTGTACCAATCTGGTGAAATATTTTTACTTTAAGACCAATGTAATTAATGTTCACAATATTATCTATAAAACAGGGAAGTGTTTTGGAATACACATTCATCTGCCTTCTGTAATCGTCCAAGTCATTTCACCCATCCCTGGCTCTAAAGCATCAATCACCAGCCAGACAAGGGAGGAGATAGTCCGGCCCTCCTCTGCACTGGGGCAGCCTCACCTGGAATGCTGGGGGTAGGTTTGAGTGCCACAATATAAGAAAGACATTAGGCTATTAGACGATGGCCGCGCGCTCTGCCGGCTCCTGCCCAGCTCGTTCTTGTAGCGTGCACATGCCGTCCTGGCATTCAGTGCTCAGTGAAAGCAATCGCAAAAGTCCAGCAGCTGCTGACTCCCAAACACAAGGCGCTGGCTATGTTCTTGCTTCTCGACAACTCAACGCAGCCCTTCTTTCCTGCAGCTGCCATCGAGGTCTGTGCATCTCGGAGCCTCAGGGGACGAGCACGAATTTCCCAGGAGGGGCTGCATCAGGACGAAGTCAAAACCCAGGAAAATTGTCCTGGAACACCTTCCATAAGTATGCTAGAAGGGAATTGAAGAGGCAGGCGAGCGGCCACCACCGTCCTCTAGGAGTCCTTAGGGTGCGCGCAGAAGCCCGGTGCTCTTCGGCTTCGTTCTTCGCCCTCGTACAAGCTACCGCTCTGTCCGGCTCCCGGAGCAGGAGAAGCGGCTGCTTCGCGCACACAACAGCGGAGCGGCAGCCCTACGCTCCGAAGCGCTGCTTCAGCCGAAAGACGCCGGCCACCGGCGCTTGGCTTCGGACAGCTCCGGAGAGCCGTAGTGTGCGTCTGCACTAGACTGCATCATAGCGAAAAGCTTTAGCAGTGTGTCTCGCAGGGAGAAAGCTTAGCAGCGCAGCGCACTTATGCCGCCCTTGCCCAGAAACACGGATTTGCTGCACACTCCAAACACACTGCCCTTTTCAGGGCAAGATGCAAGCTGCTCTCTGATGGCCGTGCTCTTCTGTCTGGTCCTGCCCAGCTCGTTGTTGTAGCGTGCACATGCCATCCTGGTATTCAGCAAAGTGACGAAGGTTTGCAATTTCCATCATAAACTGTATGCATTTAAATTTGGCATTCCCTTTATTAGTCAAATCTAGTAAGATTCTGTAAGGACTGAAAAGATTTTTTAAAAAAGAGCAAAAAACAATTGGTTTAATAAAAGACATGTTTTATATATTAAAAAATGTTTACTTATAATTTTCAGAACACTACACAATAATGCTTAGAATTTTAGGATTCTGGGGTTTGGTTAGTTCATTAGTTTGTTTGTAAAGTGATTTTGCACAAAGTGATATCTCCTAATTGCCTGAAATCACATTAGTATTTTTCACCATTTCAGAAAAGTCAACCATCCAACCATGGAGAATTTTCTGTTATCTAGATGATTACTCCATGCACTTTGAACAATAAAAAAGGAGGTTGTTAAAAGGGAATTGTTTGTGAACTGGATCAATTAGGCACAAAAAAGTCTGATAATAATACTTACTTAGAAGTAAAGCAATATTAATTAAATAAAAATAATAAACAATAAATAAATAATAAAAAGATCAAGGGCTGACATTACCTAAAGACTCCATGTTTTCCAAAAACTGTTGAGGTATAAGTAACAATGCAATTTACCACTATAAACAGCTCATCATATCATGCAGTAATATGGAAAATGGATCACCCTCCAAAAAGAACCAACTGAGAGTAAGAAAATCCATGTGAAAATGTACAAGGTTATCTGGTGATACTGAGTAGAGATAGAAAATGAAAGTCTTCCTTTCAGATCATAGTAACCTAGTAATAAAATCAAAATAACAGATGTTCTATAAGACATGACCCATCATATAATTTGCATGTGAGATTTTTAATTTATAGTAATATATGTTAAACAATCAGTCCTTCTCTTCAGGTGACCACCTACTAATTTTACTATATTGAAAACGATTTTTTTTTTTTTTATTTAAAAATTCTAATTTTTCTAGCACCTCAGCTAAAAAAATATTGGGAGTCAAGCCAGGTTATATATCCAGGAAAATTAACACTAAAAGTTGTTTGCTAGAGGGAAATTTACTTCAGATTTTTCTTCAGGGGTTACTTCAGGGTTTTTTTTTTTTCCTCCAAAAGAATGAACTCTGTATCTACTCCCCAGTTGTTAATTAACTTTTTCCCCTTTTTAGTAGAAACAAGGTTGCAGAAGCCTTACAACTTATCTTCTGGTTCTATGTTACTTGCATCTACCAATATACTTTTGTTTTAGTAGTTTTGGCTTGGCTGGAGTTAATTTTCTTCACAGTAGCTGTTATGGGGCCACGTTCTGTATTTGTGCTGAAAACAGCGTTGATAACAGGGATGTTTCAGTTCCTGTTGAGCGGCTTTTGCACAGTGTCAAGGCCTTTTTGGCTCCTCTCAGAACCCCATCAGGTAGGAGGCCAAGCCAGGAGGTTGGGGGTGCAGAGGAGCTGGGACAGGCAGAACAGCTGACCCCAGCTGACCAAAGGCATATTCCAGACCACATGGCACCGTGCTCAGCATACAAAGGTAAGGGGAAAAGGAGAAAGGAAGGAAGTTTGGCGTGATGATGTTTGCCTTCTCAAGTCACCATTTTGCGTGATGGAGCCCTGCTCCCCTGGGAATGGTGGAACACCTGCCGGCCTTTGGGAATTTCACTTTGCTTGTGCATGGATTTTTCTTTGCCTTTTAAACTGTGTTTTCCTCAACCCACGAATTTCCCCACTTTTGTTCTTCTGATTCTCTCCCCACATCTTACTGATGGGGTCAGTAAACAAACAGCTGCATTAAGTTTAATGACTCACTGGAGATAAACCACTGCAAACTTAACAGAGATTTGTGCAGTTATTTTAATCGGTTTATTTTGTTCTTTTTATTTTATTTTATTTTGAATTTTTAACAAAGTTGTGATTATAACCAAGTTGTGATTATTTAATGCTGTACTGGGCCCTCATGTTCCTTAGTTTTCATGCTGTAAAGTAGTGAACCAGTTAGGAATATCATTGTCAACAGCTGAATTAATTTAAGAGCTTCTTATGCAAATTGTGAACAAGAGCACTCTGCCATGTTTAGGTTCAATTAAGAAAATAATATTTTCTTTCCTTTCCATCTTGGAGTGGAAATAGAAAAGTATGGCTCTATAATAAGTAGGAAATGACAACCCAGCTCTACCCCTGATATACAGAACAAATTTTTAATAGACTGTGAGACTCTGTAGGCATTAAGGAGTATATATGTATATGGCATCACAAATAGCATAGAAGGTTTTGTGACTGCAGGAGAAAATCTGATTTCTATTTGCTTGCAACATTGATAGTTTTTGTTTGCTTGTTTATTTGTGGTTTTAAAAAACACAATAAATGTTGGAGTAAAAGTGTAATGGGGCATAATGCTGAAATTGCAGGAATTTACATATTACTGGGTATCTAATTAATAGGAATAAAAGAAATGAAGAAGGTAAGATGAATTCTGTTGAGAGAATGCAAAGTGTCCAGAGAAACCTAGAGAGCACTTCCTGCTCCTAAAAGACAAAAAATATAACCAGCTTATTTTTCTGTGAACTTGAGTGGGTGATCACAGAATCAAATAATAAAAACCTTATCGTGCTACTATGGAAGATGAACAGTGTCCTCCAGGCAAAACTAATACAAGAAGAAGGGCAGGTTTGATGAGGCAGAAGTGATCACAGATGTCTCCCTGTTTTGTCACTAAAACTGTTTTGTCACTAAAAAATCCCCCCCATGCAAGTGAACCTGAATTTCAAAGAAGAAAAATCAAGGAAATACAGTGTTGAATTAGAAAACGTACATGAATAGCACAACCTAAACATCAAGCTTTCCATTAATAATATCTTAGACCCCAAGTGAATAATTATTTCTCATTTTATGGTTATAATTTGTATAATTTTGATTTTTTTTCTTCTATAGATTTTAAGGTCAGTTTATTATTGTCATTATCAGTACCATTATCTTTATTCCGTCCTTTTCCCATGGGCACCAAATAAAAAAGCACTTTTTCTAAGGACAGCATTAAATTATAAATGAATCAATAGTTTATAAAAGATATTTTGCACTGAGAGACATTAGGACAAAACTAAGTGTCCTCTATAATTCTGTATTTTATAGAAATTTTATATCAGCAAAATATCATACAAATTTCTATTTTCAATGGAAAATTTTAGTTAATGAATTACCTCGGCTGAGCAGTCTCTGTCTTGGAATAGCTTAATTTCATTTGTTCTCCAAAATTATAGCAAATATTTCAACATTAGTTGTTTAAAATCTGGCAGAGATTCAACCATCTCTGGATTTCATTTGTGGTGTTTTTTTTTTTTTTTTTTTTTTTTTTTTTTTTTTTTTTTTGGTTGGTTGGTTGGTTGGTTTGGTTTGGTTTGGTTTGGGTTTTTTTTGCATTAATCCATTTTCTTCAGATCTCTATAGTTTTTCTACACTTCCAAAATATTTTAAGACATTGTAGAAATAATAATAATAAATTTTTAACTTATGCAGTGTCATTGTGTGGTGTTCTATAAATAAATCTTTTTGCCCATGGACCTAAAAAGTCTATTTAACAATATTTAACAAAAAAGGAGGAAAATTGTTATGTTTAGCAAAAAAGTTAGAGGCTGTAACTAGGATGCTGCAATCATTTAGTCCAATGAATAAACATCAATAGTTACAAAAATGTTGTAGAAATATTAGAAAACTGAATAGAAATATGAATAAATAAGGAAATGCATAGTTTACAAAATTTTCTCAAAGGAAAGCAAAAGTATCTTGTGACCAAAGTTGAACAAAGTAAATAGAACTTTTCATAATCTCTTTTCTTCTTAGAGCATCCCTCATAAAGGCAGTGTTCTTTCGTTAGAATATATACAATTGTTAGTAAGTATGAAAATGGGAATAAGAGGATCCATAACAATAACAAAACAATTTAGGTAGTTGCAGATTTCTTTCCACAGAATACCTGTTCTTTGACAAAACCAGAAATTCCTAACTTCAGAAAATTCTGGGGAAAAAATGCATTCTATGACAATAGATGGAGATCACACTCACAATAACAAATAGAAATTTCCATATTTGCCTAGAAAGAGATGTGGGCTGAAGTATGGTCTGCAAGAAGAGGTTTCATAGAGCTTAGAGGTAGAGAAAGAAATATCTATTCTTATACCTACAGTTGAACTACCCAAAGCTGAAGTAACTGAAACATTTTAGTTGAGCGTTTGCACCAAAAAGTGACAGATGTTTCAGTTCATAAATTTTTTTTTGTCTTGAGTGAACAATCCAACATAGAACACTGCTAATTCTTTCTCTACTACACTCACCTGTACTAGACATAAATTAAAAATAACTTAAATTAAAAATTTTATTGGAAACCAGAGGAAAATAATTTAATATGAATTAATACTTCATTGTAGCTGCAATAAGATATTCTGACACAATCATTGTGTTAGATCTACTGCTGTTTATGAATTCAGAATAATGATCCAAGAATCAATAAAAAGGTTCTTAATAGATGCAGACCACATTAGGAAATAGCAAACCAAAGCAACCTACTGAGTACAATAGAAACTTCTGCTTGTTGCTAATTGCATCTGATTTAATTGTTGATTATAATAAATACAAAATTACTTCTAAGTGATTTATATGTAAGAAATTCATTAGAAGATAAATCTTCCTAGGACTTACAATGCCATAAGGCAAATTAGACCAAAATTGTGGTATTGGTACTACATAATTCAAATAGTGACAGTGATGACCGAGAATGGATTTTTTCATCATTCCCATTACAGAGTTCAATAAATTCCATTTCATTATTGTGTATAAAGCAGGCTTTTAAGGTTGCATAGCAACCTAATATTTTATGTTGTCACATGACTTTGAAAATAAAAAAGGAGAGAAAAAAGAAAATAAATGCAATTACCTTTGATCAAGAATTGCAGTGCTTTAAATCTTAACAAATCTGCACCCAGAACTCTTGATTTCTTCAATAATATAGTGGAATGGGAAGTCATTCAGAAAATTACATCAGAATATTTCAAAAGATGGATAGAGGTAATTGAGAAAAGCTATGGTCTTAATGATCCAGAAGATTATTGCTTCAAGTTTGGAACTGGCTGTGATGATCTTGAGAAAGGCATTTAACTACTAAACCACAAACACTTGACGTTGGCTTTTCTGCCTTACATCACTTGATGCTGAGAATACTCTTAATTTAACTATATGATCATTGAATCTGTTGAGTTAAATAGAAATAGAATTTATTATATTTTATTTCAATATATATAGCCAAAAAGTCAGAATTCATATGTATAATCTTCTGTTTTTGTAATGGACAAAACCAAAATATTCTTTCCTGTGCACAAGAGGCCCAAGGAGATCTGCTGTTTGATGCTTGAAATATTGAAAGAAGATGCTTGAAGAATTTATGCGGTTCTTGATTTGGTGCTTTCTTGTGTCTTGACAATATTGTGCCTCCAGAAAAGCAAGGGCATGCCTTCTGGAAGGGATGGCATATAGAGATATTAATATTTTAATAGTGGGGTACTGCTGTGGGGCTTACATCTACTTTTGAAAAATATCATTTTGAGGTGCCAAAGCAAAGGATGCAGTGTCTTTATTTACTCAGATAAATATTGGATAACTCATTATTAAACAAGTTATGGGCTATAAGAACCCTTCTGGCAGACCTAGCCCAGCCCAGATGTCACTGGAAGCATATCATAAAATGTGGAGTTGCGGTTTTATATGTTTTATTACATCTTTATTCTGTCATGGTTTGTTCCAGTGTACCCCCATACTGTATTGGTTTCTCCCTGAGTTTTCCTGCCTTTCCCCAAGTGTCGGTTTCCCTGGAAGGTGCCGAGCCAGTTCCCTGCCCCCTCCCAAGTGCCTTGTCTGTCACTCGGTGCCCCTTCCCCTACCTCTGGAAACTTCCATCCAGGGCACCGAGTGATTGGATGAGGTCCTGGGACCCCTCCCCTGTCCATCCCTCACTGGATCCCCCAGATGTCAATCCCCACAGAGTCACTCCTGTCTGTTCCCCACTGGCTGATCGGCCCCCTCCCTCTCCCTATGGAACATGTTGCCAGCACCCCCGAGTTGCTCTTGTTGGCTGGCCTCCTCCGGTGCTGTTGGATCTACAGGACCCCAATAAACATCGGATTTTTCCCCCAAAAAGTGCCTCTCCTCATTTCCTCGCCGTTGGAATCAGCAGCAACCTCAGGACCCACAAAGAACTCTCCAAAGCCCAGACGGGTACAGCGGAGGGTGCTTCCACTCGCCCTACTCGCCCCGCAGGAGAGCTAGCCGGGGCTGAGGACAGTGCTCTGGGGCGGGGATGCGGCAATAAAACATTGTTGCAGACAAGTAACAGCAGCTACTGGGCCACTGGGCCAAGGTTATGTATTCACTTAGCTCTGCTGCTGAGAACAGAGCTACAAAGTTTTTCTTTCCATTTTCTTTGTTTTCCACTGATTCATCAGCTCTCTGGTTGTCTGTCTTACTTTTCCTTAAGTTCAGCCCTTTCCTTGAGACTTTGTTCCTCTCTCTGTCAGATACGGTATACCTGTGCAAAGATGATCCTCTCAGTCTTTGAAACCTGCAGCTGGGATGGGAGACAAAATTGTTTGCAGGGATGATACCACTTCTGATATTTCTCTTGCCCACCTTCCAGGCAGGAAGACTATGTTCTGCCAAAATTTGACAGAATAGTACTTTCGTTCTTAAATAGTAAAAACTATTTCACTTCCATAGGAAAAAAAAAATCCCTAGGACTCATCTGTGCATTAACTGGTCTTAATAACTGAAGCTTTAAGTTCCCTGATGGTCCCTTCCAAACCTCTGAGAATGTATGCAATTATTTGCTTCTTTTCCTTCTTCCTTTGGCAGTTTTCTAGAGTTCAAATCCACATGTTGAGTAAGTGATCTTGAACAACAGAATTAACTAATTTCATTGCAATTCATTATTTCTTTTTCCTAAATTATGGAGAAAATATCACTATGTCAAAAATTGACAATTCAGTTTTAATGTTGGTATTTATTTTCCTATAAGGCATTTTTGACATCACCATTATTGACGGAATTTAAAAATAGAAATATTTAATTCTTGTGGGATGTGCACTTATTTTAGAAGACAGCTCACAACAGATTCATGTATGAAAATATAATGAGAAGCATAATAATAATAATTCATCATTATATTTCATAAATAACTGGCAGCCGGATGGAAAGGATGATAAAAATACCAGCTGTTCCCAATTAAGCATTTCATATGGGTCAAATTCTGTTGATTTATCTATTCTGTAATTCACGTTTTTTCTCAAAGTTTTGCAGTAACAGGAACTGTAGTCCAACAGGAGGAGCAAGGTCTGATTCTGCAATGCAAGGCTTCTTTTATGGCTCTGAACCAGGTACACAGTATGGCTCATAATAGCTATCATCCTGATTAAATTTTAATCCTCCAGCCAGAATCATACCTGAGGGTTTGGAATCTTTTCATAGAGATATATTTGGAGATTTGATATCCTAAGGACTTTTTCCAAGTGGGTCATATTTTAGTGGCTGCTGAACCCCCAACATTTCAGAGAAAGTAATGCTGTAAATACATTCTTATTTAATTAAACAATTTAATTCGCCGTCTCTGCAAAACATTAGAAAAGTTCTTGAAAGTTTTTTTTTTTTTTTAATCTTTCTGGTGGTTTGTTAGTTAGTTTGTTTTGGGGTTTGGTTTTTTTTTTCCTTTTTTTTTTTTTTTTTTTTTTTAAGGTCAGTGAAAATACATAACTATCAATTGAATTTAAAATTTAAAGTATCCCTGACTTAATTTTCAATGGAGTTAATGTACAAGTCTTCTAGAACAAGTTAATTGCATATCTCTTGGGACTGAAAAATAATGTATGGGTATATCTTTGCAACTAAGGGAATGCTCAAGGTAATCTATAATGCTTGGTGGGAAACCATCTCCTTCCCCTCCCAAAAAAAGATAAACACCAATTAGGAGAAATTAAGAAATAAATAAAAGCAAGTAATGACAAGAATTGATTCTGTATTTTAAGATTTATTTTGCAATTTAGAAAAACAAATTTTATTTTAGAATACAGAAAAATTAATTCTGCAGTTTTGTATCACATCTGTAATCCATTCAAATTCCTCACACAGGAATTAAATTAAATAAAAATTTAAAATTATTTTAAAAATGCATTTCTGGTGCATGTATACTATGTACAGTCAAGACTAGTTTAAAGCATTGTAAAAATGCTTGACATTAAGATTACCTTCCACGGCCTAACTTGGTTATAAAGCAAAACAGTTTTGTAATAACAATACCATCTTATTGACTAAAATTCTAGAAGATTTTTATATTGGATTAATGCTAAATGTATAAGAATATTTCATTCATCAGCCAAGTTCCAGGCAGCCAATTCAACATTAGCTGTGTAATAGAATGTCACATACTGTTACTCTGCAGAGCCCTCTGCATTTCCAATAGCGTAAATCATTTATACATGCTGGCAACACAGTTGGTCAACTAACCGAGGCCCAGGTTCTTATTTTCAGGTTATGTCCTGGTGTCTTTTGTGTTTAACCATCAAGTTCTGAGTAGAGCATATGGTGAGAAACTACCTCCAGCTTGAGTTTCAACTGCTTAATTTATAAGTTTTGGTTTTCTATTCTTAATTATATTAATATCCCTTCATAACTCTCGTCAAGAATAAAAATCCTGTGTGCTATCCAGGGTTCAGATATTTTGCATGCTTGGTGGATAATGCTTCATGCATTTGAATTGAAATTAGAATAGTTTAGTGTTAAGTGCAACTTTTTCTGAATCCATTTCATCTTGTATGAAAATTACTGAATTTTATCTCCTTTTCTAAAGCACACTGAGGCCTATAAATAAAAATATTTTTCCAGTTGTCATTCTTAGTAAAAAAGAGTGTAATGGATATAATCTAGAGATGAATGCAATGTGTCCATACTCACACACTTGCTCATTGGCAGAAAAGAGACAATTTTACCTTGCTCTTGGATTAATTTACAATAAAACACAATGTATTTTTTCTAGATATAGAGCCTTCTCAGAGTATGTCAAGAGTTTTATTGTACATCCTTCGGTAATGCTTCGGAAAATACTTCTGAAATAGTAAAGAAGTGGTTTTTACTTCCTAATAAAAACCAAGATGGCTATTTAGAACTGAAATGCTATTCATATGCTTAATTTCCCCCCATGTTTTTTCCAAAAATCACATTTTTACCCCCACTTTTCCCCCAAAAACCCAATTTTCCCCGATATTTTTTCCAAAAATCCCATTGCCCCCATTTTTTCCTAAAAATCCCATTTTTCTGCCATGTTTTCCCGAAAAATCCCATTTTCCCCTCATTTTTTCCTAAAAATTGCCATTTCCCATTTTTTTCCCCAAAAATCCCATTTCCCCCATTTTTTTGCCCAAAAAACACATTTCCCCCCATTTTTTCCCCAAAATTGCCATTTCCTCCATATTTTTCCCAAAAATCTGATTTCCCCACCATTTTTCCCTAAAAATCCCATTTTTCCCATCATGTTTTTTCCCAAAAACCCCATTTTTACCCCCATTTTTCCCCCAAATTCCCATTTTTCCCCAATGACTTGTCTTAAAAATTTCCATTTCCCCCATTTTTCCCCCCAAAATCCCATTTTTCCCAAAAATTCCATATTCCCCCTCATGTTTTTTCCCCCAAAAATCCCAGTTTCCCCCATTTTTTCCCGAAATTTGCCATTTCCTCAATTTTTTCACCAAAAATCCCATTTCCGCCCCATGTTTTTCCACAAACATCCCATTTACCCCTTTTTTTTCAAAAATCCAATTTTTCCCCCATGTTTTCCCCAAAAATCCCATTTATCCCCATTTTGTTACCAAAAATCCCATTTACCGCAATATGTATTCCAAAAATCCCACTTTCCCAAAATTTTTTCCCAAAAATCCTATTTTCCCCCATTTTTACCCCAAAATTGCCATTTCTTCTATTTTTTTCCCCAAAAATCCCCTTTTCCCCAATGTATTTTCCTAAAATCCCATTTTTACCCCCAGTATTTCCCAAAAAAATCCCATCTTTCCCCCATGTTTTCCCCCAAAATCAGATTTCCCCCCATTTTTTCCCAAAAAATCCCATTTTCCACCCTGTTTTTCCCAAATTCCTGTTTTCCCTCTCATTTTTTCCCCAAAATCCCCTATTCCCCTACATTTTTCCCAAAAATACCATTTCCCCCCATTTTTTCCCCAAAAATCCCATTTTTGCCCCCATTTTTTTTCCAAAAAATCCCACCTTTTCCTCATGTTTTTCCCACGATTGCCATTTTCCCATGTTTTTTCCCAAAAAAATCCCATTTTTCTGCCATGTTTTTTCTAAAAATCCCATTTCCCCCCCATTTTTCCCCCAAAATTGCCATATCTTCCATTTTCCCCCAAAAATCCCATTTTCCCCCAATGTTTTTTCCAAAAAAACCCATTTTCCTAACATTTTTTCCCAAAAATCCCATTTCTCCCAAGTTTTCTCCAAAAATCACATTGTTCCCTCAATTTTTCCCCAAAAATCCTATTTACCCCCATTTGTTTTCAAAAAATCTGATTTTCCCCACATTTTTTCCCAATAATCCCAATTTTCCCCCATGTTTTCCCCAAAAATCACATTGTTCCCCCATTTTTACTCCAACATTGCCACTTCTTCCATTTTTCCCCCAAAATCCCGTTTTCCCCCAATGTATTTTCTAAAAATCCCATTTCCCCCATTTTTTTTTCAAAAAATCCCATTTTCTTCCTTGTTTTCCTTAAATTCCCATTTCCCCCCCATTTTTTCCCCAAAATTGCCATTTCCTTCCATTTCCCCCAAAAATCCCATTTTTCCCCAAAATCCCATATTATCCCCCAAGTTTTTCCCAAAAATTCAATATTCCCCCATGTTTTTTCCAAAAATCCCATTTTCCCCCATTTCCCCCCAAAATACCTTTTCCCCCCATTTTTTTTAATCCCATTTTTAACCCTATTTTTTCCCCAAAAATCCCATATTTCCTCCACGTTTTTCCCAAAAATCCCATTTTCCACCACGTTTTTTACAAAAAAATCCCATTTTCTGCCATGTTTTTTCCAAAAACTGCCAGTTCCCCCCATTTTTCCCCCAAAATTGCCATTTCTTAATTTTCCCCCCAAAATTGCATTTTTCCCCAAAGTTTTTCCAAAAAAAAAAATTTTTCTGCCCATTTTTTCTCCCAAAAATCCCATTTTCCCCATGCTTTCCCCAAAAATTACATTGTTCCCTCATTTTTTTCCCAATAATCCCATTTTCCCTGGATGTTTTTTCCAAAATTGCCATTTCGCCCCATTTTATCCCTAAAAAATCCCATTTTTATCAATTTTTTCCCCAAAATTGCCATTTCCCCCAAGTTTTCCACAAAAATCCCAATTTCCCCAAGGTTTTTTTCAAAAACTACCATTTTTCTCCCATTTCCCCCCATTTTTTCCCCAAAATTGCCATTTCCCCCATTTTTCCCCCAAAGTACCATTTTCCATCATGTTTTTCCCAAAAATCCCATTTCCCCCCATATTTTCCCCAAAAAATCACATTTTCCCACCATTTTCTACCCAAAAATTGCCATTTCCCACATTTTTTCCAAAAATCACACTTTTCCATGTTTTTCCCAAAAATCCCATTTTCCCCCATTTTGTCACCAAAAATCCTATTTACCGCCATTTGTTTTCCAAAAATCCTATTTTACCACCATTTTTCCCAAAAATCCCATTTCCCCCCATTTTTACCCCAAAATTGCCATTTCTTCAATTTTCCCCCCAAAAATCCCATTTTCCCCAATGTATTTTCCAAAAATCCAATTTTTACCTCCAGTTTTCCACAAAAACCCCATCTTTCCCCATGTTTTCCCCAAAAATCACATTTCCCCCATTTTTCCCCAAAAAATCCCATTTTCCTCCCTGTTTTCCCCAAATTCCCAATTCCCCCCCCATTTTTCCCCAAAAATTTCTATTTCCTTCAATTTTTTCCAAAAATCCCATTTTTCCCCAAAATCCCATATTCCCCTCCATGTTTTTTCCAAAAATTCCATTTCCCCCCATGTTTTTCCCAAAAATCCCATTTTCCCCAATTTTCCCCCCAAAATACCTTTTTTCCCCATGTTTTTTCCCAAAAAATGCCGTTTTCCCCCCATTTTCCCCCCAAAATCCCATCTTTCTTCCACGTTTTTCCCAGAAATTCCATTTTCCCTCTGTTTTTTCCCAAAAAAATCCCATTTTTCCACCATGTTTTTTCAAAAAAAATAATTTTTTCTGACCATTTTTTCTCCCAAAAATCCCATTTTCCCCATGCTTTTCCCAAAAATCACATTGTTCCCTCATTTTTTGCCCAAGAATCCTATTTTCCCCGGATGTTTTTTCCAAAATTGCCATTTCCCCCCATTTTATCCCTGTATACCCATTTCCCCGCATTTTTTCCCTAAAAAATCCCATTTCCCCCCCATTTTTTCTCCAAAATTGCCATTTTCCTCAAGTTTTCCGCAAAAATCCCAATTTCCCCCAGGTTTATCCTAAAAAAACAATTTTTCTCCCATTTCCCCCATTTTTTCCCCAAAATGGCCTTTTCCCCCATTTTTCCCAGGAAGTACCATTTCCCTCCATTTCTTTTCCAAAAATCCCACTTTCCCCCCATTTTTCCCTCAAATATCCCATTTCCCCCCCATTTTTTCCTCAAAATTGACATTTCCTTCCATTTTTCCCCAAAAATCCCATTTTTCTTCAAAATCCTATATTCCCCCCCATGTTTATTCCAAAAATTCCATTTCCCCTCCATGTTTTTCCCAAAAATCCCATTTTCCCCCATGTTTTTCCCAAAAATCCATTTCCCCCCATTTTCCCCCAAAATCCCATTTCCCCCATTTTTTCCATAAAAAATCCCTCCCCCCCCCATTTTTTCCCCAAAATTGCCATTTCTTCCAAGTTTTCCACAAAAATCTGATTTTCCCCATGTTTTTTCCTAAAATCCCATTTTTCTCCCATTTTCCCCCAAAATCCCATTTCCCCCCTTTTTTCCCTAAAAAATCCCTTCCCCCCCCATTTTTTACCAAAAATTGCCATTTCTCCCATGTTTTCCACAAAAATCTGATTTTCCCCAAGGTTGTTTCCCAAAAACCCTATTTTCCCACCATGGTTTTTTCCAAAAATCCCATTTTCCCCCCATGTTTTCCCCCAAAATCACATTTCCCACCCCATTTTTACCCCAAAATAGCCATTTCTCCTATTTTTCCCCAAAAAATCCCATTTCCCCCCAATGTTATTTCCAAAAAACCCATTTCCCCCCATTTTTTCCCAAAAATCCCATTTCCCCCATTTTTTTCCTCAAAAATCACATTGTTCCCCCATTTTTCCTCCAAAATCCATTTCCCCCCATTTTTTCCCCAAAAATTCCCATTTCCCCCCATTTTTTCCCTAAAATCGCCATTTCCCCCAAGTTTTCCCCAAAACTCCGATTTTTCCCCAGTTTTTTTTTCCAAAAATCCCATTTTGCTCCCATTTCCCCCCACTTTTTTCCCCAATATTGCCATTTGCCCCATTTTTTCCCTTTAAATTCTCATTTCCCCCCCCATTTTTTCCCTAAAAATTTCATTTTCCCATCATGTTTTTTCCAAAAAGCCCATTTTTGCCCCTTTTCCACCCAAAAAGCCCCTTTTCCCCCCCAATTTTCCCTGATTTCCCCCCAAAAATTGCCATTTCCTCCACACTTTTTCCCAAAAAATCCAACTTCCCCCCCAGGTTTTTTCCAAAAATCCCATTTTCCCCCCATGTTTTCCCCCAAAATCACATTTCCCACCCCATTTTTACCCCAAAATAGCCATTTCTCCTATTTTTCCCCAAAAAATCCCATTTCCCCCCAATGTTATTTCCAAAAAACCCATTTCCCCCCATTTTTTCCCAAAAATCCCATTTCCCCCATTTTTTTCCTCAAAAATCACATTGTTCCCCCATTTTTCCTCCAAAATCCATTTCCCCCCATTTTTTCCCCAAAAATTCCCATTTCCCCCCATTTTTTCCCTAAAATCGCCATTTCCCCCAAGTTTTCCCCAAAACTCCGATTTTTCCCCAGTTTTTTTTTCCAAAAATCCCATTTTGCTCCCATTTCCCCCCACTTTTTTCCCCAATATTGCCATTTGCCCCATTTTTTCCCTTTAAATTCTCATTTCCCCCCCCATTTTTTCCCTAAAAATTTCATTTTCCCATCATGTTTTTTCCAAAAAGCCCATTTTTGCCCCTTTTCCACCCAAAAAGCCCCTTTTCCCCCCCAATTTTCCCTGATTTCCCCCCAAAAATTGCCATTTCCTCCACACTTTTTCCCAAAAAATCCAACTTCCCCCCCAGGTTTTTTCCAAAAATCCCATTTTCCCTCATGTTTTCCGCAGAAATCTCATTTTCCCTCCATTTTTCCCCCAAAATATCAATTTCCTTCTTTTTTTCCCTTAAAAATCCCATTTCCCCCACATTTTTCCCCCAAAATCCCATTTTTCGGTCATTTTTTCCGCAAAATCCCATTTCCCCCCATGTTTTCACCAAAAATCCCATGTTCCCTCTGTTTCCCAAAAATTACATTGTTCCCCCATTTTTACCCTAAAATTGCAATTTCTTCATTTTTTTTGCAAAAATCTCATTTAATCCCAATGTATTTTCCAAAAATCCCATTTCCTCCCATTTTTCCCCAAATTCCCATTTTCCCCCCATTTTTTCCCCAAAATTGCCATATCCTTCCATTTTCCCCAAAAAATCCAATTTATCTGGAAAATCCCATATTCCCCCAATGTTTTTTTTCCAAAATACCAATTTCCCCCATTTTTATTCCAAAAATCCCATTTTTACCGCCATTTTCTCCCCAAAAATTCCATCTTTCCTCCATGTTTTCCCCAAAAATCCCAATTTCCCCCATGTTTTTCCTTCAAAAATCCCATTTTTCCGCCATGTTTTTTCCAAAAAATGCCATTTCCCCCCATTTTCCCCCTGCCCTGAGCAGGCGCCTGACTTCAAAAAATCCAAACATTGAAGGATGTGTCCCAGACTGAAGTTGTCCCCTCCTCAAACTTGTGCTGCCCTGATAGACCCAAGGGAGCCCTACAAACTGACATCAGGAACCTGGACTGGTGAGTTTTCTTTCCCAGGGAAAAGGACTGAAGTTCATGCTCAGGACTCTGAGGCCCTGTGAGGGATCCTGACTGCAAAAAATCCTTACATTGAAGGATGTATCCCAGACCCCAGCTGCCCCCACCTCAAACTTGTGCTACCTTGTTAGTCCCATGGGAGCCCTACAAACAGCATGCTTCCAACAATGAAGGTGAAATTTACCTCAATACTCAAGACATTCTCTTTTAGCTGTGGTACTCCACTAAGATTATTGCTCTGGTAATAATTTCTAATATTGTCTCTGGTGATATTATTTACCACTCAGTTATAGGTGCCCTACTAATATCAGTTTTCTTTTCTCTAGATAATTTGTAACAATCTAGTATATTGCAATATTTCCCACATATTTCCATTGTTTTTTAATAAATAACTCTGAGATGGCTTTGAAAATCTTAGGCCACTAGAATATATGCATTTTCTTTTTTTTATCTTCAGAAACAGTATTAGATATTAGTTTGAACCGTGTCCTTAATACAACGATGAATTTACTCTTTTGCAAAATTGTTTTAGACATTTTCATCAAACTTAGGGAATAGTTAGAATTACAAAACATATTGTTCTAATTTGGCAAAAATAAATGGTCTCCTGAGATAATTTTCATTAATGAAAAGGCCTAATTTTCCTTGATTCTTTAGATCTCTTGCAGGTAATACCACTGAAAATTTTGAAAAGTCTTGTGTAAAGGAATGAAATATGGATTTGCTTTAATATTTTCACTTCAGAGATCAGAGTTTATGAAATTCCTTCTCCTTTCCAAGAAGGAAGAAGGGGGATGGAAAAATGTGCAGTCAAAACACGTGTAAACAAATGTTTGCAAACTCCATGGCATTTACAATAAACTGAATAACAAAAGATGACTGGCTGGAAGTAATGTCATATTGCTTCATCCCTTCTTTGTTTCTGTCTTTATAGATTTTGGCAGCTTGCATTATTAAGAATACATTTTCTTTTCATTTATTTTAAGTAATTTAAATATAACATATACATACAATCCCTCCTCCCAAAATGCATAATCAGGATAATGTTAGCATTGCTATCCAGAATAATTAAAGATCAAGTTGGCTTGGCAATAGTTCAAACATATCAACTCAATGAGAGAGAAGATCAGATTCAATTCGACTAGCCAGGGTGAGATAAGGTCCTTAGTGCTGAGTTTTGTACAAAACCCCCATAAACAAATAAGAAAAACAAATCAGGGATAAATATATAACCCCAAAAAAACATGTGACCATAAATAAAAAAAATGCCAATCCTCAGAGAGCCTGATAATTATTAAAATGCAATAAAGGAAATTGCTGTAATAGGATTCAAAATATGATAAAACTTTACCATTTGTGCTTGTTAGAGACTTCCCATTGATTTATTGAATGCCCTTGCCACCCAAGAGATATTTAGCACACAGAGGTTTCAGCTTTCTCACTGCACTCAAGGAAAAAAACATATAGCATAAACTATAGTCTGGCAGTTTTTATGGGATATATTTGCTATCACATACATAGAGATGATTTATTTATATGAGTTTCATTTCTTTTTCTCCTGCTACGCATATAGAAAAATTTCTGTTCAACAAGACCTTGAAAGAAACATTTAATCTGAATACCAGAAAAAAATGTTGCTAGATGAATCCAGGATGATATAGGCCCTGATGTTTTATCACATGATAATGAAATTGTTTTATGTTTTGAAGTGGTAGAAAGTATCATAAAAGACATTGCAAATAGCATTTTGTTCAACCCTACAATATTCAAAGAAAGGAAATGGCATTCTCCTTTATATTGATCTGCTGTTTTCAGAGGCAATTAAAATCCATGTGTGGGAGAAAGAAAAGACAAAAATAAGTTAATTGTTTTTTTCTTTTTTTAAGACAGGAAAGCATTATTTAATATTAATCTGTTTGTGCTTAACACACTTATTTTTCTTCTAGAAGCTTTAAATCATTGTCTCAAGTACATAATATTGCACTAAACTTCAGATTAATATACACGTTTTCTTCCTTTTGAAAATCAAAATGGTTTAGGTTGGGAGGAATTGTGAAGCTCACCTAATTCCAACTTTCCTGCCAGGGACAGAGACACCTTCCACTAGGCTAGGTTGCTCAGAGCTTGTCCTGGTTTGTAAGATAAGCTTGTATTCTATTTGCCATCTGTTGGAGGTTGGGCAGGTTTGTTATCTCTTCCAAGAACAATGGTTTGCTCTGAAGAGAAGATGGTTTGTTAATGGGCCATTGACTGACTCACTTGCAGGGCTGGAAATGTAACACCATCCCATTGTGAGATGCTCCACCCAGAGGGGGAAGCCAAGCACTCTTTTATTGGATAAAGGGGTACCTTTTGGGGAGACAGAGCAGCTCTCTCTTTTTGCGGGATTTCCCAGAGAAGCGGCCAGAGCGCGGTGAGGCGGCGGCGGCAGAGCTCGGAGGCAGCCCCGGCGCAGAGGAAGACCAGCCCAACTGCCACCAGATCTTCAGAGAAAACTACACCCTTCTAAAGATCACCACTGCAGCTGCAATTCATCAGCCACCGCAAGAGGAGCAGCTATCATTTCAACCGGACTGCTACCAACACCCCGAATCCTCAGGTTGTGGACTTTATCACTAGTTTTGTTTGTACCAATTGCATTTGCCTTTTTAAATTGTTATTTAGTTTTCTCCTAGTAAAGAATTGTTACTCCCATTCCCATATCTTTGCCTGAGAGCCTTTTAATTTAAAAATCCTAGTAATTCGGAGGGAGGGGGTTTACTTTCTCCATTGCACAGGAGGCTTTTGCCCTCCTTCACAGACTCCTGTCTTGTCAAACCAAGACAGATTTTGACACATCAATGTGGGGCTCGAGGGCATTGAGAGGGAAAAAGGATTAACAGTTCTTAAGTAATTTGGTTTTTTGTTGTGTGTAAAAACATCTTAAGCATCAGCATGTGGTCTAGTTTACCTTGGTTTGGGTGGCATGTGATCGTAGCTATACTTTTCCCATTTGCAGTCTCTTATCTAAAAATGGGTCCTATAACTAAGGCTACTGTGTCTGTTATCAAGTTTGGCTTCTGGGTTAATTGGGTGAGGAATTAATGGATCTTTAATTTCCTCTGGAAGGCAGGTACATGGATTCATAGCTATCACACACTAACTGTATGTTTTTGGGGTTACTTTAATAATGGTACCTACTGCGAGGAAATAGCACCTGGGGAAACTTTCTCCCAACCTTTTAACCATCTTTTTGAGTCTGCTCCACCAGTTCTTAAAGGGTTAAGATCCTCTCTAAGTGCTAATGATATCATACAATGGGTGGTGTTGCTGATAGGCCTGTTATATTTAGCACTCAGAGATAAGGGAAGATTAACCTGGATAACTACCCTCACACCTACACCAGAGGCTAGGTATGCTCCTGCAGAACCTGACACTGCCCCAGAGACTCGAGATGCTGCTGCTCCAGAGCCTGACCCTGCCCCACAGCCCACCTCAGAAATGAACCACCCAGATTGGGTGAGGGTTCTGGTTAAGGAGATACGAGAGATGCTGAAGGAGTGCGTTTCCCCAGCTGGTGAGAAACCGGCCCTTTGCCTTGAGGAGGGACAGTCTAATAGTACAGCTGTGGAACTCACAGATGTTACAACTGTCCAGGTTCCAACTGAACCACAAAGGCAGTCACGGTCAGCAGCAGTTACCCCGGTAGAAACAAGGAAGTCTAAGGTGAAAGCAGAGCACCCTGCAGATAGGGACAGGAATGGAGGAACCTCACAACCCACAGGGGACCCAGAGATTGCTATCATCACCGAGTCCCTGACGTACGAAAGTCTTCGTAATCTGCATAAAGACATTGTGCGACGAGGGTGTGAGGCTTATACTACTTGGTTACTCCGGGTTTGGGATCTTATGGGTACAGGCGTGCAGCTGGATGGTGGTGAGGCAAGGAACTTGTGACCCTTGACCCAGGACTCGGGTATAAATCAGATTTTTGTAAGGGAACCAGGGTCCCTTTCTCTCTGGGAGCGGCTCTTAATGAGTGTCAGGGAGAGGTTTGTCCACAGAGAGAGAATGCAGGAGCACCATCATAGAATGCGCTGGAAGACCCTCGAGGAAGGGATCCAACAGCTGAGGGAAGTGGCAGTATTGGAGGTACTCTTTGGGAGGGATGGACGACACAATAATGACCCCAACAAGGTCAGGTGTACAGGACAAATGCTGTGGAGTCTAGCAAATCTTGGGCCATCTCAATACACCACTTTCATTGCAACAATCAATGCTGACGCTCACCAGGAGACAGTGGGCTCTGTTGCCAACAAACTTAGGAATTATGAGAGTATGATTAATGGCCCAATGCAGGCTCATATCTCAGCTGTGATTAAGGAGTTTAAAGAGGAGATGAGGGAGGAGATGAGGAAGGTTAATGCAGCACCCATGAGAGTCACAGGCCTCAGAATCAGCGCCCAACAATCCCCAGCTAGGTAGAGAGGGTACACCCCAAGGGCTAATCTGTGGTTCTTCCTGCGTGACCATGGGGAAGACATGGGGAGGTGGGATGGGAAACCCACTTCTGTCCTGGCAGCATGGGTCTGTCAACTTAAGGAGGGAAACTCTAACCGGGGGAGTTCCACCAAAGTGAAGGTAGCCTCAACCTCCCGTGACCAAGCTTGTGGGTACGATCTGTCAGACCCCCTTGAAGGGACCTCTAGTATGTATGCCCAGGAAAGGAATGATAACCAGTGTTAGAGGGTCCCTGTCTCTAGCCAGGGAGAGACACGGGAAAACCGGATCTTCTGAACAGTGTGGATCCGATGGCCTGGCACATCAGAGCCACAAAAATATGATGCTTTAGTTGATACTGATGCACAGTGTACTCTGATACCATTGGGACATGTGGGGGCAGAGCCTGTTTCCATTGCTGGTGTGACAGGGGGATCACAACAATTGACTCTGGTGAAAGCCGAGGTGAGCCTGACTGGGAAGGAGTGGAAGAAACATTCTATAGTGACTGGCCCAGATGCTCCGTGTATCCTAGGCATAGACTTCCTCCGGAATGGCTATTACAAAGACCCAAAGGGACTCAGGTGGGCTTTTGGAATAGCCGCTGTAGAGGCAGAAGACATTAAGCAATTGAACACCTTGCCTGGACTGTCAGAAAACCCCTCTGCAGTAGGACGCCTAAGGGTGGAATAACAACGTGTGCCAATTGCGACCTTGACAGTGCACCGCTGGCAGTATCGGACGGATCAAGATGCCGTGATCCCCATCCACAAAATGATTCGGGAGCTGGAGAGCCAAGGGGTGGTCAGCAAAACCCACTGACCCTTCAACAGCCCCATCTGGCCTGTGCGCAAATCTGACAGAGAATGGAGATTGACTGTGGACTATCGTGGCTTAAATGAAGTGACTCCACCGCTGAGCGCTGCTGTACCGGATATGCTGGAACTTGAGTACGAGCTGGAGTCCAAGGCAGCAAAGTGGTATGCTACCATTGATATTGCCAATGCGTTTTTCTCCATTCCTCTGGCAGCAGAATGCAGGCCTCAGTTCGCTTTCACCTGAAGGGGCGTGCAGTACACCTGGAACCGACTGCCCCAGGGGTGGAAACACAGCCCCACCATCTGCCATGGGCTGATCCAGATTGCACTAGAAAAGGGTGAGGCTCCAGAACACCTGCAATACATTGATGACATCATTGTGTGGGGGAGCACAGCGGCAGAAGTGTTTGAGAAAGGTGAGAGGATCATCCAGATACTACTAGAAGCTGGCTTCGCCATCAAGAAGAGCAAAGTCAAGGGACCTGCCCGAGAGATCCAGTTCCTGGGAGTGAAATGGCAAGACGGACGGCGCCAGATTCCCACTGAGGTCATCAACAAGATCACAGCTATGTCCCCACCAACCAGCAAAAAGGAAACACAAGCTTTCCTAGGTGCCATAGGTTTCTGGAGAATGAACATTCCTGAGTATAGCCAGATTGTGAGCCCTCTTTATCTGGTTACCCGAAAGAAGAATGATTTCCACTGGGGCCCTGAGCAGCAACAAGCCTTCACCCAGATCAAGCAGGAGATCGCTCATGCTGTAGCCCTTGGCCCAGTCAGGACGGGACCAGAGGTCAAGAATGTGCTCTATTCTGCAGCTGGGAACCATGGGTTGTCCTGGAGCCTTTGGCAGAAAGTGCCTGGGGAGACTCGAGGCCGACCACTGGGATTCTGGAGCCGAAGTTACAGAGGGTCTGAAGCCAACTACACTCCCACAGAGAAGGAAATCTTGGCTGCCTTTGAAGGAGTTCAAGCCGCCTCAGAGGTAATTGGCACAGAAGCACAACTCCTCCTGGCACCCCGACTACCGGTGCTGGGGTGGATGTTTAAAGGAAAGTTTCCTACTACCCACCATGCCACTGACGCCACATGGAGCAAATGGATTGCCCTCATCACTCAGCGCGCCCGTATTGGAAACCTGAATCGCCCTGGGATTTTGGAGATAATTACAAACTGGCCAGAAGGTGAAAACTTTGGTCTCACTGATGATGAGGAACAGGTACAAGTGACAAGGGCTGAAGAGGCTCCACCATACAACCAACTACCAGCAGAGGAGACCTGCTACGCTCTTTTCACTGACGGTTCCTGTCGCATTGTAGGGATGAACCGGAAGTGTAAAGCAGCCGTATGGAGCCCCACACGCCAAGTTGCACAAGCTACTGAAGGAGAAGGTGGATCAAGCCAACTCACTGAACTCAAGGCCGTTCAGCTGGCTCTGGACATTGCTGAAAGGGAGAAGTGGCCAAAGCTCTACCTTTATACTGATTCGTGGATGGTAGCCAATGCTCTGTGGGGCTGGCTGGGAAGGTGGAGGAAGGCCAACTGGCAACATAGAGGAAAACCAATCTGAGCTGCTGATATATGGAAAGATATTGCCTCTCAAGTGGAAAAGCTAACGGTGAAAGTCTGTCATGTAGATGCCCATGTCCCCAAAAGTTGGGTAATGAGGAGCACCGAAACAACGAGCAGGTAGATCAGGCAGCAAAAATAGAGGTGTCAAAGATAGACTTAGATTGGCACCATAAGGGGGAGTTGTTCCTGGCTCGATGGGCTCATGATGCCTCAGGTCATCAGGGCAGAGATGCCATCTACAAGTGGGCACGAGACCGAGGGGTGCATCTAACCATGGACAGTGTTTCCCAGGTTATCCATGACTGTGAGACGTGCGCTGCCATCAAACAGGCCAAGAGAGTGAAGCCCCTATGGTATAGTGGGCGGTGGTCCAAGTACAAGTATGGGGAGGCCTGGCAGATTGACTATATCACACTTCCCCAGACACGCCAAGGCAAGCGCTACGTGCTGACCATGGTAGAAGCCACCACTGGATGGCTGGAGACTTCACCTGTACCTCATGCCAGTGCCCGGAACACCATCTTAGGCTTGGAAAAGCAAGTCCTGTGGAGACACGGCACACCTGAGAGAATTGAGTCTGACAACGACACCCATTTCAAGAACAGCCTTATCAACACCTGGGCCAGAGAACATGGTATCGAATGGATATATCATATTCCCTATCATGCTCCAGCTGCTGGCAAAGTTGAACGGTGCAACCGACTCCTTAAGACTACCCTAAAGGCACTTGGTGGGGGAACATTTAGAAACTGGGAAATTAACCTGGCAAAAGCAACCTGGATGGTCAACACCTGAGGGTCTGTCAATTGAGCTGGCCCTGCCCAGTCAGAACCCTTTACACACAGTAGATGGAGATAAGGTCCCGGTAATACATATGAAAGGTATTTTAGGGAAAACTGTTTGGATTAATCCCACCTCAGGCAAAGACCAACCCATTCGTGGGATTGTCTTTGCTCAAGGACCTGGTTACACTTGGTGGGTAATGCAGAAAGATGTGGAGACCCGCTGTGTACCACAGGGAAACTTGATCTTAAGTGAGAACTGGGTGTAAGATTTCATTGTGTGCAGATGGAAATAGAATAAGGGGTGGATAATGTCCTGGTACAAGATAAGCTTGTATTCTATTTGCCATCTGTTGGAGGTTGGGCAGGTTTGTTATCTCTTCCAAGAACAATGGTTTGCTCTGAAGAGAAGATGGTTTGTTAATGGGCCATTGACTGACTCACTTGCAGGGCTGGTAAACGTAACACCATCCCATTGTGAGATGCTCCACCCAGAGGGGGAAGCCAAGCACTCTTTTATTGGATAAAGGGGTACCTTTTGGGGAGACAGAGCAGCTCTCTCTTTTTGCGGGATTTCCCAGAGAAGCAGCTCCTTTGGCGGGATTCCCAGAGAAACGGCCAGAGCGCGGTGAGGCGGCGGCGGCGGAGCTCGGAGGCAGCCCCGGCGCAGAGGAAGACCGGCCCAACTGCCACCAGATCTTCAGAGAAAACGATACCCTTCTAAAGATCACCACTTCAGCTGCAATTCATCAGCCACCGCAAGAGGAGCAGCTATCATTTCAACCGGACTGCTACCAACACCCCGAATCCTCAGGTTGTGGACTTTATCACTAGTTTTGTTTGTACCAATTGCATTTGCCTTTTTAAATTGTTATCTAGTTTTCTCCTAGTAAAGAATTGTTACTCCCATTCCCATATCTTTGCCTGAGAGCCTTTTAATTTAAAAATCCTAGTAATTCGGAGGGAGGGGGTTTACCTTCTCCATTGCACAGGAGGCTTTTGCCCTCCTTCACAGACTCCTGTCTTGTCAAACCAAGACAGAGCTCCATTCAGCCTGGCCTGAAACACTTAGAGTTTCTCTGGACAACCTCTTTCTGTGCCTCACCACCTTCACAATAATTAATTTATTCTTAATATCCAATCTAAATCTACCCTCTTTCCGTTGGAAGCCATTTCCCCTTGTCCTATCTCTGCACGCCCTTCCTGTATATCCCTTTTTGGTACTGGAAGGCTGCAAAAAGGTCTTCAAATGCACAGAATGAATTATCAAGAAAACATTAACATTCTGTTACAACCTTTTGGTATCTTTTGCAGCTTACAGTGCATTGGCATGTTACTGGAAGCCCAAAGAAAAGACTTAACATTTTTCTGTGTCTAGGTCTACCAGATAATAGGTTGCATAATATAGAACTATCTGGACACTGATCAAATTGTCTGTCTTCCAATGCATTATCTTTTTTGCTCTAGAAGAGAGTAAAACGTAGGACTTTCAAAGCAGACACCTAAGGGTGTCTCTTAGGTAATTTAATTTCAACTCTCCTAACAGGAAAAAATATAGCATTGCAATTTTCTGACTGGAAAATGAATAAGGTATTTTGTGGAACAATATAATTCCAACAGATTATTCTTGGTTAATTCTCCCTGAGATGCTATAACCCTATTTCTGATATGAGAGACATTATTGAAAAAAAGGTGGTGAAAAAGAGAGCAGTTAAGTTTTAACATGTGAAGCTTATGTGAAGCAGGGAAATCCTTGAATGACCTGTAAAGCTGTCACCATTCAACAGTCTAATCCTCTTTTAAAAGTCAAGGACTGGACCCATAAACCATTACATTTTTAAATTTTTTAAATTAAAAAAATTTAAAGAAATTTAACAAATGGCACCTTGCTTCTAAAACTACTGGTGCTATTTTGAAAATATGGGTTAGGTTAGGTCTCACCTGATAGTCTTGTCTTCCTGGTTTTACTTCTTCAGTTGAGCTTCACAGAAACTGAAACACCATCTTAATCAAAAATTGACATTATCTGCACAAAAGAACCTTCTTCCTGATTACCTCAGTTAGTAAATGCCTTGTATTCTGTAGCCTGTTTTTATCTTTACAATAACGAATTTAACTTTTCTGCCCTACCTTTGGTTGGTTTTACTGTTATACTAGAACCCTACCCTTTACCCTTTCAATGTAAACTGCACTAAACATGCACTATTTGAATATGGTATTTTGCCTATTTCCCTTATGTATTTTTGTTTATAATGAGTTACTATAAGCACAACTACCACATTCCATGTTACTGAAAGGTACAGAAAGCAGTCTTATATTACAGTTTATAAATAGGAAAACATTACTCCTTCTGTTCAATTCTATTTTTGAGAGGGACAGAGTTTTTGGAAGACAATTGGTACAGTGTTTCTGACTCCAAACTATTGCTGAAATTTAAATCATTAATTTCAATTTAATTTTTCACTATAAATTCATTTCCATCTTTTGCAAATCTAGTTATTCTAGGAAACCTGTCCTCAGCAGCTGAGGCTGGTCTCACCCTTATGGAGATGTGATGTGAGGTTTGAGACACCTTGTCCATTAGCACCTTGCAGAAGGGCATTTAGTATAAGCATAGGGGAAGACAAATTACATATTTTGAGATCTTGCTGTTCCTGTTCTTAAAACCATTTCCAAAGGGGAACTAAAAGTCAGTACATTCAGCACAAATGTAATTCTAGACAGAGACTACATATGAATCACAGCTCAGAGACAACATCTCCATCTGTCCAAAAAGTCCTTTCTGATCTCCTTGCTTGAAATGCAAGAGAATCAGAGATAGCATGTGACACCATGAGACAACCAGAGCAAAGCAATAGTTTTTATTGTAATAAAAATGAAGTTTAAAATAGGTACTTGATAAGCCCTCCAATCTAATGTTATTACTCCTTGATGGTCTATCACTTAGTCATTGACTGAATTTCTTGACTCTCTGTAATGACTGTAAAAGCTTTTTTTATTGTGAGAAATTTTGGCTCAGCCTGAAGCTTTGTATTAGAATGTCTTATTCCACAAAAAATGACACTGCAGTCAATGAGCTGCTGATGCATTAAGGCATCACTCTTGATAAAAAAAAAAGCCAATTGCAATTTCTTGAATGAAACAGTTTTTTGACAAACATTATTTCAGTCTAGGAGTGAACTAATAGGTACTTGAATACACTTTGTATAAAATATAGTTAATTTTTTTTAATTTAGCAAAACAACTAGAAGAAAAAATATTTGTATCTTATTTCTTCCTTAAATAGGTTGTTTCTATGATTGTATTAGTATTTGCTTAGCTTAAACCTGTATATGTATTTAGGGTAAAAATACAATTTTGATTGGTACATTTTGCTTGACAAAAAATATGGACAACAGTTTAAGTAGCTTTTAGACTATTTTCTTAGCAAAGCATGAAAAACATCTTATCTATTTCCAAACTGAAATTTTAAGTAGAAAATAAATCCAAACACCTTCATATTCCTTGTAATTTTTAATCAGTTTGCAAATGCAGTGAAAACTCCTAAGAGAGCATATCATAGCAAGGCCAATACCGAACAAATAAAACTGTGTTTATAAATTATATGTAACAAGTGCAGCTGCATTATATTTAATGGATATAGGAATAGAAGTAGACAGAAAAACAAAATAAATGGTCACTTAACCTGAAATTTACAGTTTAGTATCACTCCTCTATATAAACATGCATTTCAAATGAAATTGTCCACTCAGGAAGCAAGGGAGGATACCTGGTCTTTTTTTTGTGTTTACATTCAAAAAAAGACTTTAAAAATGGCTTAAAGAATCAGCCATTTATTGGAAAAAGGTCACCTTAAGACCTTAAACTGGGAATAGGAACATAGTGAATAAGGGGGGGGAAAAAATAAAATATCTAAAGATTTAAATACACTGGAAAAGTGTGTGGACATGACAGGTAGAAAGAGCTATTTCATCAGATGTAAAATTTTGTATTTACTGGGCTCCTGAACCTTATACTAGACACGGAAAGTTAAAATGCCCTTCCAGAGAAAATCATCTTCTTACATAAAAATCAAATACTTGAAGACTATCCTGTCATGCCTACAAATCTTCTGGAGTTGCTACTATTCCGAATTCAGAATTATTAAAGGACTTGGATAAAGCTGCTATGTTCTGTTGCGATAAAGTACTCACTATGAGGATCTGTGGCCTGACTTGACAGTGCGAGGAGCAGACCTAGAGCTGTAGGACAATAGATGTGCTGGTTCAGTGCTTTTTAGGGAAGCAATGCCCTAACAAAAAGACACCAGAAAATGTATCGCTGGCCAGGGGCTATGTACAAGTCACAAACGGGACGGGACTGCTGTGGAACGCGTCTCAAGCTGTTTATTTTTTAACATCAGTCTCATTACATGGTTATGACAATGGGAAGATGCCAAAAGCTCACATCCCAGGCAGCAGACCTTAATGTTACAACTTACTTTATAAGCTTTTTGACCAATCATACAAAGCAAAAGCATACTGACAGTTGTTCTATCCAATCACTACAAATACATATGCCTTTGGTTAAAACAATGCTTGCTTATTTCAAATACAATACTTGCTTGTAAACCTTAACATACAACGCACAGAGCTCCATTATTAAGCTTAGAACTTCCTACTATCTCACAAGAGATACTTTTCTGCAACTTAGGGAGTTATTCTACCCAAGCGTTAATACACAGATCATTGTTCTATTTGTCCTTTTTTTCTACTTCTTGTATAATTTTTCTGCAGATGAATCTTATAGCTACTGCTTAGTTCTAATCACCATCCTGCTGTCTCTGAGGCCTGCCTTTTGCAACGTGCCAAAACCCCTCTGATTTTAAGGAATCCCACAAAAATGAGACAGAATATTGCCTCTCCTTGAAAATATCACTGAAAGAAGATACTCATGCTAGAAAGACGCAAAGTTCAAATATTGCAAAATATGAAGAGCATTTCAGTTCTAAATAGCCATCTTGGTTTTTATTAGGAAGTAAAAACCACTTTTTTACTATTTCAGAAGTATTTTCCGAAGCATTACCGAAGGATGTACTATAAAACTCTTGACATACTCTGAGAAGGCTCTATATCTAGAAAAAATACGTTGTGTTTTATTGTAAATTAATCCAAGAGCAAGGTAAAATTGTCTCTTTTCTGCCAATGAGCAAGTGTGTGAGTATGGACACATTGCATTCATCTCTAGATTATATCCATTACACTCTTTTTTACTAAGAATGACAACTGTCATTATAAGGCTTGGAAAATATTTTTATTTATAGGCCTCAGTGTGCTTTAGAAAAGGAGATAAAATTCAGTAATTTTCATACAAGATGAAATGGATTCAGAAAAAGTTGCACTTAACACTAAACTATTCTAATTTCAATTCAAATGCATGAAGCATTATCCACCAAGCATGCAAAATATCTGAACCCTGGATAGCACACAGGATTTTTATTCTTGACGAGAGTTATGAAGGGATATTAATATAATTAAGAATAGAAAACCAAAACTTATAAATTAAGCAGTTGAAACTCAAGCTGGAGGTAGTTTCTCACCATATGCTCTACTCAGAACTTGATGGTTAAACACAAAAGACACCAGGACATAACCTGAAAATAAGAACCTGGGCCTCGGTTAGTTGACCAACTGTGTTGCCAGCATGTATAAATGATTTACGCTATTGGAAATGCAGAGGGCTCTGCAGAGTAACAGTATGTGACATTCTATTACACAGCTAATGTTGAATTGGCTGCCTGGAACTTGGCTGATGAATGAAATATTCTTATACATTTAGCATTAATCCAATATAAAAATCTTCTAGAATTTTAGTCAATAAGATGGTATTGTTATTACAAAACTGTTTTGCTTTATAACCAAGTTAGGCTGTGGAAGGTAATCTTAATGTCAAGCATTTTTACAAATGCTTTAAACTAGTCTTGACTGTACATAGTATACATGCACCAGAAATGCATTTTAAAAATAATTTTAAATTTTTATTTAATTTAATTCCTGTGTGAGGAATTTGAATGGATTACAGATGTGATACAAAACTGCAGAATTAATTTTTCTGTATTCTAAAATAAAATTTGTTTTTCTAAATTGCAAAATAAATCTTAAAATACAGAATCAATTCTTGTCATTACTTGCTTTTATTTATTTCTTAATTTCTCCTAATTGGTGTTTATCTTTTTTTGGGAGGGGAAGGAGATGGTTTCCCACCAAGCATTATAGGTTACCTTGAGCATTCCCTTAGTTGCAAAGATATACCCATACATTATTTTTCAGTCCCAAGAGATATGCAATTAACTTGTTCTAGAAGACTTGTACATTAACTCCATTGAAAATTAAGTCAGGGATACTTTAAATTTTAAATTCAATTGATAGTTATGTATTTTCACTGACCTTAAAAAAAAAACAAAAAAAAAAAAAACAGGGAAAAAAAAAAAACCAAACCCCAAAACAAACTAACTAACAAACCACCAGAAAGATCAAAAAAAAAAAAAAACTTTCAAGAACTTTTCTAATGTTTTGCAGAGACGGCGAATTAAATTGTTTAATTAAATAAGAATGTATTTACAGCATTACTTTCTCTGAAATGTTGGGGGTTCAGCAGCCACTAAAATATGACCCACTTGGAAAAAGTCCTTAGGATATCAAATCTCCAAATATATCTCTATGAAAAGATTCCAAACCCTCAGGTATGATTCTGGCTGGAGGATTAAAATTTAATCAGGATGATAGCTATTATGAGCCATACTGTGTACCTGGTTCAGAGCCATAAAAGAAGCCTTGCATTGCAGAATCAGACCTTGCTCCTCCTGTTGGACTACAGTTCCTGTTACTGCAAAACTTTGAGAAAAAACGTGAATTACAGAATAGATAAATCAACAGAAATTTGACCTATATGAAATGCTTAATTGGGAACAGCTGGCATTTTTATCATCCTTTCCATCCGGCTTTAAATCTCTGTTAAAAGTTTGCAGTGGTTTAACTCCAGTAAGTCATTAAACTCAATGCAGCTGTTTGTTTATTGACCCCTTCAGTAAGATGTTGGGAGAGAATCAGAAGAATAAAAGTGGAGAAATTCATGGGTTGACGAAAACACAGTTTAAAAGGCAAAGAAAAATCCATGCACAAGCAAAGTGAAATTCCCAAAGACTGGCAGGTGTTCCACCATTCCCAGCAGGGCAGGGAATGAAGTAATCCCTGAAGAAAAATCTGAAGTAAATTTCCCTCTAGCAAACAACTTTTAGTGTTAATTTTCCTGGATATATAACCTGGCTTGACTCCCAGTATTTTTTAGCTGAGGTGCTAGAAAAATTAGAATTTTTAAATAAAAAGAAAAAAAATTGTTTTCAATATAGTAAAAATAGTAGGTGGACACCTGAAGAGAAGTACTAACTGATTGTTTAACATATATTACTATAAATTAAAAATCTCACATGCAAATTATATGATGGGTCATGTCTTATAAAACATCTGACTGTTATTTTGATTTTATTACTAGGTTACTAGGATCTGAAAGGAAGACTTTCATTTTCTATCTCTACTCAGTATCACCAGATAACCTTGTACATTTTCACATGTTGGTTCTTTTTGGAGGTTGATCCATTTTCCATATTACTGCATGATATGATGAGCTGCTTATAGTGGTAAATTGCATTGTTACTTATACCTCAACAGTTTTTGGAAAACATGGAGTCTTTAGGTAATGTCAGCCCTTGACCTTTTAATTATTTATTTTAATTGTTTATTATTTTTATTTAATTAATATTGCTTTACTTCTAAGTAAGTATTATTATCTGACCTTTTTCTGTGCCTAATTGATCCAGTTCACAAAGAATAACCTTTTTAACAACCTCCTTATCTATTGTTAAAAGTGCATGGAGTAATCATCAAGATAACAGAAAATTCTCCATGGCTGGATTGTTGTCTTTTCTGAAAAGGTGAAAAATACTAATATGAATTCAGGCAATTAGGAAATATCACTTTGTGCAAAATCACTTTACAAACAAACTAATGAACTAACCAAACCCCAGAATCCTAAAATTCTAAGCATTATTGTGTAGTGTTCTGAAAATTATAAGTAAACATTTTTTAATATGCACAACATGTCTTTTATTAAACCAATTGTCTTTTTTCTCTTTTTTTAAAAATCTTTTCAGTCCTTACAGAATCTTACTAGATATGACTAATAAAGGGAATGCCCAATTTAAATGCATACAGTTTATGATGGAAATTGCAAACTTTCTTCAGTTTGCTGAATACCCGGATGGCATGTGCACACAACAACAACGAGCTGGGCAGGAGTGAGCAGAAGAGCACGGCCATCAGAGAGCAGCTTGCATCTTGCCCTGAAAAGGGCAGTGTGTTTGGAGTGTGCAGCAAATCCGTGTTTCTGGGCAAGGGCGGCATAAGTGCGCTGCGCTGCTAAGCTTTCTCCCTGTGAGACACACTGGCAAAGCTTTTTGCGATGATGCAGTCCAGTGCAGACGCACACTACGGCTCTCCGGAGCTGTCCGAAGCCAAGCGCCGGTCACCGGCGTCTTTCGGCTGAAGCAGCGCTTCGGAGCGTACGGCTGCCGCTCCGCTGTTGTGTGCGCGAAGCAGCCGCTTCTGCTGCTCCGGGAGCCACACAGAGCGGTAGCTTGTACGAGGGCGAAGAATGAAGCTGCAGAGCACCGGGCTTCTGCGCAGACCCTAAGGACTCCTAGAGGACGGTGGTGACCGCTCGCCTGCCTTTTCAATGCACTGCTGGCATGCTTTATGGAAGGTGTTCCAGGAAAACTTTCCTGGATTTTGGCTTCTGCGGTGTTGTGTTTTTCTTTCATTTAATATTTGTTTAATATCTGTTCCCCCCCCCCCCAACCCCCCAATCTCCTCCTCTCCCCAGTGTCAGTCTTCCCTAGCTCTCCCCTAACCCCCCCCCCTCATCTCCAAGTGGTCAATCCTCCCTTTCCCTGCCCCTTTCCCTGGAACCTTCCCTGTCATTCATCCTAGCCCCCTCCTCTGCTTCCAGAGCATTCCCTGTCTGTTTGGTGAGACTCGAAACCCTATTGCTTATTTTGTGTTATTTCACTTCTCTGCTTCCCCTGATAGGTTTGTGATGGGTTAATTCTGCCCTAAACTCCTCCACTGCTATTCCCTTATTGGTTGCTGTTCCTACACCCGTCCTCCTGAGTTCTGTATAAAACCTCTGCTCCCGCCCCCGAGGGGGTCTTGGGGCTCACTGAATAAAACCATCCCGTTCACCACCCAAGTCCCGTGTCGCCTTCATCTGTCCCCGCGCGCCGCGAACTGAGACTGCAGAGCTTGCAGGGGGAAGCGGCCGCCCGTTCTCTTCCCTCACCGCCCAGCCTGGCACGGCTCGGAGTGCCGCGGCGAGAGGAGCGCATGCCGCACCACAACAGGCTTCCTCTTGATGCAGGAGGTGGAGGCAGCTGGTGTTTGGGATACTTCCTTCGATGTATGGATTTTTTACGATCAGCCACCAGCCGGAGGTCTTGGGCCTCTGGCCACATACTTTGGCCATTTTCCCTGGGAATGAAAACTCACCAGTCCAGGTTCCTTATGTCACTTTGTAGGGCTCCCTTGGGTCTATCAGGGCAGCACAAGTTTGATGAGGGGACAACTTCGGTCTGGAGTCCATCCTTTGATATAAGGATTCTTTGCAGTCATGTCCCAGCCCAGGGCCAGGGGCCCCTGGCACATCCTTTGGCCATTTTCCCTGGAAAAGAAAACTCATCAGTCCAGGTTCCTGATGTCAGTTTGTAGGGCTCCCTTGGGTCTATCAGGGCAGAAGGGGTTTGAGGTGGGGACAACATTGGTCTGCGATTCATCCTTCGATATAAGGATTTTTTGCCGTCAGGTCCCAGCCCAGGGCCAGGGGTCCCTGGGCACATCCTTTGGCCATTTTCCCTGGGAAAGAAAACTCACCAGTCCAGGTTCCTGATGTCAGTTTGTAGGGCTCCCTTGGGTCTATCAGGGCAGCACAACTTTGAGGTGGGGACAACTTCGGTTTGCGTCCCAAACTTCGATATAAGGATTTTTTGCATTCAGGTGTCCAGCCAGGGGCCACGGGCCCCTGGGCATAGCCTTTGGCCATTTTCCCTGGGAAATAAAACTCACCAGTCCAGGTTCCTGATGTCAGTTTGTAGGGCTCCCTTGGTTCGATCAGGGCAGCACAAGTTTGAGGTGGGGACAATTTCATTTTGGGGTCTATCCTTTCATATATGGATTTTTTGCAGTCAGACCCTGCCCAGGCCCAGGGGCCCGTGGGCACATCCTTTGGCCATTTTCCCTGGGAAAGAAAACTCACCAGTCCAGGTTCCTGATGTCAGTTTGAAGGACTCCCTTGGGTCTATCAGGGCAGCAGAGGTTTGAGGAGGGGACAAGTTCGGTCTGGGGTCCATCCTTCGATATAGGGATTTTTTGAAGTCAGGTTCCGGCCCAGGGCCAGGGGCCCCTGGGCACATCCTTTGACCATTTTCCCTGGGAAAGAAAACTCACCAGTCCAGGTTGCTGATGTCAGTTTGTAGGGCTCCCTTGGGTCTATCAGGGCAGCACAACTCTGAGGTGGGGACAACTTCGGTCTGGGGTCCCTCCTTGGATGTATTGACTTTTTGCAGTCATGATGCAGCCCAGAGCCAAGGGCCCCTGGGCACATCCTTTGGCCATTTTCCCTGGGAAAGAAAACTCACCAGTCCAGGTTGCTGATGTCAGTTTGTAGGGCTCCCTTGGGTCTATCAGGGCAGCAGAACTTTGAGGAGGGGACAATTTCGGACTGGGGTCCCTCCTTGGATGTATTGACTTTTTGCAGTCATGTTGCAGCCCAGAGCCAAGGGCCCCTGGGCACATCCTTTGGCCATTTTCCTTGGGAAAGAAAACTCACCAGTCCAGGTTGCTGATGTCAGTTTGTAGGGCTCACTTGAGTCTATAAGGGCAGCACAACTTTGAGGTGGGGACAATTTTGGTCTGCGATTCAAGCTTCGATATAAGGATTTTTTGGAGTCAGGTGCCCAGCCCAGGTCCAGGGGCCCCTAGACACATACTGTGGCCATTTTCCCTGGGAAAGAAAACTCACCAGTCCAGGTTCCTGATGTCACTTTGTACGGCTCCCTTGGGTCTATGAAGGCAGCACAAGTTTGAGGTGGGGACAAATTCAGTCTAAGGACCATCCTTCGATGAATTGACTTTTTGCAGTCAGGTTGCAGCCCAGAGCCATGGGCCCCAGGGCATATATTTTCGCCAGTTTCCATGGGAAAGGAAACTCACCTGTCTGGGTTCCTGATGTCATTTTGTTGGGCTCCCTTGGGACTGTCTGGGAAGCACAAGTTTGAGGTGGGGACAATATTGTTCTGGGGTCCATCTTTCGATGTATTGACTTTTTGCAGTCAGGTGCCAGCTCAGGGCCACGGGTCCCTGGGCACATCCTTTGGCCATTTTCCCTGGGAAAGAAAACTCACCAGTCCAGCTTCCTGATGTAAGTTTGTAGTGCTCCCTTGGGTCTATCAGGGTAGTGTGGTGGTGTGTTTTTCCTTCATTTGATATTTGTTTAATATCTTTTCACCCCCCCCCCATCCCTAACCCTCTCATCTCCAAGTTGCCAATCCTCCCTTTCCCTGCCCCTTTTCCCTGGAACCTTCCCTGTCATTCATCCTAGCCCCCTCCTCAGCTTCCAGACCTTTCTCTGACTATTTAGTGAGGCTCAAGACTCTATTGATCCATTTGTACTATTCCACTCCCCTGTTTCCCCTGATAGGTTTGTGATATGTTAGTTCTGCCCTAAACTCCTCCCCTGCTATTCCCTTATTGATTACTGTTCCTACACCCGTCCTCCTGAGTTCTATATAAAACCTCTGCTCCTGCCCCCGAGGGGGTCTTGGGTCTTGCTGAATAAAACCATCCTGTTCACCCCCAAGTCCCGTGTCGCCTTCGTCTGTCCCCGCGTGCCACAAACTGAGACTGCAGAGCTTGCAGGGGGAAGCGGCCGCCCGTTCTCTTCCCTCACCGCCCAGCACGGCAAGGCTCGGAGTGCCGCGAGGAGAAGAGTGCATGCCGCGCCACAACAGGAAACACAAGTTTGAGGTGGGGACAACTTCGATCTCAGTCCATCCTTCGATATAAGGATTTTTTGGAGTCAGGGTCCAACCCAGGGCCAGGGGCCACTGGGCACATCCTTTGGCCAGTTTCCATGGGAAAGAAAACTCACCAGTCCAGGTTGCTGATGTCAGTTTGTAGGGCTCCCTTGGGTCTATCAGGGCAGCAGAAATTTGAGGAGGAGACAAGTTTGGTCTACGATACATCCTTCAATATAGGAATTCTTTAGACTCAGGTTACAGCCCAGGGCCAGGGGCCACTGGGCACATCTTTTGACCATTTTCCCTGGGAAAGAAAACTCACCAGTCCAGATTGCTGATGTCAGTTTGTAGGGCTCCCTTGGGTCTATCAGGGCAGCACAAGTTTGAGGAGGGGACACTTTCGGTCTGGGGTCCATCCTTCGATATAAGGATTTTTTGCATTCAGGTCCCAGCCAAGGACCAGGGGGCCCTGGGGCATATCCTTTGGCCATTTTCTCTGGGAAAGAAAACTCACCAGTCCAGGTTCCTGATGTCAGTTTATAGGTCTCCCTTGGGTCTATCAGGGCAGCACAAGTTTGAGGTGGGAAATACTTTGGTCTGGGGTCCAATAATCTATATAAGGATTTTCTACAGTCAGGTTCCCAGCCAAGAGCCAGGGGCCCTGGGGCACAGCCTTTGGCCATTTTCCCTGGGAAAGAAAACTCACCAGTCCAGGTTCCTGATGTCAGTTTGTAGGGCTCCCTTGGGTCTATCAGGGCAGCACAAGTTTGAGGTGGGGGCAATTTCAGTTTGGGGTCCATCCTTCAATATAAGTATTTTTTGCAGTCAGGTCCCAACCCAGGTCCAGGGGCCCCTGGTCCCATCCTTTGGCCATTTTCCCTGGGAGAGAAAACTCACCAGTCCAGGTTGCTGATGTCAGTTTGTACGGCTCCCTTGGGTCTACCAGGGCAGCACAAGTTTGAGGAGGGGACTCCATCGCTCTGGGGTCCATCCTTCTATATACGGATTCTTTGCAGTCAGGTCCCAGCCCTGAGCTTGGCGCCCCTGGACACATCCTTTTGCCATTTTCCCTGGGAAAGAAAACTCTGCAGTCCCGGTTGCTGCTGTAAGTTTTTAAGGTCCCTTGGGTCTATCAGGGCAGCACAACTTTGAGGAGGGGACATCTTCGGTCTGCTATCCATCCATCGATATAAGGATTCTTTGGATTCAGGTCACAGCCTAGGCCCAGGGGCCCCAGGGCACATCCTTTGGCCATTATCCCTGGGAAAGAAAACTCACCAGTCCAGGTTCCTGATGTCAGTTTGTAGGGCTCCCTTGGGTCTATCAGGGCAGCACAACTTTGAGGTGGGGACAAGGTTTGTCTGCGATCCGTCCTTCGATATAAGGATTTTTTAAAATCAAGGCCCAGCCATGGGCCAGGGGCCCCTGGGCACATACTTTGTTCTTTTTTCCTGGGAAAGAAAATTCTCCAGTCCAGGTTCCTGATGTCAGTTTTTAGGGCTCCCTTGGGTCTATCAGGGCAGCACAAATTTGAGGAGGGGACAACTTTGGTCTGGAGTCCAGCCTTTGATATAAGGATTTTTTGTAGTCAGGTGCCCAGCCCAGGTCCAGGGGCCCCTGGGCACATCCTTTGGCCATTTTCCCTGGGAAAGAAAACTCACCAATCCAGGTTCCTGATGTCACTTTGTAGGGCTCCCTTGGGTCTATGAAGGCAGCACAAGTTTGAGGTGGGGATAACTTCGGTCTAAGGGCCATCCTTCGATGAATTGACTTTTTGCAGTCAGTTTGCAGCCCAGAGCCATGGGCCCCAGGGCATATATTTTGGCCAGTTTCCATGGGAAAGAAAGCACACCAGTCCAGGTTGATGATGTCAGTTTGTAGGGATCCCTTGGGACTGTCTTGGAAGCACAGGTTTGAGGTGGGGACAATACTGGTCTGGGGTCCAGCCTTCGATATAAGGAGTTTTTAGAGTCAGGTCCCAGTTCAGGGCCAGGGGCCCCTGGGCACATCCTTTGGCCATTTTCTATGGGAAAGAAAACTCACCAGACCAGGTTGCTGATGTCAGTTTGTAGGGCTCCCCTGAGACTGTCCGGGCAGCACAAGTTTGAGGAGGGGACAAATTCGGTCTCGTGTTCATCCTTTGATGTATTGACGATATGCAGTCAGGGCCCATCCCTGTGCATGGGGCCACTAGGCACATACTTTGTCCATTTTCCCTGGGAAGGAAAACTCACCAGTACAGGTTCCATATGTCAGTTTGTAGGGCTCACTTGGGTCTCTCAGGGCAGCACAAGTCTGAGGTGGGGACAGCTATGGTCTGGGGTCCGTCGTTCGATGAATGGAGATTTATAAGTCAGGGCCCAGCTCAGGCCAGGAGCCCCCGAAGCACATCCCTGGGAAAGAAAATTCACCACTCCAGCTTCCTGATGTCAGTTTGTAGGGCTCCCTTGGGTCTATCAGGGCAGCACAAGTTTGATGTGGGGACAACTTCGGTCTGGGGTCCATCCTTCGATATAAGGATTTTTTGCAGTCAGGTTCCCAGCCCATGGCCAGGCGCCCGTGGGCACATACTGTGGCAATTTTCCCTGGGAAAGAAAAATCATGAGTCCTGATTCCTGATGTCCATTTGTAGGGCTCACTTGGGTATATCAGGGCAGCACAAGTTTGAGGTGGGGCCACCTTTGTTCTGGGTTTCATCCTTCGATATAAGGATTTTTTGCAGTCAGAGCCCATTCCAGGGCCAGGGACCCCTGGACACATACTTTGGCCATTTCCCCTGAGAAAAAAAAATCACCAGTCCAGGTTCCTGATGTCAGTTTGTAGGGCTCCCTTGGGACTGTCTGGGCAGCACAAGTTTGAGGAGGGGACAACTTCGGTCTGGGTTCCATCCTTCCATGTATTGACTATTTGCAGTCAGGGCCCAGGCGAGTGCCTGGGGCCACTAGGCACATACTTTGTCCATTTTGCCTGGGAAAGAAAACTCACCAGTCCCGGTTCCTGATGTCAGTTTCTAGGCCTCACTTGGGTCTTTCAGAGCAGCAAAAGTTTGAAGTGGGGACAGCTTTGGTCTGGGGTCCGTCATTCGATGAATGGAGATTTTGAAGTCAGGGCGCAGTTCAGGACAGGAGCCCCCGAGCACATCCTTTGTCCATTTTCCCTGGGAAAGAAAATTCACCAGTCCAGGTTGCTGATGTCAGTTTGTAGGGCTCCAGTGGGTCTATCAGGGCAGCACAAGTTTGAGGTGGGGACAATTTCAGTTTGGGGTCCATCCTTCGATGCAGAGAATTTTTAAGTCAGGGCCCAGCCCAGGGCCAGGGGCCTTTAGGCACATCGTTTGGCCATTTTCCCTGGGAAAGAAAACTCACCAGTCCAGGTTCCTGATGTCAGTTTAGATAGCTCCCTAGGGTCTACCAGGGCAGCACAAGTTTGAGGCGAGGAAAACTTTGGTCTGTGGTCCATGCTTCGATGTATTGAGTTTTTGCAGTCAGGTTCAGCCTTTGAGTGGGGCCTTTAGGAACATCCTTTGGCCATTTTCGCTGGGAAAGAAAACTCACCAGTCCAGGTTGCTGATGTCAGTTTGTAGGGCTCCCGTGGGTCTATCAGGGCAGCACAGGTTTGAGGACGGGACATTATTGGTCTGGGGTCCATGTATCGATGTATAGACTTTTTGAAGTCAGGGCCCAGCACAGAGCCAAGGGCCCCAGGTCACATATTTTGACCATTTTCAAAGGGAAAGAATACTCACCAGTCCAGGTTCCTGAAGTCAGTTTGTAGGGCTCCCTTGGGACTGTCTGGGCAGCACAAGTTTGAGGTGGCAACAATATCGGTTTGGGGTCCATCCTTCGATGAATGGATTTTTTGCAGTCTGCGGCCCGGCTTACGGCCAGGGGCACATGGGCACATATTTTGGACATTTTTGCCGGGAAAGAAAACTCACCAGTCCAGGTTCCAGATGTCACTTTGTAGGGCTCCCTTGGGACTGTCTGGGCCACGCAAGTTTGAGGTGGGGACAATATCGGTCTGGGGTCCATCTTTCGATATAAGGATTTTTTGCATTCAGGGCCCAGCGCAGGCCCAGGGGCCCCTAGGCACATGCTTTGGCCATTTTCCCTGGGAAAGAAAACACACCAGTCCAGGTTACTGAAGTGAGTTTTTAGGGCTCTCTTGGGTCTATCAGGGCAGCACAACTTTGAGGAGGGGACAACTTCGGTCTGGGGTCCATCGAACGATGTATTGACGTTTTGCAGTCAGGTGTCCAGCCCAGGTCCAGGGGCCTTTAGGGACATACTTTGGCCTTTTTCCCTGGGAAAGAAAACTCACCAGTCCAGGTTGCTGATGTCAGTTTGTAGGGCTCCCTTGGGTCTATCAGGGCAGCACAGGTTTGAGGAGGGGACAACTTCAGTCTACGATCCATACTTCGATATAAGGATTCTTGGAAGTCAGGACCCAGCCCAGTGCCAGGGGCCCCTGGGCACATCCTTTGGCCATTTTCCCTGGGAAAGAAAACTCACAAGTCCAGGTTGCTGTTGTCAGTTTGTAGGGCTCCCTTGGGTCTATGAGGGCAGCAGAAGTTTGAGGAGGGGACAACTTCGGTCTGGGGCCAATCCTTCGATATAATGATCCTTTCCAGTCAGGTCCCAGCCCTCTGCCTGGGGCCCCTGGGCACATCCTTTGGCCATTTTCCCTGGGAAAGAAAACTCACCAGTCCAGGTTCCTGATGTCAGTTTGTAGGGCTCCCTTGGGTCTATCAGGGCAGCAGAAGTATGAGATGGGGACAACTTTAGTCTGGGGTCCATGCTTCAATATAAGGATTCTTTGAAGTCAGGCACCAGCCCAGTGCCAGGGGCCCTTGGGCACATCCTTTGGCCATTTTCCCTGGGAAAGAAAACTCACCAGTCCAGGTTGCTGATGTCAGTTTGTAGGGCTCTCTTGGGTCTATCAGGGCAGCACAACTTTGAGGAGGGGACAACTTCGGTCTGCGATCCATCCTTTGATATAAGGACTCTTTGCAGTCAGGTTCCATCCCTGTGCCAGGGGCCCCTGGGCACATCCTTTGGCCATTTTCCCTGGGAATGAAAACTCACCAGTACAGGTTGCTGATGTCAGTTTGCAGGGTTCCTTTGCGTCTATCAGGGCAGCACAACTTTGTGGAGGGGACAATTTCGGTCTGGGGTCCAAACTTCGATATACGGATTCTTTGAAGTCAGGTCCCAGCCCTGAGCTTGGCGCCCCTGGGCACATCCTTTGGCCATTTTCCCTGCAAAAGAAAACTCACCAGTCCAGGTTGCTGATGTCAGTTTGTAGGGCTCCCTTGCGTCTATCAGGGCAGCACAAGTTTGATGAGGGGACATCTTCGATCTGGGGTCCATCATTTGATATAAGGATTCTTTGCAGTCAGGCCCCAGCCCAGTGCCAGGGGCCCCTGGGCACATCCTTTGGCCATTTCCCCTGGGAAAGAAAACTCACCAGTCCAGGTTCCTGGTGTCAATTTGTAGGGCTCCATTGGGCCTATCAGGGCAGCACAAGTATGAGGATGGGACAACTTCGGTCTGCGATCCATCCTTCGATATAAGGATTCTTTGCAGTCAGTCCCCAGCCCAGGGCCAGGGTCCCCAGGGCACATCCTTTGGCAATTTTCCCTGGGAAAGAAAACTCACCAGTCCAGGTTCCTGATGTCAGTTTTTAGGGCTCCCTTGGGTCTATCTGGTCAGCAGAAATTTGAGGAGGGGACAACTTCGTTCTGCAATCCATCTTTCGATGTAAGGATTCGTTGCATCAGGTCCCAGCCCTGAGCTTGGGGCCACTGGGCACATCCTTTGGCAATTTTCCCTGGGAAAGAAAACTCACCAGTCCAGGTTCCTGATGTCAGTTTGTAGGGCTCCCTTGGGTCTATCAGGGCAGCACAAGTTTGAGGAGGGGACAACTTCGGTCTGCGATTCATCCTTCGATATAGGGATTTTTTGGAGTCAGGCCCCAGCCCAGGGCCAGCGGCCCAAGGGCACATCGTTTGGCCATTTTCCCTGGGAAAGAAAACTCACCAGTCCAGGTTGCTGATGTCAGTTTGTAGGGCTCCCTTGGGTCTATCTGGGCAGCACAATTTTGAGGAGGGGAGAATTTCTGTTTGGCTCCAAACTTTGATATAACGATTCTTTGCAGTCAGGTCCCAGCCCTGAGCTTGGGGCCCCTGGGCACATCCTTTGGCCATTTTCCCTGTGAAAGAAAACTCACCAGTCCAGGTTGCTGATGTCAGTTTGTAGGGCTCCCTTGGGTCTATCTGGGCAGCACAAGTTTGAGGAGGGGACAATTTCGGTCTGCGATCCATCCTTTGATATAAGGATTTTTTGCAGTCAGGTCCCAGCCCTGTGCTTGGGGCCCCTGGGCACATCCTTTGGCCATTTTCCCTGGGAAAGAAAACTCACCAGTCCAGGTTGCTGATGTCAGTTTGTAGGGCTCCCTTGGGTCTATCTGGGCAGCAGAAATTTGAGGAGGGGACAACTTTGGTCTGCGATCCATCCTTCGATATAGGGATTCTTTGCAGTCAGGTACCATCCCTTTGCTTGGGGCCCCTGGGCACATCCTTTGGCCATTTTCCCTGGGAAAGAAAACTCACCAGTCCAGGTTGCTGATGTCAGTTTGTGGGGCTCCCTTGGGTCTATCAGGGCAGCACAAGTTTGAGGATGCGACAACTTCGGTTGGGGGTCCAAACTTCGATATACGGATTTTTTGAAGTCAGGTCCCAGCCCTGAGCTTGGCGCCCCTGGGCACATCCTTTGGCCATTTTCCCTGGGAAAGAAAACTCACCAGTCCAGGTTGCTGATGTCAGTTTGTAGGGCTCCCTTGGTTCTATCTGGGCAGCACAACTTTGAGGAGGGGACAACTTCGGTCTGCGATCCATCCTTCGATATAAGGATTCTTTGCAGTCAGGTCCCAGCCCTGTGCTTGGGGCCCCTGGGCACATCCTTTGGCCATTTTCCATGGGAAAGAAAACTCACCAGTCCAGGTTCCTGATGTCAGTTTGTAGGGCTCCCTTGGGTCTATCTGGGCAGCAGAAATTTGAGGAGGGGACAACTTTGGTCTGGTGTCCATCCTTCAATATAAGGATTTTTTGCATTCAGGTCCCATCCCTGTGCATGGTGCCCCTGGGCACATCCTTTGGCCATTTTCCCTGGGAAAGGAAATTCACCAGTCCAGGTTGCTGATGTCACTTTGTAGGGCTCCCTTGGTTCTATCAGGGCAGCACAAGTTTGAGGAGGGGACAACTTCAATCTGGGTTCCATGCTTCGATATAAGGATTTTTTGCAGTCAGGTCCGTACTAGGGGCCAGGCGCCCCTGGGCACAACCTTTGGTCATTTCCCCTGGGAAAGAAAACTCACCAGTCCAGGTTGCTGATGTCAGTTTGTAGGGCTCCCTTGGGTCTATCAGGGCAGCACAACTTTGAGGAGGGGACAACTTCGGTCTGGGGTCCATCCTTCGATATAAGTATTCTTTGCATTCAGGTCCCAGCCCAGTGCCAGCGGCCACTGGGCACATGCTTTGGCCATTTTCCCTGGGAAAGAAAACTCACCAGTCCAGGTTGCTGATGTCAGTTTGTAGGGCTCCCTTGGGTCTATCAGGGCAGCACAAGTTTGAGGAGGGGACAACTTCGGTCTGCGATCCATCCTTCGATATAAGGATTTTTTGCAGTCAGGTCCCAGCCCTGTGCTTGGGGCCCCTGGGCACATCCTTTGGCCATTTTCCCTGGGAAAGAAAACTCACCAGTCCAGGTTGCTGATGTCAGTTTGTAGGGCTCCCTTGGGTCTATCTGGGCAGCAGAAATTTGAGGAGGGGACAACTTTGGTCTGCGATCCATCCTTCGATATAAGGATTCTTTGCAGTCAGGTACCATCCCTGTGCTTGGGGCCCCTGGGCACATCCTTTGGCCATTTTCCCTGGGAAAGAAAACTCACCAGTCCAGGTTCCTGATGTCAGTTTATAGGGCTTCCTTGGGTCTATCAGGGCAGCACAACTTTGAGGAGGGGACAACTTCGGTTGGGGGTCCAAACTTCGATATAAGGATTCTCTGCAGTCAGGTCCCAGTCCTGTGCTTGGGGCCCCTGGGCACATGCTTTGGCAATTTTCCCTGGGCAATAAAACTCACCAGTCCAGGTTCCTGATGTCAGTTTGTAGGGCTCCCTTGGGTCTATCAGGGCAGCACAACTTTGAGGAGAGGACAACTTCGGTTTGGGGTCCATCCTTCGATATAAGGATTATTTGCAGTCAGGCCCCAGCCCAGTGCCAGGGGCCCCTGGGCACATCCTTTGGCCATTTTCCCTGGGAAAGAAAACTCACCAGTCCAGGTTGCTGATGTCAGTTTGTAGGGCTCCCTTGGGTCTATCTGGGAAGCAGAAATTTGAGGAGGGGATAACTTCGGTCTGCGATCCAACCTTCGATATAAGGATTTTTTGCATTCAGGTCCCAGCCCAGTGCCAGGGGCCCCTGGGCACATGCTTTGGCCATTTTCCCTGGGAAAGAAAATTCACTAGTCCAGGTTGCTGATGTCAGTTTGTAGGGCTCCCTTGGGTCTATCAGAGCAGAGCAACTTTGAGGAGGGGACAACTTCGGTTGGGGGTCCAAACTTCGATATAATGATTTTCTGCAGTCAGGTCCCAGCCCTGTGCTTGGGGCCCCTGGGCACATGCTTTGGCCATTTTCCCTGGGAAATAAAACTCACCAGTCCAGGTTCCTGATGTCACTTTGTAGGGCTCCCTTGGGTCTATCTGGGAAGCAGAAATTTGAGGAGGGGACAACTTTGGTCTGCGAACCATCCTTCGATATACGGATTATTTGCAGTCAGGCCCCAGCCCAGTGCCACGGACCACTGGGCACATCCTTTGGCCATTTTCCCTGGGAAAGAAAATTCACCAGTCCAGGTTGCTGATGTCAGTTTGTAGGGCTCCCTTGGGTCTATCAGGGCAGCACAACTTTGAGGAGGGGAAAACTTCGGTCCGGGGTCCATCCTTGGATATAAGGATACTTTCCAGACAGGTCCGAGCCCTGTGCCAGGGGCACCTGGGCACATCCTTTGGCCATTTTCCCTGGGAAAGAAAACTCACCAGTCCAGGTTCCTGATGTCAGTTTGTAGGGCTCCCTTGGGTCTATCAGGGCAGCACAATTATGAGATGGGGACAACTTCAGTCTGCGATCCATCCTTCGATATAAGTATTATTTGCATTCAGGCCCCAGCCCAGTGCCAGGTGCCCCTGGGCACATCCTTTGGCCATTTTCCCTGGGAAAGAAAACTCACCAGTCCAGGTTGCTGATGTCAGTTTGTAGGGCTCCCTTGGGTCTATCAGGGCAGCACAAGTTTGAGGAGGGGACAACTTCGGTCTGCGATCCATTCTTCGATATAAGGATTCTTCGCAGTCAGGCCCCAGCCCGGGGTCAGGGGCCCTGGGCACATGCTTTGGCCATTTTCCCTGGGAAAGAAAACTCACCAGTCCAGGTTGCTGATGTCAGTTTGTAGGGCTCCCTTGGGTCTATCAGGGCAGCACAACTTTGAGGAGGGGACAACTTCGGTCTGGGGTCCATCCTTCGATATAAGGATTATTTGCAGACAGGTCCGAGCCCAGTGCCAGTGGCCCCTGGGCATATCCTTTGGCCATTTTCCCTGGGAAAGAAAATTCACCAGTCCAGGTTGCTGATGTCAGTTTGTAGGGCTCCCTTGGGTCTATCAGGGCAGCACAACTTTGAGGAGGGGACAACTTCGGTCTGGGGTCCATCCTTCGATATAAGGATACTTTGCAGTCAGGTCTGAGTCCAGTGCCCGGGGCCCCTGGGCACATCCTTTGGCCATTTTCCCTGGGAAAGAAAACTCACCAGTCCAGGTTGCTGATGTCAGTTTGTAGGGCTCCCTTGGGTCTATCAGGGCAGCACAACTTTGAGGAGGGGACAACTTCGGTCTGGGGTCCATCCTTCGATATAAGGATTTTTTGCATTCAGGTCCGAGCCCAGTGACTGGGGCCCCGGGCACATCCTTTGGCCATTTTCCCTGGGAAAGAAAACTCACTAGTCCAGGTTCCTGATGTCAGTTTGTAGGGCTCCCTTGGGTCTATCTGGGCAGCAAAATTTTGAGGACGGGACAATTTCAGTCTGGGGTCCATCTTTCGATAAAAGGATTTTTTGCATTCAGGTCCCAGCCCAGTCCCAGGGGCCCCTGGTCACAGGCTTTGGCCATTTTCCCTGGGAAAGAAAACTCACCAGTCCAGGTTGCTGATGTCAGTTTGTAGGGCTCCCTTGGGTCTATCAGGGCAGCACAAGTTTGAGGAGGGGACAACTTCAGTCTGGGGTCCATCCTTCGATATAAGGATTCTTTGCAGTCACGTCCGAGCCCAGGGCCAAGGGCCCCTGGGCACATGCTTTCGCCATTTTCCCTGGGAAAGAAAACTCACCAGACCAGGTTGCTGATGTCAGTTTGTAGGGCTCCCTTGGGTCTATCTGGGAAGCAGAAATTTGAGAAGGGGACAACTTCGGTTGGTGGTCCAAATTTCGATATTAGGATTCTCTGTCGTCAGGTCCGAGCCCTGTGCTTGGGGCCCCAGGGCACATGCTTTGGCCATTTTCCCTGGGAAAGAAAACTCACCAGTCCAGGTTGCTGATGTCAGTTTGTAGGGCTCCCTTGGGTCTACCAGGGCAGCACAACTTTGAGGAGGGGACAACTTCGGTCTGGGGTCCATCCTTCGATATAGGGATTCTTTGCAGTCAGGTTCCAGCCCAGTGCCACGGGCCCCTGGGCACATGCTTTGGCCATTTTCCCTGGGAAAGAAAACTCACCAGTCCAGGTTGCTGATGTCAGTTTGTAGGGCTCCCTTGGGTCTATCTGGGAAGCAGAAATTTGAGAAGGGGACAACCTGGGTGTGGGGTCCATCCATCGATATAAGGATTCTTTGCATTCAGGCCCCAGCCCAGTGCCAGGGGCCCCAGGGCACATGCTTTGGCCATTTTCCCTGGGAAAGAAAACTCACCAGTCCAGGTTGCTGATGTCAGTTTGTAGGGCTCCCTTGGGTCTATCAGGGCAGCACAACTTTGAGGAGGGGACAACTTCGGTCTGGGGTCCATCCTTCGATATAGGGATTCTTTGCAGTCAGGTTCCAGCCCAGTGCCACGGGCCCCTGGGCACATGCTTTCGCCATTTTCCCTGGGAAAGAAAACTCACCAGAACAGGTTCCTGATGTCAGTTTGTAGGGCTCCCTTGGGTCTATCTGGGAAGCAGAAATTTGAGAAGGGGACAACCTGGGTGTGGGGTCCATCCTTCGATATAAGGATTTTTCACAGTCAGGCCCCAGACCAGTGCCAGGGGCCCCAGGGCAGTGCCAGGGGCCCCAGGGCACATGCTTTGGCCATTTTCCCTGGGAAAGAAAACTCACCAGTCCAGGTTGCTGATGTCAGTTTGTAGGGCTCCCTTGGGTCTATCAGGGCAGCACAACTTTGAGGAGGGGACAACTTCGGTCTGGGGTCCATCCTTCGATATAAGGATTATTTGCAGTCAGGTCCGAGCCCAGTGCCAGTGGCCCCTGGGCATATCCTTTGGCCATTTTCCCTGGGAAAGAAAATTCACCAGTCCAGGTTGCTGATGTCAGTTTGTAGGGCTCCCTTGGGTCTATCAGGGCAGCACAACTTTGAGGAGGGGACAACTTCGGTCTGGGGTCCATCCTTCGATATAAGGATACTTTGCAGTCAGGTCTGAGTCCAGTGCCCGGGGCCCCTGGGCACATCCTTTGGCCATTTTCCCTGGGAAAGAAAACTCACCAGTCCAGGTTGCTGATGTCAGTTTGTAGGGCTCCCTTGGGTCTATCAGGGCAGCACAACTTTGAGGAGGGGACAACTTCGGTCTGGGGTCCATCCTTCGATATAAGGATACTTTGCAGTCAGGTCTGAGTCCAGTGCCCGGGGCCCCTGGGCACATCCTTTGGCCATTTTCCCTGGGAAAGAAAACTCACCAGTCCAGGTTGCTGATGTCAGTTTGTAGGGCTCCCTTGGGTCTATCAGGGCAGCACAACTTTGAGGAGGGGACAACTTCGGTCTGGGGTCCATCCTTCGATATAAGGATTTTTTGCATTCAGGTCCGAGCCCAGTGACTGGGGCCCCGGGCACATCCTTTGGCCATTTTCCCTGGGAAAGAAAACTCACCAGTCCAGGTTCCTGATGTCAGTTTGTAGGGCTCCCTTGGGTCTATCTGGGCAGCAAAATTTTGAGGAGGGGACAATTTCAGTCTGGGGTCCATCTTTCGATAAAAGGATTTTTTGCATTCAGGTCCCAGCCCAGTCCCAGGGGCCCCTGGTCACAGGCTTTGGCCATTTTCCCTGGGAAAGAAAACTCACCAGTCCAGGTTGCTGATGTCAGTTTGTAGGGCTCCCTTGGGTCTATCAGGGCAGCACAAGTTTGAGGAGGGGACAACTTCAGTCTGGGGTCCATCCTTCGATATAAGGATTCTTTGCAGTCACGTCCGAGCCCAGGGCCAAGGGCCCCTGGGCACATCCTTTGGCCATTTTCCCTGGGAAAGAAAACTCACCAGTCCAGGTTGCTGATGTCAGTTTGTAGGGCTCCCTTGGGTCTATCAGGGCAGCACAACTTTGAGGAGGGGACAACTTCGGTTGGTGGTCCAAATTTCGATATTAGGATTCTCTGTCGTCAGGTCCGAGCCCTGTGCTTGGGGCCCCAGGGCACATGCTTTGGCCATTTTCCCTGGGAAAGAAAACTCACCAGTCCAGGTTGCTGATGTCAGTTTGTAGGGCTCCCTTGGGTCTACCAGGGCAGCACAACTTTGAGGAGGGGACAACTTCGGTCTGGGGTCCATCCTTCGATATAGGGATTCTTTGCAGTCAGGTTCCAGCCCAGTGCCACGGGCCCCTGGGCACATGCTTTGGCCATTTTCCCTGGGAAAGAAAACTCACCAGTCCAGGTTGCTGATGTCAGTTTGTAGGGCTCCCTTGGGTCTATCTGGGAAGCAGAAATTTGAGAAGGGGACAACCTGGGTGTGGGGTCCATCCATCGATATAAGGATTCTTTGCATTCAGGCCCCAGCCCAGTGCCAGGGGCCCCAGGGCACATGCTTTGGCCATTTTCCCTGGGAAAGAAAACTCACCAGTCCAGGTTGCTGATGTCAGTTTGTAGGGCTCCCTTGGGTCTATCAGGGCAGCACAACTTTGAGGAGGGGACAACTTCGGTCTGGGGTCCATCCTTCGATATAGGGATTCTTTGCAGTCAGGTTCCAGCCCAGTGCCGCGGGCCCCTGGGCACATGCTTTCGCCATTTTCCCTGGGAAAGAAAACTCACCAGAACAGGTTCCTGATGTCAGTTTGTAGGGCTCCCTTGGGTCTATCTGGGAAGCAGAAATTTGAGAAGGGGACAACCTGGGTGTGGGGTCCATCCTTCGATATAAGGATTTTTTACAGTCAGGCCCCAGACCAGTGCCAGGGGCCCCAGGGCAGTGCCAGGGGCCCCAGGGCACATGCTTTGGCCATTTTCCCTGGGAAAGAAAACTCACCAGTCCAGGTTGCTGATGTCAGTTTGTAGGGCTCCCTTGGGTCTATCAGGACAGCACAACTTTGAGGAGGGGACAACTTCGGTCTGCGATCCATTTTTCGATATAAGGATTCTTCAAAGTCAGGTCCCAGCCCGGGGTCAGGGGCCCCCGGGCACATGCTTTGGCCATTTTCCCTGGGAAGGAAAACTCACCAGTCCAGGTTGCTGATGTCAGTTTGTAGGGCTCCCTTGGGTCTATCAGGGCAGCACAACTTTGAGGAGGGGACAATTTCGGTCTGGGGTCCATCCTTCGATATAAGGATTCTTCGCAGTCAGGTCCGAGCCCACTGCCAGGGGCCCCTGGGCATATCCTTTGGCCATTTTCCCTGGGAAAGAAAATTCACCAGTCCAGGTTGCTGATGTCAGTTTGTAGGGCTCCCTTGGGTCTATCAGGGCAGCACAACTTTGAGGAGGGGACAACTTCGGTCTGGGGTCCATCCTTCGATATAAGGATTTTTTGCAGTCAGGCCCCAGCCCAGTGCCAGGGGCCCCTGGGCACATGCTTTGGCCATTTTCCCTGGGAAAGAAAACTCACCAGTCCAGGTTGCTGATGTCAGTTTGTAGGGCTCCCTTGGGTCTATCTGGGAAGCAGAAATTTGAGGAGGGGATAACTTCGGTCTGCGATCCAACCTTCGATATAAGGATTTTTTGCATTCAGGTCCGAGCCAAGTGCCTGGGGCCCCTGGGCACATACTTTGGCCATTTTCCCTGGGAAAGAAAACTCACCAGTCCAGGTTGCTGATGTCAGTTTGTAGGGCTCCCTTGGGTCTATCAGAGCAGCACAACTTTGAGGAGGGGACAACTTCGGTTGGGGGTCCAAACTTCGATATAATGATTTTCTGCAGTCAGGTCCCAGCCCTGTGCTTGGGGCCCCTGGGCACATGCTTTGGCCATTTTCCCTGGGAAATAAAACTCACCAGTCCAGGTTCCTGATGTCACTTTTTAGGGCTCCCTTGGGTCTATCTGGGAAGCAGAAATTTGAGGAGGGGACAACTTTGGTCTGCGAACCATCCTTCGATATACGGATTATTTGCAGTCAGGTCCCAGCCCAGTGCCACGGACCACTGGGAACATCCTTTGGCCATTTTCCCTGGGAAAGAAAATTCACCAGTCCAGGTTGCTGATGTCAGTTTGTAGGGCTCCCTTGGGTCTATCAGGGCAGCACAACTTTGAGGAGGGGAAAACTTCGGTCCGGGGTCCATCCTTGGATATAAGGATACTTTCCAGACAGGTCCGAGCCCAGTGCCAGGGGCACCTGGGCACATCCTTTGGCCATTTTCCCTGGGAAAGAAAACTCACCAGTCCAGGTTCCTGATGTCAGTTTGTAGGGCTCCCTTGGGTCTATCAGGGCAGCACAATTATGAGATGGGGACAACTTCAGTCTGCGATCCATCCTTCGATATAAGTATTATTTGCATTCAGGCCCCAGCCCAGTTCCAGGGGCCCCTGGGCACATCCTTTGGCCATTTTCCCTGGGAAAGAAAACTCACCAGTCCAGGTTGCTGATGTCAGTTTGTAGGGCTCCCTTGGGTCTATCTCGGAAGCACAACTTTGAGGAGGGGACAACTTTGGTCTGTGATCCATCCTTCGATATAAGGATTCTCCGCAGTCAGGCCCCAGCCCGGGGTCAGGGGCCCTGGGCACATGCTTTGGCCATTTTCCCTGGGAAAGAAAACTCACCAGTCCAGGTTGCTGATGTCAGTTTGTAGGGCTCCCTTGGGTCTATCAGGGCAGCACAACTTTGAGGAGGGGACAACTTCGGTCTGGGGTCCATCCTTCGATATAAGGATTTTTGCATTCAGGCCCCAGTCCAGTTCCAGGGGCCCCTGGGAACATCCTTTGGCCATTTTCCCTGGGAAAGAAAACTCACCTGTCCAGGTTCCTGATGTCAGTTTGTAGGGCTCCCTTGGGTCTATCTGGGCAGCAATATTTTGAGGAGGGGACAATTTCAGTCTGGGGTCCATCTTTCGATAAAAGGATTTTTTGCATTCAGGTCCGAGCCCAGTGACTGGGGCCCCGGGCACATCCTTTGGCCATTTTCCCTGGGAAAGAAAACTCACCTGTCCAGGTTCCTGATGTCAGTTTGTAGGGCTCCCTTGGGTCTATCTGGGCAGCAATATTTTGAGGAGGGGACAATTTCAGTCTGGGGTCCATCTTTCGATAAAAGGATTTTTTGCATTCAGGTCCCAGCCCAGTCCCAGGGGCCCCTGGTCACAGGCTTTGGCCATTTTCCCTGGGAAAGAAAACTCACCAGTCCAGGTTGCTGATGTCAGTTTGTAGGGCTCCCTTGGGTCTATCAGGGCAGCACAAGTTTGAGGAGGGGACAACTTCAGTCTGGGGTCCATCCTTCGATATAAGGATTCTTTGCAGTCAGGTCCGAGCCCAGGGCCAAGGGCCCCTGGGCACATCCTTTGGCCATTTTCCCTGGGAAAGAAAACTCACCAGTCCAGGTTGCTGATGTCAGTTTGTAGGGCTCCCTTGGGTCTATCAGGGCAGCACAACTTTGAGGAGGGGACAACTTCGGTTGGTGGTCCAAATTTCGATATTAGGATTCTCTGCCGTCAGGTCCGAGCCCTGTGCTTGGGGCCCCAGGGCACATGCTTTGGCCATTTTCCCTGGGAAAGAAAACTCACCAGTCCAGGTTGCTGATGTCAGTTTGTAGGGCTCCCTTGGGTCTACCAGGGCAGCACAACTTTGAGGAGGGGACAACTTCGGTCTGGGGTCCATCCTTCGATATAGGGATTCTTTGCAGTCAGGTTCCAGCCCAGTGCCACGGGCCCCTGGGCACATGCTTTGGCCATTTTCCCTGGGAAATAAAACTCACCAGAACAGGTTCCTGATGTCAGTTTGTAGGGCTCCCTTGGGTCTATCTGGGAAGCAGAAATTTGAGAAGGGGACAACCTGGGTGTGGGGTCCATCCTTCGATATAAGGATTTTTCACAGTCAGGTCCCAGCCCAGTGCCAGGGGCCCCAGGGCACATGCTTTGGCCATTTTCCCTGGGAAAGAAAACTCACCTGTCCAGGTTGCTGATGTCAGTTTGTAGGGCTCCCTTGGGTCTATCAGGGCAGCACAACTTTGAGGAGGGGACAATTTCGGTCTGGGGTCCATCCTTCGATATAAGGATTCTTCGCAGTCAGGTCCGAGCCCAGTGCCAGGGGCCCCTGGGCATATCCTTTGGCCATTTTCCCTGGGAAAGAAAATTCACCAGTCTAGGTTGCTGATGTCAGTTTGTAGGGCTCCCTTGAGTCTATCAGGGCAGCACAACTTTGAGGAGGGCACAACTTCGGTCTGGGGTCCATCCTTCGATATAAGGATACTTTGCAGTCAGGTCCGAGCCCAGTGCCAGGGGCCCCTGGGCACATCCTTTGGCCATTTTCCCTGGGAAAGAAAACTCACCAGTCCAGGTTGCTGATGTCAGTTTGTAGGGCTCCCTTGGGTCTATCAGGGCAGCACATCTTTGAGGAGGGGACAACTTCAGTCTGGGGTCCATCCTTCGATATAAGGATTCTTTGCAGTCAGGTCCGAGCCCAGGGCCAAGGGCCCCTGGGCACATCCTTTGGCCTTTTTCCCTGGGAAAGAAAACTCACCAGTCCAGGTTGCTGATGTCAGTTTGTAGGGCTCCCTTGGGTCTATCAGGGCAGCACAACTTTGAGGAGGGGACAACTTCGGTTGGTGGTCCAAATTTCTATATAAGGATTCTCTGCCGTCAGGTCCGAGCCCTGTGGTTGGGGCCCCAGGGCACATACTTTGGCCATTTTCCCTGGGAAAGAAAACTCACCAGTCCAGGTTGCTGATGTCAGTTTGTAGGGCTCCCTTGGGTCTATCAGGGCAGCACAACTTTGAGGAGGGGACAACTTCGGTCTGGGGTCCAAATTTCGATATAAGGATTCTCTGCAGTGACGTCCGAGTCCTGTGCTTGGGGTCCCTGGGCACATGCTTTGGCCATTTTCCCTGGGAAAGAAAACTCACCAGTCCAGGTTGCTGATGTCAGTTTGTAGGGCTCCCTTGGGTCTATCTGGGAAGCAGAAATTTGAGGAGGGGACATCTTTGGTCTGCGAACCATCCTTCGATATAGGGATTTTTGCAGTCAGGGTCCAGCCCAGTGCCACGGGCCACTGGGCACATGCTTTGGCCATTTTCCCTGGGAAAGAAAACTCACCAGTCCAGGTTGCTGATGTCAGTTTGTAGGGCTCCCTTGGGTCTATCAGGGCAGCACAACTTTGAGGAGGGGACAACTTCGGTCCTGGGTCCATCCTTCGATATAAGGATTTTTTGCATTCAGGCTCCAGCCCAGTTCCAGGGGCCCCTGGGCACATGCTTTGGCCATTTTCCCTGGGAAAGAAAACTCACCAGTCCAGGTTGCTGATGTCAGTTTTTAGGGCTCCCTTGGGTCTATCAGGGCAGCACAACTTTGAGGAGGGGACAACTTCGGTCTGGGGTCCATCCTTCGATATAAGGATTTTTTGCAGTCAGGTCCCAGCCCAGTGCCAGGGGCCCCTGGGCACATGCTTTGGCCATTTTCCCTGGGAAAGAAAACTCACCAGTCCAGGTTTCTGATGTCAGTTTGTAGGGCTCCCTTGGGTCTATCAGGGCAGCACAACTTTGAGGAGGGGACAACTTCGGTCTGGGGTCCATCCTTCGATATAAGGATTTTTTGCATTCAGGCCCCAGCCCAGTGCCAGGGGCCCCAGGGCACATGCTTTGGCCATTTTCCCTGGGAAAGAAAACTCACCAGTCCAGGTTGCTGATGTCAGTTTATAGGGCTCCCTTGGGTCTATCAGGGCAGCACAGCTTTGAGGAGGGGACAACTTCGGTCTGGGGTCCATCCTTCGATATAAGGATTCTTTGCAGTCAGGTCCGAGCCCAGGGCCAAGGGCCCCTGGGCACATCCTTTGGCCATTTTCCCTGGGAAAGAAAACTCACCAGTCCAGGTTGCTGATGTCAGTTTGTAGGGCTCCCTTGGGTCTATCAGGGCAGCACAACTTTGAGGAGGGGACAACTTGGGTTGGGGGTCCAAATTTCGATATAAGGATTCTCTGCAGTCAGGTCCGGGCCCTGTGCTTGGGGCCCCTGGGCACATGCTTTGGCCATTTCCCCTGGGAAATAAAACTCACCAGTCCAGGTTGCTGATGTCAGTTTGTAGGGCTCCCTTGGGTCTATCTGGGTAGCAGAAATTTGAGGAGGGGACAGTTTTGGTCTGCGAACCATCTTTCGATATAAGGATTCTTTGCAGTCAGGCCCCAGCCCAGTGCCAGGGGCCCCTGGGCAAATGCTTTGGCCATTTTCCCTGTGAAAGAAAACTCACCAGTACAGGTTCCTGATGTCAGTTTTTAGGGCTCCCTTGGGTCTATCAGGACAGCACAACTTTGAGGAGGGGACAAATTCGGTCTGCGATCCATCCTTCGATATAAGGATTTTTTGCAGTCAGGTCCCACCCCAGTGCCAGGGGCCCCTGGGCACATCCTTTGGCCATTTTCCCTGGGTAAGAAAACTCACCAGTCCAGGTTGCTGATGTCAGTTTGTAGGGCTCCCTTGGGTCTATCAGGGCAGCACAACTTTGAGGAGGGGACAATTTCGGTCTGGGGTCCATCCTTCGATATAAGGTTTCTTCGCAGTCAGGTCCGAGCCCAGTGCCAGGGGCCCCTGGGCACATCCTTTGGCCATTTTCCCTGGGAAAGAAAATTCACCAGTCCAGGTTGCTGATGTCAGTTTGTAGGGCTCCCTTGGGTCTATCAGGGCAGCACAACTTTGAGGAGGGGACAACTTCGGTCTGGGGTCCATCCTTCGATATAAGGATACTTTGCAGTCAGGTCCGAGCCCAGTGCCAGGGGCCCCTGGGCACATCCTTTGGCCATTTTCCCTGGGAAAGAAAACTCACCAGTCCAGGTTGCTGATGTCAGTTTGTAGGGCTCCCTTGGGTCTATCAGGGCAGCACAACTTTGAGGAGGGGACAACTTCGGTCTGGGGTCCATCCTTCGATATAGGGATTCTTTGCAGTCAGGCCCCAGCCCAGTGCCACGGGCCCCTGGGCACATGCTTTGGCCATTTTCCCTGGGAAAGAAAACTCACCAGTCCAGGTTGCTGATGTCAGTTTTTAGGGCTCCCTTGGGTCTATCAGGGCAGCACAACTTTGAGGAGGGGACAACTTCGGTCTGGGGTCCAAATTTCGATATAAGGATTCTCTGCAGTCACGTCCGAGCCCTGTGCTTGGGGTCCCTGGGCACATGCTTTGGCCATTTTCCCTGGGAAAGAAAACTCACCAGTCCAGGTTGCTGATGTCAGTTTGTAGGGCTCCCTTGGGTCTATCAGGGCAGCACAACTTTGAGGAGGGGACAATTTCGGTCTGGGGTCCATCCTTCGATATAAGGATTCTTCGCAGTCAGGTCCGAGCCCAGTGCCACGGGCCACTGGGCACATGCTTTGGCCATTTTCCCTGGGAAAGAAAACTCACCAGTCCAGGTTGCTGATGTCAGTTTGTAGGGCTCCCTTGGGTCTATCAGGGCAGCACAACTTTGAGGAGGGGACAACTTCGGTCCTGGGTCCATCCTTCGATATAAGGATTTTTTGCATTCAGGCTCCAGCCCAGTTCCAGGGGCCCCTGGGCACATGCTTTGGCCATTTTCCCTGGGAAAGAAAACTCACCAGTCCAGGTTGCTGATGTCAGTTTTTAGGGCTCCCTTGGGTCTATCAGGGCAGCACAACTTTGAGGAGGGGAGAACTTCGGTCTGGGGTCCATCCTTCGATATAAGGATTTTTTGCAGTCAGGCCCCAGCCCAGTGCCAGGGGCCCCTGGGCACATGCTTTGGCCATTTTCCCTGGGAAAGAAAACTCACCAGTCCAGGTTTCTGATGTCAGTTTGTAGGGCTCCCTTGGGTCTATCAGGGCAGCACAACTTTGAGGAGGGGACAACTTCGGTCTGGGGTCCATCCTTCGATATAAGGATTTTTTGCATTCAGGCCCCAGCCCAGTGCCAGGGGCCCCAGGGCACATGCTTTGGCCATTTTCCCTGGGAAAGAAAACTCACCAGTCCAGGTTGCTGATGTCAGTTTATAGGGCTCCCTTGGGTCTATCAGGGCAGCACAGCTTTGAGGAGGGGACAACTTCGGTCTGGGGTCCATCCTTCGATATAAGGATTCTTTGCAGTCAGGTCCGAGCCCAGGGCCAAGGGCCCCTGGGCACATCCTTTGGCCATTTTCCCTGGGAAAGAAAACTCACCAGTCCAGGTTGCTGATGTCAGTTTGTAGGGCTCCCTTGGGTCTATCAGGGCAGCACAACTTTGAGGAGGGGACAACTTGGGTTGGGGGTCCAAATTTCGATATAAGGATTCTCTGCAGTCAGGTCCGGGCCCTGTGCTTGGGGCCCCTGGGCACATGCTTTGGCCATTTCCCCTGGGAAATAAAACTCACCAGTCCAGGTTGCTGATGTCAGTTTGTAGGGCTCCCTTGGGTCTATCTGGGTAGCAGAAATTTGAGGAGGGGACAGTTTTGGTCTGCGAACCATCTTTCGATATAAGGATTGTTTGCAGTCAGGCCCAGCCCAGTGCCACGGGCCACTGGGCACATGCTTTGGCCATTTTCCCTGGGAAAGAAAATTCACCAGTCCAGGTTGCTGATGTCAGTTTGTAGGGCTCCCTTGCGTCTATCAGGGCAGCACAACTTTGAGGAGGGGACAACTTCGGTCTGGGGTCCATCCTTCGATATAAAGATAGTTTGCATTCAGGTCCGAGCCCAGTGCCAGGGGCCCCTGGGCACATCCTTTGGCCATTTTCCCTGGGAAAGAAATCTCACCAGAACAGGTTGCTGATGTCAGTTTGTAGGGCTCCCTTGGGTCTATCTGGGAAGCAGAAATTTGAGGAGGGGACAACCTGGGTGTGGGGTCCATCCTTCGATATAAGGATTTTTTGCAGTCAGGCCCCAGCCCAGTGCCAGGGGCCCCTGGGCAAATGCTTTGGCCATTTTCCCTGTGAAAGAAAACTCACCAGTACAGGTTCCTGATGTCAGTTTTTAGGGCTCCCTTGGGTCTATCAGGACAGCACAACTTTGAGGAGGGGACAAATTCGGTCTGCGATCCATCCTTCGATATAAGGATTTTTTGCAGTCAGGTCCCACCCCAGTGCCAGGGGCCCCTGGGCACATCCTTTGGCCATTTTCCCTGGGAAAGAAAACTCACCAGTCCAGGTTGCTGATGTCAGTTTGTAGGGCTCCCTTGGGTCTATCAGGGCAGCACAACTTTGAGGAGGGGACAATTTCGGTCTGGGGTCCATCCTTCGATATAAGGTTTCTTCGCAGTCAGGTCCGAGCCCAGTGCCAGGGGCCCCTGGGCACATCCTTTGGCCATTTTCCCTGGGAAAGAAAATTCACCAGTCCAGGTTGCTGATGTCAGTTTGTAGGGCTCCCTTGGGTCTATCAGGGCAGCACAACTTTGAGGAGGGGACAACTTCGGTCTGGGGTCCATCCTTCGATATAAGGATACTTTGCAGTCAGGTCCGAGCCCAGTGCCAGGGGCCCCTGGGCACATCCTTTGGCCATTTTCCCTGGGAAAGAAAACTCACCAGTCCAGGTTGCTGATGTCAGTTTGTAGGGCTCCCTTGGGTCTATCAGGGCAGCACAACTTTGAGGAGGGGACAACTTCGGTCTGGGGTCCATCCTTCGATATAGGGATTCTTTGCAGTCAGGCCCCAGCCCAGTGCCACGGGCCCCTGGGCACATGCTTTGGCCATTTTCCCTGGGAAAGAAAACTCACCAGTCCAGGTTGCTGATGTCAGTTTGTAGGGCTCCCTTGGCTCTATCAGGGCAGCACAACTTTGAGGAGGGGACAACTTCGGTCTGGGGTCCAAATTTCGATATAAGGATTCTCTGCAGTCACGTCCGAGCCCTGTGCTTGGGGTCCCTGGGCACATGCTTTGGCCATTTTCCCTGGGAAAGAAAACTCACCAGTCCAGGTTGCTGATGTCAGTTTGTAGGGCTCCCTTGGGTCTATCTGGGTAGCAGAAATTTGAGGAGGGGACAGTTTTGGTCTGCGAACCATCTTTCGATATAAGGATTGTTTGCCGTCAGGCCCAGCCCAGTGCCACGGGCCACTGGGCACATGCTTTGGCCATTTTCCCTGGGAAAGAAAATTCACCAGTCCAGGTTGCTGATGTCAGTTTGTAGGGCTCCCTTGCGTCTATCAGGGCAGCACAACTTTGAGGAGGGGACAACTTCGGTCTGGGGTCCATCCTTCGATATAAAGATAGTTTGCATTCAGGTCCGAGCCCAGTGCCAGGGGCCCCTGGGCACATCCTTTGGCCATTTTCCCTGGGAAAGAAAACTCACCAGTCCAGGTTGCTGATGTCAGTTTATAGGGCCCCATTGGGTCTATCAGGGCAGCACAACTTTGAGGAGGGGACATCTTCGGTCTGGGGTCCATCCTTCAATATAGGGATTCTTTGCAATCAGGCCTCAGCCCGGGGTCAGGGGCCCCTGGGCACACCCTTTGGCCATTTTCCCTGGGAAAGAAAACTCACCAGTCCAGGTTGCTGATGTCAGTTTGTAGGGCTCCCTTGGGTCTATCTGGGAAGCAGAAATTTGAGAAGGGGACAACCTGGGTGTGGGGTCCATCCTTCGATATAAGGATTTTTTGCAGTCAGGCCCCAGCCCAGTGCCAGGGGCCCCTGGGCAAATGCTTTGGCCATTTTCCCTGTGAAAGAAAACTCACCAGTACAGGTTCCTGATGTCAGTTTTTAGGGCTCCCTTGGGTCTATCAGGACAGCACAACTTTGAGGAGGGGACAACTTCGGTCTGCGATCCATCCTTCGATATAAGGATTTTTTGCAGTCAGGTCCCACCCCAGTGCCAGGGGCCCCTGGGCACATCCTTTGGCCATTTTCCCTGGGAAAGAAAACTCACCAGTCCAGGTTGCTGATGTCAGTTTGTAGGGCTCCCTTGGGTCTATCAGGGCAGCACAACTTTGAGGAGGGGACAATTTCGGTCTGGGGTCCATCCTTCGATATAAGGATACTTTGCAGTCTGGTCCGAGCCCAGTGCCAGGGGCCCCTGGGCACATCCTTTGGCCATTTTCCCTGGGAAAGAAAACTCACCAGTCCAGGTTGCTGATGTCAGTTTGTAGGGCTCCCTTGGGTCTATCAGGGCAGCACAACTTTGAGGAGGGGACAACTTCGGTCTGGGGTCCATCCTTCGATATAGGGATTCTTTGCAGTCAGGTCCCAGCCCAGTGCTACGGGCCACTGGGCACATCCTTTGGCCATTTTCCCTGGGAAAGAAAACTCACCAGTCCAGGTTGCTGATGTCAGTTTGTAGGGCTCCCTTGAGTCTATCAGGGCAGCACAACTTTGAGGAGGGGACAACTTCGGTCTGGGGTCCAAATTTCGATATAGGGATTCTCTGCAGTCACGTCCGAGCCCTGTGCTTGGGGTCCCTGGGCACATGCTTTGGCCATTTTCCCTGGGAAAGAAAACTCACCAGTCCAGGTTGCTGATGTCAGTTTGTAGGGCTCCCTTGGGTCTATCAGGGCAGCACAACTTTGAGGAGGGGACAACTTCGGTCTGCGATCCATTCTTCGATATAAGGATTCTTCAAAGTCAGGTCCCAGCCCGGGGTCAGGGGCCCCTGGGCACATCCTTTGGCCATTTTCCCTGGGAAAGAAAACTCACCAGTCCAGGTTGCTGATGTCAGTTTGTAGGGCTCCCTTGGGTCTATCAGGGCAGCACAACTTTGAGGAGGGGACAACTTCGGTCTGGGGTCCATCCTTCGATATAAGGATTTTTTGCAGTCAGGCCCCAGCCCGGGGTCAGGGGCCCCTGGGCACATCCTTTGGCCATTTTCCCTGGGAAAGAAAACTCACCAGTCCAGGTTGCTGATGTCAGTTTGTAGGGCTCCCTTGGGTCTATCAGGGCAGCACATCTTTGAGGAGGGGACAACTTCGGTCTGGGGTCCATCCTTCGATATAAGGATTTTTTGCATTCAGGCCGCAGCCCAGTGCCAGGGGCCCCTGGGCACATGCTTTGGCCATTTTCCCTGGGAAATAAAACTCACCAGTCCAGGTTGCTGATCTCAGTTTGTAGGGCTCCCTTGGGTCTATCAGGGCAGCACAACTTTGAGGAGGGGACAACTTCGGTTGGGGGTCCAAATTTCGATAGAAGGATTCTCTGCAGTCCGGTCCGGGCCCTGTGCTTGGGGCCCCTGGGCACATGCTTTGGCCATTTTCCCTGGGAAATAAAACTCACCAGTCCAGGTTGCTGATGTCAGTTTGTAGGGCTCCCTTGGGTCTATCTGGGTAGCAGAAATTTGAGGAGGGGACAGTTTTGGTCTGCGAACCATCTTTCGATATAAGGATTGTTTGCAGTCAGGCCCAGCCCAGTGCCACGGGCCACTGGGCACATGCTTTGGCCATTTTCCCTGGGAAAGAAAATTCACCAGTCCAGGTTGCTGATGTCAGTTTGTAGGGCTCCCTTGCGTCTATCAGGGCAGCACAACTTTGAGGAGGGGACAACTTCGGTCTGGGGTCCATCCTTCGATATAAAGATAGTTTGCATTCAGGTCCGAGCCCAGTGCCAGGGGCCCCTGGGCACATCCTTTGGCCATTTTCCCTGGGAAAGAAAACTCACCAGTCCAGGTTGCTGATGTCAGTTTATAGGGCCCCATTGGGTCTATCAGGGCAGCACAACTTTGAGGAGGGGACATCTTCGGTCTGGGGTCCATCCTTCAATATAGGGATTCTTTGCAATCAGGCCTCAGCCCGGGGTCAGGGGCCCCTGGGCACATCCTTTGGCCATTTTCCCTGGGAAAGAAATCTCACCAGAACAGGTTGCTGATGTCAGTTTGTAGGGCTCCCTTGGGTCTATCTGGGAAGCAGAAATTTGAGGAGGGGACAACCTGGGTGTGGGGTCCATCCTTCGATATAAGGATTTTTTGCAGTCAGGCCCCAGCCCAGTGCCAGGGGCCCCTGGGCAAATGCTTTGGCCATTTTCCCTGTGAAAGAAAACTCACCAGTACAGGTTCCTGATGTCAGTTTTTAGGGCTCCCTTGGGTCTATCAGGACAGCACAACTTTGAGGAGGGGACAAATTCGGTCTGCGATCCATCCTTCGATATAAGGATTTTTTGCAGTCAGGTCCCACCCCAGTGCCAGGGGCCCCTGGGCACATCCTTTGGCCATTTTCCCTGGGAAAGAAAACTCACCAGTCCAGGTTGCTGATGTCAGTTTGTAGGGCTCCCTTGGGTCTATCAGGGCAGCACAACTTTGAGGAGGGGACAATTTCGGTCTGGGGTCCATCCTTCGATATAAGGTTTCTTCGCAGTCAGGTCCGAGCCCAGTGCCAGGGGCCCCTGGGCACATCCTTTGGCCATTTTCCCTGGGAAAGAAAATTCACCAGTCCAGGTTGCTGATGTCAGTTTGTAGGGCTCCCTTGGGTCTATCAGGGCAGCACAACTTTGAGGAGGTGACAACTTCTGTTGGGGGTCCAAATTTCGACATAAGGATTCTCTGCAGTCAGGTCCGGGCCCTGTGCTACGGGCCACTGGGCACATCCTTTGGCCATTTTCCCTGGGAAAGAAAACTCACCAGTCCAGGTTGCTGATGTCAGTTTGTAGGGCTCCCTTGAGTCTATCTGGGAAGCACAACTTTGAGGAGGGGACAACTTCGGTCTGGGGTCCAAATTTCGATATAGGGATTCTCTGCAGTCACGTCCGAGCCCTGTGCTTGGGGTCCCTGGGCACATGCTTTGGCCATTTTCCCTGGGAAAGAAAACTCACCAGTCCAGGTTGCTGATGTCAGTTTGTAGGGCTCCCTTGGGTCTATCAGGGCAGCACAACTTTGAGGAGGGGACAACTTCGGTCTGCGATCCATTCTTCGATATAAGGATTCTTCAAAGTCAGGTCCCAGCCCGGGGTCAGGGGCCCCTGGGCACATCCTTTGGCCATTTTCCCTGGGAAAGAAAACTCACCAGTCCAGGTTGCTGATGTCAGTTTGTAGGGCTCCCTTGGGTCTATCAGGGCAGCACAACTTTGAGGAGGGGACAACTTCGGTCTGGGGTCCATCCTTCGATATAAGGATTTTTTGCAGTCAGGCCCCAGCCCGGGGTCAGGGGCCCCTGGGCACATCCTTTGGCCATTTTCCCTGGGAAAGAAAACTCACCAGTCCAGGTTGCTGATGTCAGTTTGTAGGGCTCCCTTGGGTCTATCAGGGCAGCACATCTTTGAGGAGGGGACAACTTCGGTCTGGGGTCCATCCTTCGATATAAGGATTTTTTGCATTCAGGCCGCAGCCCAGTGCCAGGGGCCCCTGGGCACATGCTTTGGCCATTTTCCCTGGGAAATAAAACTCACCAGTCCAGGTTGCTGATCTCAGTTTGTAGGGCTCCCTTGGGTCTATCAGGGCAGCACAACTTTGAGGAGGGGACAACTTCGGTTGGGGGTCCAAATTTCGATAGAAGGATTCTCTGCAGTCCGGTCCGGGCCCTGTGCTTGGGGCCCCTGGGCACATGCTTTGGCCATTTTCCCTGGGAAATAAAACTCACCAGTCCAGGTTGCTGATGTCAGTTTGTAGGGCTCCCTTGGGTCTATCTGGGTAGCAGAAATTTGAGGAGGGGACAGTTTTGGTCTGCGAACCATCTTTCGATATAAGGATTGTTTGCAGTCAGGCCCAGCCCAGTGCCACGGGCCACTGGGCACATGCTTTGGCCATTTTCCCTGGGAAAGAAAATTCACCAGTCCAGGTTGCTGATGTCAGTTTGTAGGGCTCCCTTGCGTCTATCAGGGCAGCACAACTTTGAGGAGGGGACAACTTCGGTCTGGGGTCCATCCTTCGATATAAAGATAGTTTGCATTCAGGTCCGAGCCCAGTGCCAGGGGCCCCTGGGCACATCCTTTGGCCATTTTCCCTGGGAAAGAAAACTCACCAGTCCAGGTTGCTGATGTCAGTTTATAGGGCCCCATTGGGTCTATCAGGGCAGCACAACTTTGAGGAGGGGACATCTTCGGTCTGGGGTCCATCCTTCAATATAGGGATTCTTTGCAATCAGGCCTCAGCCCGGGGTCAGGGGCCCCTGGGCACATCCTTTGGCCATTTTCCCTGGGAAAGAAATCTCACCAGAACAGGTTGCTGATGTCAGTTTGTAGGGCTCCCTTGGGTCTATCTGGGAAGCAGAAATTTGAGGAGGGGACAACCTGGGTGTGGGGTCCATCCTTCGATATAAGGATTTTTTGCAGTCAGGCCCCAGCCCAGTGCCAGGGGCCCCTGGGCAAATGCTTTGGCCATTTTCCCTGTGAAAGAAAACTCACCAGTACAGGTTCCTGATGTCAGTTTTTAGGGCTCCCTTGGGTCTATCAGGACAGCACAACTTTGAGGAGGGGACAAATTCGGTCTGCGATCCATCCTTCGATATAAGGATTTTTTGCAGTCAGGTCCCACCCCAGTGCCAGGGGCCCCTGGGCACATCCTTTGGCCATTTTCCCTGGGAAAGAAAACTCACCAGTCCAGGTTGCTGATGTCAGTTTGTAGGGCTCCCTTGGGTCTATCAGGGCAGCACAACTTTGAGGAGGGGACAATTTCGGTCTGGGGTCCATCCTTCGATATAAGGTTTCTTCGCAGTCAGGTCCGAGCCCAGTGCCAGGGGCCCCTGGGCACATCCTTTGGCCATTTTCCCTGGGAAAGAAAATTCACCAGTCCAGGTTGCTGATGTCAGTTTGTAGGGCTCCCTTGGGTCTATCAGGGCAGCACAACTTTGAGGAGGGGACAACTTCGGTCTGGGGTCCATCCTTCGATATAAGGATACTTTGCAGTCAGGTCCGAGCCCAGTGCCAGGGGCCCCTGGGCACATCCTTTGGCCATTTTCCCTGGGAAAGAAAACTCACCAGTCCAGGTTGCTGATGTCAGTTTGTAGGGCTCCCTTGGGTCTATCAGGGCAGCACAACTTTGAGGAGGGGACAACTTCGGTCTGGGGTCCATCCTTCGATATAGGGATTCTTTGCAGTCAGGCCCCAGCCCAGTGCCACGGGCCCCTGGGCACATCCTTTGGCCATTTTCCCTGGGAAAGAAAACTCACCAGTCCAGGTTGCTGATGTCAGTTTGTAGGGCTCCCTTGGCTCTATCAGGGCAGCACAACTTTGAGGAGGGGACAACTTCGGTCTGGGGTCCAAATTTCGATATAAGGATTCTCTGCAGTCACGTCCGAGCCCTGTGCTTGGGGTCCCTGGGCACATGCTTTGGCCATTTTCCCTGGGAAAGAAAACTCACCAGTCCAGGTTGCTGATGTCAGTTTGTAGGGCTCCCTTGGGTCTATCAGGGCAGCACAACTTTGAGGAGGGGACAATTTCGGTCTGGGGTCCATCCTTCGATATAAGGATTCTTCGCAGTCAGGTCCGAGCCCAGTGCCATGGGCCACTGGGCACATGCTTTGGCCATTTTCCCTGGGAAAGAAAACTCACCAGTCCAGGTTGCTGATGTCAGTTTGTAGGGCTCCCTTGGGTCTATCAGGGCAGCACAACTTTGAGGAGGGGACAACTTCGGTCCTGGGTCCATCCTTCGATATAAGGATTTTTTGCATTCAGGCTCCAGCCCAGTTCCAGGGGCCCCTGGGCACATGCTTTGGCCATTTTCCCTGGGAAAGAAAACTCACCAGTCCAGGTTGCTGATGTCAGTTTTTAGGGCTCCCTTGGGTCTATCAGGGCAGCACAACTTTGAGGAGGGGAGAACTTCGGTCTGGGGTCCATCCTTCGATATAAGGATTTTTTGCAGTCAGGCCCCAGCCCAGTGCCAGGGGCCCCTGGGCACATGCTTTGGCCATTTTCCCTGGGAAAGAAAACTCACCAGTCCAGGTTTCTGATGTCAGTTTGTAGGGCTCCCTTGGGTCTATCAGGGCAGCACAACTTTGAGGAGGGGACAACTTCGGTCTGGGGTCCATCCTTCGATATAAGGATTTTTTGCATTCAGGCCCCAGCCCAGTGCCAGGGGCCCCAGGGCACATGCTTTGGCCATTTTCCCTGGGAAAGAAAACTCACCAGTCCAGGTTGCTGATGTCAGTTTATAGGGCTCCCTTGGGTCTATCAGGGCAGCACAGCTTTGAGGAGGGGACAACTTCGGTCTGGGGTCCATCCTTCGATATAAGGATTCTTTGCAGTCAGGTCCGAGCCCAGGGCCAAGGGCCCCTGGGCACATCCTTTGGCCATTTTCCCTGGGAAAGAAAACTCACCAGTCCAGGTTGCTGATGTCAGTTTGTAGGGCTCCCTTGGGTCTATCAGGGCAGCACAACTTTGAGGAGGGGACAACTTGGGTTGGGGGTCCAAATTTCGATATAAGGATTCTCTGCAGTCAGGTCCGGGCCCTGTGCTTGGGGCCCCTGGGCACATGCTTTGGCCATTTCCCCTGGGAAATAAAACTCACCAGTCCAGGTTGCTGATGTCAGTTTGTAGGGCTCCCTTGGGTCTATCTGGGTAGCAGAAATTTGAGGAGGGGACAGTTTTGGTCTGCGAACCATCTTTCGATATAAGGATTGTTTGCAGTCAGGCCCAGCCCAGTGCCACGGGCCACTGGGCACATGCTTTGGCCATTTTCCCTGGGAAAGAAAATTCACCAGTCCAGGTTGCTGATGTCAGTTTGTAGGGCTCCCTTGCGTCTATCAGGGCAGCACAACTTTGAGGAGGGGACAACTTCGGTCTGGGGTCCATCCTTCGATATAAAGATAGTTTGCATTCAGGTCCGAGCCCAGTGCCAGGGGCCCCTGGGCACATCCTTTGGCCATTTTCCCTGGGAAAGAAAACTCACCAGTCCAGGTTGCTGATGTCAGTTTATAGGGCCCCATTGGGTCTATCAGGGCAGCACAACTTTGAGGAGGGGACATCTTCGGTCTGGGGTCCATCCTTCAATATAGGGATTCTTTGCAATCAGGCCTCAGCCCGGGGTCAGGGGCCCCTGGGCACATCCTTTGGCCATTTTCCCTGGGAAAGAAATCTCACCAGAACAGGTTGCTGATGTCAGTTTGTAGGGCTCCCTTGGGTCTATCTGGGAAGCAGAAATTTGAGGAGGGGACAACCTGGGTGTGGGGTCCATCCTTCGATATAAGGATTTTTTGCAGTCAGGCCCCAGCCCAGTGCCAGGGGCCCCTGGGCAAATGCTTTGGCCATTTTCCCTGTGAAAGAAAACTCACCAGTACAGGTTCCTGATGTCAGTTTTTAGGGCTCCCTTGGGTCTATCAGGACAGCACAACTTTGAGGAGGGGACAAATTCGGTCTGCGATCCATCCTTCGATATAAGGATTTTTTGCAGTCAGGTCCCACCCCAGTGCCAGGGGCCCCTGGGCACATCCTTTGGCCATTTTCCCTGGGAAAGAAAACTCACCAGTCCAGGTTGCTGATGTCAGTTTGTAGGGCTCCCTTGGGTCTATCAGGGCAGCACAACTTTGAGGAGGGGACAATTTCGGTCTGGGGTCCATCCTTCGATATAAGGTTTCTTCGCAGTCAGGTCCGAGCCCAGTGCCAGGGGCCCCTGGGCACATCCTTTGGCCATTTTCCCTGGGAAAGAAAATTCACCAGTCCAGGTTGCTGATGTCAGTTTGTAGGGCTCCCTTGGGTCTATCAGGGCAGCACAACTTTGAGGAGGGGACAACTTCGGTCTGGGGTCCATCCTTCGATATAAGGATACTTTGCAGTCAGGTCCGAGCCCAGTGCCAGGGGCCCCTGGGCACATCCTTTGGCCATTTTCCCTGGGAAAGAAAACTCACCAGTCCAGGTTGCTGATGTCAGTTTGTAGGGCTCCCTTGGGTCTATCAGGGCAGCACAACTTTGAGGAGGGGACAACTTCGGTCTGGGGTCCATCCTTCGATATAGGGATTCTTTGCAGTCAGGCCCCAGCCCAGTGCCACGGGCCCCTGGGCACATGCTTTGGCCATTTTCCCTGGGAAAGAAAACTCACCAGTCCAGGTTGCTGATGTCAGTTTGTAGGGCTCCCTTGGCTCTATCAGGGCAGCACAACTTTGAGGAGGGGACAACTTCGGTCTGGGGTCCAAATTTCGATATAAGGATTCTCTGCAGTCACGTCCGAGCCCTGTGCTTGGGGTCCCTGGGCACATGCTTTGGCCATTTTCCCTGGGAAAGAAAACTCACCAGTCCAGGTTGCTGATGTCAGTTTGTAGGGCTCCCTTGGGTCTATCTGGGAAGCAGAAATTTGAGGAGGGGACAGCTTTGGTCTGTGAACCATCCTTCGATATAGGGATTTTTGCAGTCAGGGTCCAGCCCAGTGCCACGGGCCACTGGGCACATGCTTTGGCCATTTTCCCTGGGAAAGGAAACTCACCAGTCCAGGTTGCTGATGTCAGTTTGTAGGGCTCCCTTGGGTCTATCTGGGTAGCAGAAATTTGAGGAGGGGACAGTTTTGGTCTGCGAACCATCTTTCGATATAAGGATTGTTTGCCGTCAGGCCCAGCCCAGTGCCACGGGCCACTGGGCACATGCTTTGGCCATTTTCCCTGGGAAAGAAAATTCACCAGTCCAGGTTGCTGATGTCAGTTTGTAGGGCTCCCTTGCGTCTATCAGGGCAGCACAACTTTGAGGAGGGGACAACTTCGGTCTGGGGTCCATCCTTCGATATAAAGATAGTTTGCATTCAGGTCCGAGCCCAGTGCCAGGGGCCCCTGGGAACATCCTTTGGCCATTTTCCCTGGGAAAGAAAACTCACCAGTCCAGGTTGCTGATGTCAGTTTATAGGGCCCCATTGGGTCTATCAGGGCAGCACAACTTTGAGGAGGGGACATCTTCGGTCTGGGGTCCATCCTTCAATATAGGGATTCTTTGCAATCAGGCCTCAGCCCGGGGTCAGGGGCCCCTGGGCACACCCTTTGGCCATTTTCCCTGGGAAAGAAAACTCACCAGTCCAGGTTGCTGATGTCAGTTTGTAGGGCTCCCTTGGGTCTATCTGGGAAGCAGAAATTTGAGGAGGGGACAACCTGGGTGTGGGGTCCATCCTTCGATATAAGGATTTTTTGCAGTCAGGCCCCAGCCCAGTGCCAGGGGCCCCTGGGCAAATGCTTTGGCCATTTTCCCTGTGAAAGAAAACTCACCAGTACAGGTTCCTGATGTCAGTTTTTAGGGCTCCCTTGGGTCTATCAGGACAGCACAACTTTGAGGAGGGGACAACTTCGGTCTGCGATCCATCCTTCGATATAAGGATTTTTTGCAGTCAGGTCCCACCCCAGTGCCAGGGGCCCCTGGGCACATCCTTTGGCCATTTTCCCTGGGAAAGAAAACTCACCAGTCCAGGTTGCTGATGTCAGTTTGTAGGGCTCCCTTGGGTCTATCAGGGCAGCACAACTTTGAGGAGGGGACAATTTCGGTCTGGGGTCCATCCTTCGATATAAGGATACTTTGCAGTCTGGTCCGAGCCCAGTGCCAGGGGCCCCTGGGCACATCCTTTGGCCATTTTCCCTGGGAAAGAAAACTCACCAGTCCAGGTTGCTGATGTCAGTTTGTAGGGCTCCCTTGGGTCTATCAGGGCAGCACAACTTTGAGGAGGGGACAACTTCGGTCTGGGGTCCATCCTTCGATATAGGGATTCTTTGCAGTCAGGTCCCAGCCCAGTGCTACGGGCCACTGGGCACATCCTTTGGCCATTTTCCCTGGGAAAGAAAACTCACCAGTCCAGGTTGCTGATGTCAGTTTGTAGGGCTCCCTTGAGTCTATCAGGGCAGCACAACTTTGAGGAGGGGACAACTTCGGTCTGGGGTCCAAATTTCGATATAGGGATTCTCTGCAGTCACGTCCGAGCCCTGTGCTTGGGGTCCCTGGGCACATGCTTTGGCCATTTTCCCTGGGAAAGAAAACTCACCAGTCCAGGTTGCTGATGTCAGTTTGTAGGGCTCCCTTGGGTCTATCAGGGCAGCACAACTTTGAGGAGGGGACAACTTCGGTCTGCGATCCATTCTTCGATATAAGGATTCTTCAAAGTCAGGTCCCAGCCCGGGGTCAGGGGCCCCTGGGCACATCCTTTGGCCATTTTCCCTGGGAAAGAAAACTCACCAGTCCAGGTTGCTGATGTCAGTTTGTAGGGCTCCCTTGGGTCTATCAGGGCAGCACAACTTTGAGGAGGGGACAACTTCGGTCTGGGGTCCATCCTTCGATATAAGGATTTTTTGCAGTCAGGCCCCAGCCCGGGGTCAGGGGCCCCTGGGCACATCCTTTGGCCATTTTCCCTGGGAAAGAAAACTCACCAGTCCAGGTTGCTGATGTCAGTTTGTAGGGCTCCCTTGGGTCTATCAGGGCAGCACATCTTTGAGGAGGGGACAACTTCGGTCTGGGGTCCATCCTTCGATATAAGGATTTTTTGCATTCAGGCCGCAGCCCAGTGCCAGGGGCCCCTGGGCACATGCTTTGGCCATTTTCCCTGGGAAATAAAACTCACCAGTCCAGGTTGCTGATCTCAGTTTGTAGGGCTCCCTTGGGTCTATCAGGGCAGCACAACTTTGAGGAGGGGACAACTTCGGTTGGGGGTCCAAATTTCGATAGAAGGATTCTCTGCAGTCCGGTCCGGGCCCTGTGCTTGGGGCCCCTGGGCACATGCTTTGGCCATTTTCCCTGGGAAATAAAACTCACCAGTCCAGGTTGCTGATGTCAGTTTGTAGGGCTCCCTTGGGTCTATCTGGGTAGCAGAAATTTGAGGAGGGGATAGTTTTTGTCTGCGAACCATCCTTCGATATAAGGATTCTTTGCAGTCAGGCCCAGCCCAGTGCCACGGGCCACTGGGCACATGCTTTGGCCATTTTCCCTGGGAAAGAAAATTCACCAGTCCAGGTTGCTGATGTCAGTTTGTAGGGCTCCCTTGCGTCTATCAGGGCAGCAGAACTTTGAGGAGGGGACAACTTCGGTCTGGGGTCCATCCTTCGATATAAAGATAGTTTGCATTCAGGTCCGAGCCCAGTGCCAGGGGCCCCTGGGCACATCCTTTGGCCATTTTCCCTGGGAAAGAAAACTCACCAGTCCAGGTTGCTGATGTCAGTTTATAGGGCCCCATTGGGTGTATCAGGGAAGCACAACTTTGAGGAGGGGACATCTTCGGTCTGGGGTCCATCCTTTAATATAGGGATTCTTTGCAGTCAGGCCTCAGCCCGGGGTCAGGGGCCCCTGGGCACATCCTTTGGCCATTTTCCCTGGGAAAGAAATCTCACCAGAACAGGTTGCTGATGTCAGTTTGTAGGGCTCCCTTCGGTCTATCTGGGAAGCAGAAATTTGAGGAGGGGACAACCTGGGTGTGGGTTCCATCCTTCGATATAAGGATTTTTTGCAGTCAGGCCCCAGCCCAGTGCCAGGGGCCCCTGGGCAAATGCTTTGGCCATTTTCCCTGTGAAAGAAAACTCACCAGTCCAGGTTCCTGATGTCAGTTTTTAGGGCTCCCTTGGGTCTATCAGGACAGCACAACTTTGAGGAGGGGACAACTTCGGTCTGGGATCCATCCTTCGACATAAGGATTATTTGCATTCAGGCCCCACCCCAGTGCCAGGGGCCCCTTGGCATATCCTTTGGCCATTTTCCCTGGGAAAGAAAACTCACCAGTCCAGGTTGCTGATGTCAGTTTGGAGGGGTCTCTTGGGTCTATCAGGGCAGCACAACTTTGAGGAGGGGACAACTTCGGTCTGCGATCCATCCTTCGATATAAGGATTTTTTGCAGTCAGGCCCCACCCCAGTGACTGGGGCCCCGGGCACATCCTTTGGCCATTTTCCCTGGGAAAGAAAACTCACTAGTCCAGGTTCCTGATGTCAGTTTGTAGGGCTCCCTTGGGTCTATCAGGGCAGCACAACTTTGAGGAGGGGACAACTTCAGTCTGAGGTCCATCCTTCGATATAAGGATTTTTTGCATTCAGGCCCCAGCCCAGTGCCAGGGGCCCCTGGGCACAGGCTTTGGCCATTTTCCCTGGGAAAGAAAACTCACCAGTCCAGGTTGCTGATGTCAGTTTGTAGGGCTCCCTTGGGTCTATCAGGGCAGCAGAACTTTGAGGAGGGGACAACTTCAGTCTGGGGTCCATCCTTCGATATAAGGATTCTTTGCATTCAGGCCCCAGCCCAGTGCCAGGGGCCCCTGGGCACATGCTTTGGCCATTTTCCCTGGGAAAGAAAACTCACCTGTCCAGGTTGCTGATGTCAGTTTGTAGGGCTCCCTTGGGTCTATCTGGGAAGCAGAAATTTGAGGAGGGGACAGCTTTGGTCTGCGAACCATCCTTCGATATAGGGATTCTTTGCAGTCAGGCCCCGGGCCAGTGCCACGGGCCACTGGGCACATGCTTTGGCCTATTTCCCTGGGAAAGAAAATTCACCAGTCCAGGTTGCTGATGTCAGTTTGTAGGGCTCCCTTGGGTCTATCAGGGCAGCACAACTTTGAGGAGGCGACAAGTTCGGTCTGGGGTCCATCCTTCGATATAAGGATTTTTTGCATTCAGGCCCCACCCCAGTGCCAGGGCCCCCTGGGCACAGGCTTTGGCCATTTTCCCTGGGAAAGAAAACTCACCAGTCCAGGTTGCTGATGTCAGTTTGTAGGGCTTCCTTGGGTCTATCAGGGCAGCACAACTTTGAGGAGGGGACAACTTCGGTCTGGGGTCCATCCTTCAATATAAGGATACTTTGCAGTCAGGTCCGAGCCCAGTGCCAGGGGCCCCTGGGCACACCCTTTGGCCATTTTCCCTGGGAAAGAAAACTCACCAGTCCAGGTTGCTGATGTCAGTTTGTAGGGCTCCCTTGGGTCTATCAGGGCAGCACAACTTTGAGGAGGGGACAACTTCGGTCTGGGGTCCATCCTTCGATATAAGGATTTTTTGCATTCAGGCCCCAGCCCAGTGCCAGGGGCCCCAGGGCACATACTTTGGCCATTTTCCCTGGGAAAGAAAACTCACCAGTCCAGGTTGCTAATGTCAGTTTGTAGGGCTCCCTTGGGTCTATCAGGGCAGCACAACTTTGAGGAGGGGACAACTTCGGTTGGGGGTCCATCCTTCGATATAAGGATTTTTTGCATTCAGGCCCCAGCCCAGTGCCAGGGGCCCCTGGGCACATGCTTTGGCCATTTTCCCTGGGAAAGAAAACTCACCAGTCCAGGTTGCTGATGTCAGTTTGTAGGGCTCCCTTGGGTCTATCTGGGAAGCAGAAATTTGAGGAGGGGACAACCTGGGTGTGGGGTCCATCCTTCGATATAAGGATTTTTTGCAGTCAGGCCCCACCCCAGTGCCAGGGGCCCCTGGGCACATCCTTTGGCCATTTTCCCTGGGAAAGAAAACTCACCAGTCCAGGTTCCTGATGTCAGTTTTTAGGGCTCCCTTGGGTCTATCAGGGCAGCACAACTTTGAGGAGGGGACAACTTCGGTCTGCGATTCATCCTTCGATATAAGGATTATTTGCATTCAGGCCCCACCCCAGTGCCAGGGGCCCCTGGGCACATGCTTTGGCCATTTTCCCTGGGAAAGGAAACTCACCAGTCCAGGTTGCTGATGTCAGTTTGTAGGGCTCCCTTGGGTCTATCAGGGCAGCACAACTTTGAGGAGGGGACAACTTCGGTCCTGGGTCCATCCTTCGATATACGGATTTTTTGCATTCAGGCCCCAGCCCAGTTCCAGGGGCCCCTGGGCACATGCTTTGGCCATTTTCCCTGGGAAAGAAAACTCACCAGTCCAGGTTGCTGATGTCAGTTTGTAGGGCTCCCTTGCGTCTATCAGGGCAGCAGAACTTTGAGGAGGGGACAACTTCAGTCTGGGGTCCATCCTTCGATATAAGGATTTTTTGCATTCAGGCTCCAGCCCAGTTCCAGGGGCCCCTGGGCACATCCTTTGGCCATTTTCCCTGGGAAAGAAAACTCACCTGTCCAGGTTGCTGATGTCAGTTTGTAGGGCTCCCTTGGGTCTATCAGGGCAGCACAACTTTGAGGAGGGGACAACTTCGGTCTGGGGTCCATCCTTCGATATAAGGATTTTTTGCATTCAGGCCCCAGCCCAGTGCCAGGGGCCCCTGGGCACATGCTGTGGCCATTTTCCCTGGGAAAGAAAACTCACCAGTCCAGGTTGCTGATGTCAGTTTGTAGGGCTCCCTTGGGTCTATCAGGGCAGCACAACTTTGAGGAGGGGACAACTTCGGTCTGGGGTCCATCCTTCGATATAAGGATACTTTGCAGTCAGGTCCGAGCCCAGTGCCAGGGGCCCCTGGGCACATCCTTTGGCCATTTTCCCTGGGAAAGAAAACTCACCAGTCCAGGTTCCTGATGTCAGTTTGTAGGGCTCCCTTGGGTCTATCAGGACAGCACAACTTTGAAGAGGGGACAACTTCGGTCTGCGATCCATCCTTTGATATAAGGATTTTTTGCAGTGAAGCCCCAGCCCAGCGCCAGAGGCCCCTGGGCACATCCTTTAGCCATTTTCCCTGGGAAAGAAAACTCACCAGTCCAGGTTTCTGATGTCAGTTTGTAGGGCTCCCTTGGGTCTATCAGGGCAGCACAACTTTGAGGAGGGGACAACTTCGGTCTGCGATCCATTCTTCCATATAAGGATTCTTCAAAGTCAGGCCCCAGCCCGGGGTCAGGGTCCCCTGGGCACATCCTTTGGCCATTTTCCCTGGGAAAGAATATTCACCAGTCCAGGTTGCTGATGTCAGTTTGTAGGGCTCCCTTGGGTCTATCAGGGCAGCACAACTTTGAGGAGGGGACAACTTCGGTCTGCGATACATCCTTCGATATAAGGATTATTTGCATTCAGGCCACACCCCAGTGCCAGGGGCCACTGGGCACATGCTTTGGCCATTTTCCCTGGGAAAGAAAACTCACCAGTCCAGGTTCCTGATGTCAGTTTTTTAGGGCTCCCTTGGGTCTATCAGGGCAGCACAACTTTGAGGAGGGGACAACTTCGGTCTGGGGTCCATCCTTCGATATAAGGATTTTTTCCAGTCAGGCCCCAGCCCAGTCCCAGGGGCCCCTGGGCACATGCTTTGGCCATTTTCCCTGGGAAATAAAACTCACCAGTCCAGGTTGCTGATCTCAGTTTGTAGGGCTCCCTTGGCTCTGTCTGGGAAGCAGATATTTGAGGAGGGGACAGTTTTGGTCTGCGAACCATCCTTCAATATAGGGATTCTTTGCAGTCAGGCCCAGCCCAGTGCCACGGGCCACTGGGCACATGCTTTTGCCATTTTCCCTGGGAAAGAAAATTCACCAGTCCAGGTTGCTGATGTCAGTTTGTAGGGCTCCCTTGGGTCTATCAGGGCAGCACAACTTTGAGGAGAGGACAAGTTCGGTCTGGGGTCCATCCTTCGATATAAGGATTTTTTGCATTCAGGCCCAAGCCCAGTGCCAGGGGCCCCTGGGCACATGCTTTGGCCATTTTCCCTGGGAAAGAAAACTCACCAGTCCAGGTTGCTGATGTCAGTTTGTAGGGCTCCCTTGGGTCTATCAGGGCAGCACAACTTTGAGGAGGGGACAACTTCGGTCTGGGGTCCATCCTTCAATATAAGGATACTTTGCAGTCAGGTCCGAGCCCAGTGCCAGGGGCCCCTGGGCACACCCTTTGGCCATTTTCCCTGGGAAAGAAAACTCACCAGTCCAGGTTGCTGATGTCAGTTTGTAGGGCTCCCTTGGGTCTATCAGGGCAGCACAACTTTGAGGAGGGGACAACTTCGGTCTGGGGTCCATCCTTCGATATAAGGATTTTTTGCATTCAGGCCCCAGCCCAGTGCCAGGGGCCCCAGGGCACATACTTTGGCCATTTTCCCTGGGAAAGAAAACTCACCAGTCCAGGTTGCTAATGTCAGTTTGTAGGGCTCCCTTGGGTCTATCAGGGCAGCACAACTTTGAGGAGGGGACAACTTCGGTTGGGGGTCCATCCTTCGATATAAGGATTTTTTGCATTCAGGCCCCAGCCCAGTGCCAGGGGCCCCTGGGCACATGCTTTGGCCATTTTCCCTGGGAAAGAAAACTCACCAGTCCAGGTTCCTGATGTCAGTTTGTAGGGCTCCCTTGGGTCTATCAGGACAGCACAACTTTGAAGAGGGGACAACTTCGGTCTGCGATCCATCCTTTGATATAAGGATTTTTTGCAGTGAAGCCCCAGCCCAGCGCCAGAGGCCCCTGGGCACATCCTTTAGCCATTTTCCCTGGGAAAGAAAACTCACCAGTCCAGGTTGCTGATGTCAGTTTGTAGGGCTCCCTTGGGTCTATCTGGGAAGCAGAAATTTGAGGAGGGGACAACCTGGGTGTGGGGTCCATCCTTCGATATAAGGATTTTTTGCAGTCAGGCCCCACCCCAGTGCCAGGGGCCCCTGGGCACATCCTTTGGCCATTTTCCCTGGGAAAGAAAACTCACCAGTCCAGGTTCCTGATGTCAGTTTTTAGGGCTCCCTTGGGTCTATCAGGGCAGCACAACTTTGAGGAGGGGACAACTTCGGTCTGCGATTCATCCTTCGATATAAGGATTATTTGCATTCAGGCCCCACCCCAGTGCCAGGGGCCCCTGGGCACATGCTTTGGCCATTTTCCCTGGGAAAGGAAACTCACCAGTCCAGGTTGCTGATGTCAGTTTGTAGGGCTCCCTTGGGTCTATCAGGGCAGCACAACTTTGAGGAGGGGACAACTTCGGTCCTGGGTCCATCCTTCGATATACGGATTTTTTGCATTCAGGCCCCAGCCCAGTTCCAGGGGCCCCTGGGCACATGCTTTGGCCATTTTCCCTGGGAAAGAAAACTCACCAGTCCAGGTTGCTGATGTCAGTTTGTAGGGCTCCCTTGCGTCTATCAGGGCAGCAGAACTTTGAGGAGGGGACAACTTCAGTCTGGGGTCCATCCTTCGATATAAGGATTTTTTGCATTCAGGCTCCAGCCCAGTTCCAGGGGCCCCTGGGCACATCCTTTGGCCATTTTCCCTGGGAAAGAAAACTCACCTGTCCAGGTTGCTGATGTCAGTTTGTAGGGCTCCCTTGGGTCTATCAGGGCAGCACAACTTTGAGGAGGGGACAACTTCGGTCTGGGGTCCATCCTTCGATATAAGGATTTTTTGCATTCAGGCCCCAGCCCAGTGCCAGGGGCCCCTGGGCACATGCTGTGGCCATTTTCCCTGGGAAAGAAAACTCACCAGTCCAGGTTGCTGATGTCAGTTTGTAGGGCTCCCTTGGGTCTATCAGGGCAGCACAACTTTGAGGAGGGGACAACTTCGGTCTGGGGTCCATCCTTCGATATAAGGATACTTTGCAGTCAGGTCCGAGCCCAGTGCCAGGGGCCCCTGGGCACATCCTTTGGCCATTTTCCCTGGGAAAGAAAACTCACCAGTCCAGGTTCCTGATGTCAGTTTGTAGGGCTCCCTTGGGTCTATCAGGACAGCACAACTTTGAAGAGGGGACAACTTCGGTCTGCGATCCATCCTTTGATATAAGGATTTTTTGCAGTGAAGCCCCAGCCCAGCGCCAGAGGCCCCTGGGCACATCCTTTAGCCATTTTCCCTGGGAAAGAAAACTCACCAGTCCAGGTTTCTGATGTCAGTTTGTAGGGCTCCCTTGGGTCTATCAGGGCAGCACAACTTTGAGGAGGGGACAACTTCGGTCTGCGATCCATTCTTCCATATAAGGATTCTTCAAAGTCAGGCCCCAGCCCGGGGTCAGGGTCCCCTGGGCACATCCTTTGGCCATTTTCCCTGGGAAAGAATATTCACCAGTCCAGGTTGCTGATGTCAGTTTGTAGGGCTCCCTTGGGTCTATCAGGGCAGCACAACTTTGAGGAGGGGACAACTTCGGTCTGCGATACATCCTTCGATATAAGGATTATTTGCATTCAGGCCACACCCCAGTGCCAGGGGCCACTGGGCACATGCTTTGGCCATTTTCCCTGGGAAAGAAAACTCACCAGTCCAGGTTCCTGATGTCAGTTTTTTAGGGCTCCCTTGGGTCTATCAGGGCAGCACAACTTTGAGGAGGGGACAACTTCGGTCTGGGGTCCATCCTTCGATATAAGGATTTTTTCCAGTCAGGCCCCAGCCCAGTCCCAGGGGCCCCTGGGCACATGCTTTGGCCATTTTCCCTGGGAAATAAAACTCACCAGTCCAGGTTGCTGATCTCAGTTTGTAGGGCTCCCTTGGCTCTGTCTGGGAAGCAGATATTTGAGGAGGGGACAGTTTTGGTCTGCGAACCATCCTTCAATATAGGGATTCTTTGCAGTCAGGCCCAGCCCAGTGCCACGGGCCACTGGGCACATGCTTTTGCCATTTTCCCTGGGAAAGAAAATTCACCAGTCCAGGTTGCTGATGTCAGTTTGTAGGGCTCCCTTGGGTCTATCAGGGCAGCACAACTTTGAGGAGAGGACAAGTTCGGTCTGGGGTCCATCCTTCGATATAAGGATTTTTTGCATTCAGGCCCAAGCCCAGTGCCAGGGGCCCCTGGGCACATGCTTTGGCCATTTTCCCTGGGAAAGAAAACTCACCAGTCCAGGTTGCTGATGTCAGTTTGTAGGGCTCCCTTGGGTCTATCTGGGAAGCAGAAATTTGAGGAGGGGACAGCTTTGGTCTGCGAACCATCCTTCGATATAGGGATTTTTGCAGTCAGGGCCCAGCCCAGTGCCACGGGCCACTGGGCACATTCTTTGGCCATTTTCCCTGGGAAAGGAAACTCACCAGTCCAGGTTGCTGATGTCAGTTTGTAGGGCTCCCTGGGGTCTATCTGGGTAGCAGAAATTTGAGGAGGGGACAGTTTTGGTCTGCGAACCATCTTTCGATATACGGATTGTTTGCAGTCAGGCCCAGCCCAGTGCCACGGGCCACTGGGCACATGCTTTGGCCATTTTCCCTGGGAAAGAAAATTCACCAGTCCAGGTTGCTGATGTCAGTTTATAGGGCCCCATTGGCTCTATCAGGGCAGCACAACTTTGAGGAGGGGACATCTTCCGTCTGGGGTCCATCCTTCAATATAGGGATTCTTTGCAATCAGGCCTCAGCCCGGGTTCAGGGGCCCCTGGGCACATCCTTTGGCCATTTTCCCTGGGAAAGAAATCTCACCAGAACAGGTTGCTGATGTCAGTTTGTAGGGCTCCCTTGGGTCTATCTGGGAAGCAGAAATTTGAGGAGGGGACAACATGGATGTGGGGTCCATCCTTCGATATAAGGATTTTTTGCAGTCAGGCCCCAGCCCAGTGCCAGGGGCCCCTGGGCAAATGCTTTGGCCATTTTCCCTGTGAAAGAAAACTCACCAGTCCAGGTTGCTGATGTCAGTTTGTAGGGCTCCCTTGGGTCTATCAGGACAGCACAACTTTGAGGAGGGGACAACTTCGGTCTGCGATCCATCCTTCGATATAAGGATTTTTTGCAGTCAGGCCCCACCCCAGTGCCAGGGGCCCCTGGGCACATCCTTTGGCCATTTTCCCTGGGAAAGAAAACTCACCAGTCCAGGTTGCTGATGTCAGTTTGTAGGGCTCCCTTGGGTCTATCAGGGCAGCACAACTTTGAGGAGGGGACAACTTCGGTCTGGGGTCCATCCTTCGATATAAGGATTTTTTGCATTCAGGCCCCAGCCCAGTCCCAGGGGCCCCTGGGCATATCCTTTGGCCATTTTCCCTGGGAAAGAAAATTCACCAGTCCAGGTTGCTGATGTCAGTTTGTAGGGCTCCCTTGGGTCTATCAGGGCAGCACAACTTTGAGGAGGGGACAACTTCGGTCTGGGGTCCATCCTTCGATATAAGGATACTTTGCAGTCAGGTCCGAGCCCAGTGCCAGGGGCCCCTGGGCACATCCTTTGGCCATTTTCCCTGGGAAAGAAAACTCACCAGTCCAGGTTGCTGATGTCAGTTTGTAGGGCTCCCTTGGGTCTATCAGGGCAGCACAACTTTGAGGAGGGGACAACTTCGGTCTGGGGTCCATCCTTCGATATAGGGATTCTTTGCAGTCAGTGCCCAGCCCAGTGCCACGGGCCACTGGGCACATCCTTTGGCCATTTTCCCTGGGAAAGAAAACTCACCAGTCCAGGTTGCTGATGTCAGTTTGTAGGGCTCCCTTGGGTCTATCAGGGCAGCACAACTTTGAGGAGGGGACAACTTCGGTCTGGGGTCCAAATTTCGATATAAGGATTCTCTGCAGTCAGGTCCGAGCCCTGTGCTTGGGGTCCCTGGGCACATGCTTTGGCCATTTTCCCTGGGAAAGAAAACTCACCAGTCCAGGTTGCTGATGTCAGTTTGTAGGGCTCCCTTAGGTCTATCTGGGAAGCAGAAATTTGAGGAGGGGACAGCTTTGGTCTGCGAACCATCCTTCGATATAGGGATTTTTGCAGTCAGGGCCCAGCCCAGTGCCACGGGCCACTGGGCACATGCTTTGGCCATTTTCCCTGGGAAAGGAAACTCACCAGTCCAGGTTGCTGATGTCAGTTTGTAGGGCTCCCTTGGGTCTATCAGGGCAGCACAACTTTGAGGAGGGGACAACTTCGGTCTGGGGTCCATCCTTCGATATAAGGATTTTTTGCATTCAGGCTCCAGCCCAGTTCCAGGGGCCCCTGGGCACATCCTTTGGCCATTTTCCCTGGGAAAGAAAACTCACCAGTCCAGGTTGCTGATGTCAGTTTGTAGGGCTCCCTTGGGTCTATCAGGGCAGCACAACTTTGAGGAGGGGACAACTTCGGTCTGGGGTCCATCCTTCGATATAAAGTTTTCTTGCATTTAGGCCCCAGCCCAGTGCCATGGGCCCCTAGGCACATCCTTTGGCCATTTTCCCTGGGAAAGAAAACTCACCAGTCCAGGTTGCTGATGTCAGTTTGTAGGGCTCCCTTGGGTCTATCAGGGCAGCACAACTTTGAGGAGGGGACAACTTCGGTCTGCGATTCATTCTTCGATATACGGATTATTTGCAGTCAGGCCCCAGCCCGGCGTCAGGGGCCCCTGGGCACATCCTTTGGCCATTTTCCCTGGGAAAGAAAACTCACCAGTCCAGGTTGCTGATGTCAGTTTGTAGGGCTCCCTTGGGTCTATCAGGGCAGCACAACTTTGAGGAGAGACAACTTCGGTCTGGGGTCCATCCTTCGATATAAGGATTCTTTGCAGTCAGGTCCGAGCCCAGTGCCAGGGGCCCCTGGGCACACCCTTTGGCCATTTTCCCTGGGAAAGAAAACTCACCAGTCCAGGTTGCTGATGTCAGTTTGTAGGGCTCCCTTGGGTCTATCAGGGCAGCACATGTTTGATGAGGGGACAACTTCTGTCTGCGATCCATCCTTCGATATAAGGATTTTTTGCATTCAGGCCCCAGCCCAGTGCCAGGGGCCCCTGGGCACATGCTTTGGCCATTTTCCCTGGGAAAGAATACTCACCAGTCCAGGTTGCTGATGTCAGTTTGTAGGCCTCCCTTGGGTCTATCAGGGCAGCACAAGTTTGAGGAGGGGACAATTTCGGTCTGCGATCCATCCTTCGATATAAGGATTTTTTGCAGTGAAGCACCAGCCCAGCGCCAGGGGACCCTGGGCACATGCTTTGGCCATTTTCCCTGGGAAAGAAAACTCACCAGTCCAGGTTGCTGATGTCAGTTTGTAGGGCTCCCTTGGGTCTATCAGGGCAGCACAACTTTGAGGAGGGGACAACTTCGGTCTGCGATCCATTCTTCGATATAAGGATTCTTCAAAGTCAGGTCCCAGCCCGGGGTCAGGGGCCCCTGGGCACATCCTTTGGCCATTTTCCCTGGGAAAGAAAACTCACCAGTCCAGGTTGCTGATGTCAGTTTGTAGGGCTCCCTTGGGTCTATCAGGGCAGCACATGTTTGATGAGGGGACAACTTCTGTCTGCGATCCATCCTTCGATATAAGGATTTTTTGCATTCAGGCCCCAGCCCAGTGCCAGGGGCCCCTGGGCACATGCTTTGGCCATTTTCCCTGGGAAAGAATACTCACCAGTCCAGGTTGCTGATGTCAGTTTGTAGGCCTCCCTTGGGTCTATCAGGGCAGCACAAGTTTGAGGAGGGGACAATTTCGGTCTGCGATCCATCCTTCGATATAAGGATTTTTTGCAGTGAAGCACCAGCCCAGCGCCAGGGGACCCTGGGCACATCCTTTGGCCATTTTCCCTGGGAAAGAAAACTCACCAGTCCAGGTTGCTGATGTCAGTTTGTAGGGCTCCCTTGGGTCTATCAGGGCAGCACAACTTTGAGGAGGGGACAACTTCGGTCTGCGATCCATTCTTCGATATAAGGATTCTTCAAAGTCAGGTCCCAGCCCGGGGTCAGGGGCCCCTGGGCACATCCTTTGGCCATTTTCCCTGGGAAAGAAAACTCACCAGTCCAGGTTGCTGATGTCAGTTTGTAGGGCTCCCTTGGGTCTATCAGGGCAGCACAACTTTGAGGAGGGGACAACTTCGGTCTGGGGTCCATCCTTCGATATAAGGATTTTTTGCAGTCAGGCCCCAGCCCAGTGCCAGGGGCCCCTGGGCACAAGCTTTGGCCATTTTCCCTGGGAAAGAAAACTCACCAGTCCAGGTTGCTGATGTCAGTTTGTAGGGCTCCCTTGGGTCTATCAGGGCAGCACATCTTTGAGGAGGGGACAACTTCGGTCTGGGGTCCATCCTTCGATATAAGGATTTTTTGCATTCAGGCCGCAGCCCAGTTCCAGGGTCCCCTGGGCACATGCTTTGGCCATTTTCCCTGGGAAAGAAAACTCACCAGTCCAGGTTGCTGATGTCAGTTTGTAGGGCTCCCTTGGGTCTATCAGGGCAGCACAACTTTGAGGAGGGGACAACTTCGGTCTGGGGTCCATCCTTCGATATAAGGATTTTTTGCATTCAGGCCCCAGCCCAGTGCCAGGGGCCCCAGGGCACATGCTTTGGCCATTTTCCCTGGGAAAGAAAACTCACCAGTCCAGGTTGCTAATGTCAGTTTGTAGGGCTCCCTTGGGTCTATCAGGGCAGCACAACTTTGAGGAGGGGACAACTTCAGTCTGGGGTCCATCCTTCGATATAAGGATTCTTTGCAGTCAGGTCCGAGCCAAGGGCCAAGGGCCCCTGGGCACATCCTATGGCCATTTTCCCTGGGAAAGAAAACTCACCAGTCCAGGTTGCTGATCTCAGTTTGTAGGGCTCCCTTGGGTCTATCAGGGCAGCACAACTTTGAGGAGGGGACAACTTCGGTTGGGGGTCCAAATTTCGATAGAAGGATTCTCTGCAGTCAGGTCCGGGCCCTGTGCTTGGGGCCCCTGGGCACATGCTTTGGCCATTTTCCCTGGGAAATAAAACTCACCAGTCCAGGTTGCTGATGTCAGTTTGTAGGGCTCCCTTGGGTCTATCTGGGTAGCAGAAATTTGAGGAGGGGACAGTTTTGGTCTGCGAACCATCCTTCGATATAAGGATTCTTTGCAGTCAGGCCCACCCCAGTGCCACGGGCCACTGGGCACATGCTTTGGCCATTTTCCCTGGGAAAGAAAATTCACCAGTCCAGGTTCCTGATGTCAGTTTGTAGGGCTCCCTTGCGTCTATCAGGGCAGCACAACTTTGAGGAGGGGACAACTTCGGTCTGGGGTCCATCCTTCGATATACGGATTAATTGCATTCAGGCCCCAGCCCAGTTCCAGGGGCCCCTGGGCACATGCTTTCGCCATTTTCCCTGGGAAAGAAAACTCACCAGTCCAGGTTGCTGATGTCAGTTTGTAGGGCTCCCTTGCGTCTATCAGGGCAGCAGAACTTTGAGGAGGGGACAACTTCAGTCTGGGGTCCATCCTTCGATATAAGGATTTTTTGCATTCAGGCTCCAGCCCAGTTCCAGGGGCCCCTGGGCACATGCTTTGACCATTTTCCCTGGGAAAGAAAACTCACCTGTCCAGGTTCCTGATGTCAGTTTGTAGGGCTCCCTTGGGTCTATCAGGGCAGCACAACTTTGAGGAGGGGACAACTTCGGTCTGGGGTCCATCCTTCGATATAAGGATTTTTTGCATTCAGGCCCCAGCCCAGTGCCAGGGGCCCCTGGGCACATGCTTTGGCCATTTTCCCTGGGAAAGAAAACTCACCAGTCCAGGTTTCTGATGTCAGTTTGTAGGGCTCCCTTGGGTCTATCAGGGCAGCACAACTTTGAGGAGGGGACAACTTCGGTCTGGGGTCCATCCTTCGATATAAGGATACTTTGCAGTCAGGTCCGAGCCCAGTGCCAGGGGCCCCTGGGCACATCCTTTGGCCATTTTCCCTGGGAAAGAAAACTCACCAGTCCAGGTTGCTGATGTCAGTTTGTAGGGCTCCCTTGGGTCTATCAGGGCAGCACAACTTTGTGGAGGGGACAACTTCGGTCTGCGATCCATCCTTCGATATAAGGATTTTTTGTATTCAGGCCCCAGCACAGTGCCAGGGGCCCCTGGGCACATGCTTTGGCCATTTTCCCTGGGAAAGAAAACTCACCAGTCCAGGTTCCTGATGTCAGTTTGTAGGGCTCCCTTGGGTCTATCAGGGCAGCACAACTTTGAGGAGGGGACAACTTCGGTCTGCGATCCATCCTTCGATATAAGGATTTTTTGCAGTGAAGCCCCAGCCCAGCGCCAGAGGCCCCTGGGCACATCCTTTGGCCATTTTCCCTGGGAAAGAAAACTCACCAGTCCAGGTTGCTGATGTCAGTTTGTAGGGCTCCCTTGGGTCTATCAGGGCAGCACAACTTTGAGGAGGGGACAACTTCGGTCTGCGATCCATTCTTCCATATAAGGATTCTTCAAAGTCAGGCCCCAGCCCGGGGTCAGGGTCCCCTGGGCACATGCTTTGGCCATTTTCCCTGGGAAAGAATATTCACCAGTCCAGGTTGCTGATGTCAGTTTGTAGGGCTCCCTTGGGTCTATCAGGGCAGCACAACTTTGAGGAGGGGACAACTTCGGTCTGCGATACATCCTTCGATATAAGGATTATTTGCATTCAGGCCACACCCCAGTGCCAGGGGCCACTGGGCACATGCTTTGGCCATTTTCCCTGGGAAAGAAAACTCACCAGTCCAGGTTCCTGATGTCAGATTTTAGGGCTCCCTTGGGTGTATCAGGGCAGCACAACTTTGAGGAGGGGACAACTTCGGTCTGGGGTCCATCCTTCGATATAAGGATTTTTTGCAGTCAGGCCCCAGCCCAGTGCCAGGGGCCCCTGGGCACATGCTTTGGCCATTTTCCCTGGGAAATAAAACTCACCAGTCCAGGTTGCTGATGTCAGTTTGTAGGGCTCCCTTGGCTCTGTCTGGGAAGCAGAAATTTGAGGAGGGGACAGTTTTGGTCTGCGAACAATCCTTCAATATAGGGATTCTTTGCAGTCAGGCCCAGCCCAGTGCCACGGGCCACTGGGCACATGCTTTGGCCATTTTCCCTGGGAAAGAAAATTCACCAGTCCAGGTTGCTGATGTCAGTTTTTTAGGGCTCCCTTGGGTCTATCAGGGCAGCACAACTTTGAGGAGAGGACAAGTTCGGTCTGGGGTCCATCCTTCGATATAAGGATTTTTTGCATTCAGGCCCCACCCCAGTGCCAGGGGCCCCTGGGCACAGGCTTTGGCCATTTTCCCTGGGAAAGAAAACTCACCAGTCCAGGTTGCTGATGTCAGTTTGTAGGGCTCCCTTGGGTCTATCAGGGCAGCACAACTTTGAGGAGGGGAAAACTTCGGTCTGCGATACATTCTTCGATATACGGATTATTTGCAGTCAGGCCCCAGCCCGGCGTCAGGGGCCCCTGGGCACATCCTTTGGCCATTTTCCCTGGGAAAGAAAACTCACCAGTCCAGGTTGCTGATGTCAGTTTGTAGGGCTCCCTTGGGTCTATCAGGGCAGCACAACTTTGAGGAGGGGACAACTTCGGTCTGGGGTCCATCCTTCGATATAAGGATACTTTGCAGTCAGGTCCGAGCCCAGTGCCAGGGGCCCCTGGGCACATGCTTTGGCCATTTTCCCTGGGAAAGAAAACTCACCAGTCCAGGTTGCTGATGTCAGTTTGTAGGGCTCCCTTGGGTCTATCAGGGCAGCACAACTTTGAGGAGGGGACAACTTCGGTCTGCGATTTATTCTTCGATATACGGATTATTTGCAGTCAGGCCCCAGCCCGGCGTCAGGGGCCCCTGGGCACATCCTTTGGCCATTTTCCCTGGGAAAGAAAACTCACCAGTCCAGGTTGCTGATGTCAGTTTGTAGGGCTCCCTTGGGTCTATCAGGGCAGCACAACTTTGAGGAGAGACAACTTCGGTCTGGGGTCTATCCTTCGATATAAGGATTCTTTGCAGTCAGGTCCGATCCCAGGGCCAAGGGCCCCTGGGCACATCCTTTGGCCATTTTCCCTGGGAAAGGAAACTCACCAGTCCAGGTTCCTGATGTCACTTTGTAGGGCTCCCTTGGGTCTATCAGGGCAGCACAACTTTGAGGAGGGGACAACTTCGGTCTGGGGTCCATCCTTCGATATAAGGATTTTTTGCAGTCAGGCCCCAGCCCAGTGCCAGGGGCCCCTGGGCACATGCTTTGGCCATTTTCCCTGGGAAAGAAAACTCACCAGTCCAGGTTGCTGATGTCAGTTTGTAGGGCTCCCTTGGGTCTATCTGCGAAGCAGAAATTTGAGGAGGGGACAAACTGGGTGTGGGGTCCATCCTTCGATATAAGGATTTTTTGCAGTCAGGCTCCACCCCAGTGCCAGGGGCCCCTGGGCACATCCTTTGGCCATTTTCCCTGGGAAAGAAAACTCACCACTCCAGGTTGCTGATGTCAGTTTGTAGGGCTCCATTGGGTCTATCAGGACAGCACAACTTTGAGGAGGGGACAACTTCGGTCTGCGATTCATCCTTCGATATAGGGATTATTTGCATTCAGGCCCCACCCCAGTGCCAGGGGCCCCTGGGCACATCCTTTGGCCATTTTCCCTGGGAAAGGAAACTCACCAGTCCAGGTTGCTGATGTCAGTTTGTAGGGCTCCCTTGGGTCTATCAGGGCAGCACAACTTTGAGGAGGGGACAACTTCGGTCTGGGGTCCATCCTTCGATATAAGGATACTTTGCAGTCAGGTCCGAGCCCAGTGCCAGGGGCCCCTGGGCACATCCTTTGGCCATTTTCCCTGGGAAAGAAAACTCACCAGTCCAGGTTGCTGATGTCAGTTTGTAGGGCTCCCTTGGGTCTATCAGGGCAGCACAACTTTGAGGAGGGGACAACTTCGGTCTGGGGTCCATCCTTCGATATAAGGATACTTTGCAGTCAGGTCCGAGCCCAGTGCCAGGGGCCCCTGGGCACACCCTTTGGCCATTTTCCCTGGGAAAGAAAACTCACCAGTCCAGGTTGCTGATGTCAGTTTGTAGGGCTCCCTTGGGTCTATCAGGGCAGCACAACTTTGAGGAGGGGACAACTTCGGTCTGCGATTTATTCTTCGATATACGGATTATTTGCAGTCAGGCCCCAGCCCGGCGTCAGGGACCCCTGGGCACATGCTTTGGCCATTTTCCCTGGGAAAGAAAACTCACCAGTCCAGGTTGCTGATGTCAGTTTGTAGGGCTCCCTTGGGTCTATCAGGGCAGCACAACTTTGAGGAGAGACAACTTCGGTCTGGGGTCTATCCTTCGATATAAGGATACTTTGCAGTCAGGTCCGAGCCCAGTGCCAGGGGCCCCTGGGCACATCCTTTGGCCATTTTCCCTGGGAAAGAAAACTCACCAGTCCAGGTTGCTGATGTCAGTTTGTAGGGCTCCCTTGGGTCTATCAGGGCAGCACAACTTTGTGGAGGGGACAACTTCGGTCTGCGATCCATCCTTCGATATAAGGATTTTTTGCAGTGAAGCCCCAGCCCAGCGCCAGGGGCCCCTGGGCACATCCTTTGGCCATTTTCCCTGGGAAAGAAAACTCACCAGTCCAGGTTTCTGATGTCAGTTTATAGGGCTCCCTTGGGTCTATCAGGGCAGCACAACTTTGAGGAGGGGACAACTTCGGTCTGCGATCCATTCTTCCATATAAGGATTCTTCAAAGTCAGGCCCCAGCCCGGGGTCAGGGTCCCCTGGGCACATACTTTGGCCATTTTCCCTGGGAAAGAATATTCACCAGTCCAGGTTGCTGATGTTAGTTTGTAGGGCTCCCTTGGGTCTATCAGGACGGCACAACTTTGAGGAGGGGACAACTTCGGTCTGCGATACATCCTTCGATATAAGGATTATTTGCTTTCAGGCCACACCCCAGTGCCAGGGGCCACTGGGCACATGCTTTGGCCATTTTCCCTGGGAAAGAAAACTCACCACTCCAGGTTCCTGATGTCAGTTTTTTAGGGCTCCCTTGGGTCTATCAGGGCAGCACAACTTTGAGGAGGGGACAACTTCGGTCTGGGGTCTATCCTTCGATATAAGGATACTTTGCAGTCAGGTCCGAGCCCAGTGCCAGGGGCCCCTGGGCACATCCTTTGGCCATTTTCCCTGGGAAAGAAAACTCACCAGTCCAGGTTGCTGATGTCAGTTTGTAGGGCTCCCTTGGGTCTATCAGGGCAGCACAACTTTGAGGAGGGGACAACTTCGGTCTGGGGTCCATCCTTCGATATAAGGATTTTTTGCATTCAGGCCCCAGCCCAGTGCCAGGGGCCCCTGGGCACATGCTTTGGCCATTTTCCCTGGGAAAGAAAACTCACCAGTCCAGGTTGCTGATGTCAGTTTGTAGGGCTCCCTTGGGTCTATCTGGGAAGCACAAATTTGAGGAGGGGACAACCTGGGTGTGGGGTCCATCCTTCGATATAAGGATTTTTTGCAGTCAGGCCCCACCCCAGTGCCAGGGGCCCCTGGGCACATCCTTTGGCCATTTTCCCTGGGAAAGAAAACTCACCACTCCAGGTTCCTGATGTCAGTTTTTAGGGCTCCATTGGGTCTATCAGGACAGCACAACTTTGAGGAGGGGACAACTTCGGTGTGCGATTCATCCTTCGATATAGGGATTATTTGCATTCAGGCCCCACCCCAGTGCCAGGGGCCCCTGGGCACATCCTTTGGCCATTTTCCCTGGGAAAGGAAACTCACCAGTCCAGGTTGCTGATGTCAGTTTGTAGGGCTCCCTTGGGTCTATCAGGGCAGCACAACTTTGAGGAGGGGACAACTTCGGTCCTGGGTCCATCCTGCGATATAAGGATTTTTAGCATTCAGGCCCCAGCCAAGTTCCAGGGGCCCCTGGGCCAATGCTTTGGCCATTTTCCCTGGGAAAGAAAACTCACCAGTCCAGGTTCCTGATGTCACTTTGTAGGGCTCCCTTGGGTCTATCAGGGCAGCAGAACTTTGAGGAGGGGACAACTTCAGTCTGGGGTCCATCCTTCGATATAAGGAATTTTTGCATTCAGGCTCCAGCCCAGTTCCAGGGGCCCCTGGGCACATGCTTTGGCCATTTTCCCTGGGAAAGAAAACTCACCAGTCCAGGTTGCTGATGTCAGTTTGTAGGGCTCCCTTGGGTCTATCAGGGCAGCACAACTTTGAGGAGGGGACAACTTCGGTCTGGGGTCCATCCTTCGATATAAGGATTTTTTGCATTCAGGCTCCAGCCCAGTGCCAGGGGCCCCTGGGCACATGCTTTGGCCATTTTCCCTGGGAAAGAAAACTCACCACTCCAGGTTCCTGATGTCAGTTTATAGGGCTCCCTTGGGTCTATCAGGGCAGCACAACTTTGAGGAGGGGACAACTTCGGTCTGGGGTCCATCCTTCGATATAAGGATACTTTGCAGTCAGGTCCGAGCCCAGTGCCAGGGGCCCCTGGGCACATCCTTTGGCCATTTTCCCTGGGAAAGAAAACTCACCAGTCCAGGTTGCTGATGTCAGTTTGTAGGGCTCCCTTGGGTCTATCAGGGCAGCACAACTTTGAGGAGGGGACAACTTCGGTCTGGGGTCCATCCTTCGATATAAGGATTTTTTGCAGTGAAGCCCCAGCCCAGCGCCAGGGGCCCCTGGGCACATCCTTTGGCCATTTTCCCTGGGAAAGAAAACTCACCAGTCCAGGTTTCTGATGTCAGTTTGTAGGGCTCCCTTGGGTCTATCAGGGCAGCACAACTTTGAGGAGGGGACAACTTCGGTCTGCGATCCATTCTTCCATATATGGATTCTTCAAAGTCAGGCCCCAGCCCGGGGTCAGGGTCCCCTGGGCACATACTTTGGCCATTTTCCCTGGGAAAGAATATTCACCAGTCCAGGTTGCTGATGTCAGTTTGTAGGGCTCCCTTGGGTCTATCAGGGCAGCACAACTTTGAGGAGGGGACAACTTCGGTCTGCGATACATCCTTCGATATAAGGATTATTTGCTTTCAGGCCACACCCCAGTGCCAGGGGCCACTGGGCACATGCTTTGGCCATTTTCCCTGGGAAAGAAAACTCACCAGTCCAGGTTCCTGATGTCAGTTTTTTAGGGCTCCCTTGGGTCTATCAGGGCAGCACAACTTTGAGGAGGGGACAACTTCGGTCTGGGGTCCATCCTTCGATATAAGGATTTTTTGCAGTCAGGCCCCAGCCCAGTCCCAGGGGCCCCTGGGCACATGCTTTGGCCATTTTCCCTGGGAAATAAAACTCACCAGTCCAGGTTGCTGATGTCAGTTTGTAGGGCTCCCCTGGCTCTATCTGGGAAGCAGAAATTTGAGGAGGGGACAGTTTTGGTCTGCGAACCATCCTTCAATATAGGGATTCTTTGCAGTCAGGCCCAGCCCAGTGCCACGGGCCCCTGGGCACATGCTTTGGCCATTTTCCCTGGGAAATAAAACTCACCAGTCCAGGTTGCTGATGTCAGTTTGTAGGGCTCCCTTGGCTCTATCTGGGAAGCAGAAATTTGAGGAGGGGACAGTTTTGGTCTGCGAACCATCCTTCAATATAGGGATTCTTTGCAGTCAGGCCCAGCCCAGTGCCACGGGCCACTGAACACATGCTTTGGCCATTTTCCCTGGGAAAGAACATTCACCAGTCCAGGTTGCTGATGTCAGTTTGTAGGGCTCCCTTGCGTCTATCAGGGCAGCAGAACTTTGAGGAGGGGACAACTTCGGTCTGGGGTCCATCCTTCGATATAAATATAGTTTGCCTTCAGGTCCGAGCCCAGTGCCAGGGGCCCCGGGGCACATCCTTTGGCCATTTTCCCTGGGAAAGAAAACTCACCAGTCCAGGTTGCTGATGTCAGTTTGTAGGGCTCCATTGGGTCTATCAGGGCAGCACAACTTTGAGGAGGGGACATCTTCGGTCTGGGGTCCATCCTTCAATATAGGGATTCTTTGCAGTCAGGCCCCAGCCCGGGGTCAGGGGCCCCTGGGCACATCCTTTGGCCATTTTCCCTGGGAAAGAAAACTCACCACTCCAGGTTCCTGATGTCAGTTTTTAGGGCTCCATTGGGTCTATCAGGACAGCACAACTTTGAGGAGGGGACAACTTCGGTCTGCGATTCATCCTTCGATATAGGGATTATTTGCATTCAGGCCCCACCCCAGTGCCAGGGGCCCCTGGGCACATCCTTTGGCCATTTTCCCTGGGAAAGAAAACTCACCAGTCCAGGTTGCTGATGTCAGTTTGTAGGGCTCCCTTGGGTCTATCAGGGCAGCACAACTTTGAGGAGGGGACAACTTCGGTCTGGGGTCCATCCTTCGATATAAGGATTTTTTGCATTCAGGCCCCAGCCCAGTGCCAGGGGCCCCTGGGCACATGCTTTGGCCATTTTCCCTGGGAAAGAAAACTCACCAGTCCAGGTTGCTGATGTCAGTTTGTAGGGCTCCCTTGGGTCTATCAGGGCAGCACAACTTTGAGGAGGGGACAACTTCGGTCTGGGGTCCATCCTTCGATATAAGGATACTTTGCAGTCAGGTCCGAGCCCAGTGCCAGGGGCCCCTGGGCACATGCTTTGGCCATTTTCCCTGGGAAAGAAAACTCACCAGTCCAGGTTGCTGATGTCAGTTTGTAGGGCTCCCTTGGGTCTATCAGGGCAGCACAACTTTGAGGAGGGGACAACTTCGGTCTGGGGTCCATCCTTCGATATAAGGATTTTTTGCATTCAGGCCCCAGCCCAGTGCCAGGGGCCCCTGGGCACATGCTTTGGCCATTTTCCCTGGGAAAGAAAACTCACCAGTCCAGGTTGCTGATGTCAGTTTGTAGGGCTCCCTTGGGTCTATCTGGGAAGCACAAATTTGAGGAGGGGACAACCTGGGTGTGGGGTCCATCCTTCGATATAAGGATTTTTTGCAGTCAGGCCCCACCCCAGTGCCAGGGGCCCCTGGGCACATCCTTTGGCCATTTTCCCTGGGAAAGAAAACTCACCACTCCAGGTTCCTGATGTCAGTTTTTAGGGCTCCATTGGGTCTATCAGGACAGCACAACTTTGAGGAGGGGACAACTTCGGTCTGCGATTCATCCTTCGATATAGGGATTATTTGCATTCAGGCCCCACCCCAGTGCCAGGGGCACCTGGGCACATCCTTTGGCCATTTTCCCTGGGAAAGGAAACTCACCAGTCCAGGTTGCTGATGTCAGTTTGTAGGGCTCCCTTGGGTCTATCAGGGCAGCACAACTTTGAGGAGGGGACAACTTCGGTCTGGGGTCCATCCTTCGATATAAGGATTTTTTGCATTCAGGCTCCAGCCCAGTGCCAGGGGCCCCTGGGCACATGCTTTGGCCATTTTCCCTGGGAAAGAAAACTCACCACTCCAGGTTCCTGATGTCAGTTTATAGGGCTCCCTTGGGTCTATCAGGGCAGCACAACTTTGAGGAGGGGACAACTTCGGTCTGGGGTCCATCCTTCGATATAAGGATACTTTGCAGTCAGGTCCGAGCCCAGTGCCAGGGGCCCCTGGGCACATCCTTTGGCCATTTTCCCTGGGAAAGAAAACTCACCAGTCCAGGTTGCTGATGTCAGTTTGTAGGGCTCCCTTGGGTCTATCAGGGCAGCACAACTTTGAGGAGGGGACAACTTCGGTCTGGGGTCCATCCTTCGATATAAGGATTTTTTGCAGTGAAGCCCCAGCCCAGCGCCAGGGGCCCCTGGGCACATCCTTTGGCCATTTTCCCTGGGAAAGAAAACTCACCAGTCCAGGTTGCTGATGTCAGTTTGTAGGGCTCCCTTGGGTCTATCAGGGCAGCACAACTTTGAGGAGGGGACAACTTCGGTCTGGGGTCCATCCTTCGATATAAGGATACTTTGCAGTCAGGTCCGAGCCCAGTGCCAGGGGCCCCTGGGCACATCCTTTGGCCATTTTCCCTGGGAAAGAAAACTCACCAGTCCAGGTTGCTGATGTCAGTTTGTAGGGCTCCCTTGGGTCTATCAGGGCAGCACAACTTTGAGGAGGGGACAACTTCGGTCTGGGGTCCATCCTTCGATATAAGGATACTTTGCAGTCAGGTCCGAGCCCAGTGCCAGGGGCCCCTGGGCACATGCTTTGGCCATTTTCCCTGGGAAAGAAAACTCACCAGTCCAGGTTGCTGATGTCAGTTTGTAGGGCTCCCTTGGGTCTATCAGGGCAGCACAACTTTGAGGAGGGGACAACTTCGGTCTGGGGTCCATCCTTCGATATAAGGATTTTTTGCATTCAGGCCCCAGCCCAGTGCCAGGGGCCCCTGGGCACATGCTTTGGCCATTTTCCCTGGGAAAGAAAACTCACCAGTCCAGGTTGCTGATGTCAGTTTGTAGGGCTCCCTTGGGTCTATCTGGGAAGCACAAATTTGAGGAGGGGACAACCTGGGTGTGGGGTCCATCCTTCGATATAAGGATTTTTTGCAGTCAGGCCCCACCCCAGTGCCAGGGGCCCCTGGGCACATCCTTTGGCCATTTTCCCTGGGAAAGAAAACTCACCACTCCAGGTTCCTGATGTCAGTTTTTAGGGCTCCATTGGGTCTATCAGGACAGCACAACTTTGAGGAGGGGACAACTTCGGTCTGCGATTCATCCTTCGATATAGGGATTATTTGCATTCAGGCCCCACCCCAGTGCCAGGGGCCCCTGGGCACATCCTTTGGCCATTTTCCCTGGGAAAGGAAACTCACCAGTCCAGGTTGCTGATGTCAGTTTGTAGGGCTCCCTTGGGTCTATCAGGGCAGCACAACTTTGAGGAGGGGACAACTTCGGTCTGGGGTCCATCCTTCGATATAAGGATTTTTTGCATTCAGGCTCCAGCCCAGTGCCAGGGGCCCCTGGGCACATGCTTTGGCCATTTTCCCTGGGAAAGAAAACTCACCACTCCAGGTTCCTGATGTCAGTTTATAGGGCTCCCTTGGGTCTATCAGGGCAGCACAACTTTGAGGAGGGGACAACTTCGGTCTGGGGTCCATCCTTCGATATAAGGATACTTTGCAGTCAGGTCCGAGCCCAGTGCCAGGGGCCCCTGGGCACATCCTTTGGCCATTTTCCCTGGGAAAGAAAACTCACCAGTCCAGGTTGCTGATGTCAGTTTGTAGGGCTCCCTTGGGTCTATCAGGGCAGCACAACTTTGAGGAGGGGACAACTTCGGTCTGGGGTCCATCCTTCGATATAAGGATTTTTTGCAATGAAGCCCCAGCCCAGCGCCAGGGGCCCCTGGGCACATCCTTTGGCCATTTTCCCTGGGAAAGAAAACTCACCAGTCCAGGTTTCTGATGTCAGTTTGTAGGGCTCCCTTGGGTCTATCAGGGCAGCACAACTTTGAGGAGGGGACAACTTCGGTCTGCGATCCATTCTTCCATATAAGAATTCTTCAAAGTCAGGCCCCAGCCCGGGGTCAGGGTCCCCTGGGCACATACTTTGGCCATTTTCCCTGGGAAAGAATATTCACCAGTCCAGGTTGCTGATGTCAGTTTGTAGGGCTCCCTTGGGTCTATCAGGGCAGCACAACTTTGAGGAGGGGACAACTTCGGTCTGCGATACATCCTTCGATATAAGGATTATTTGCTTTCAGGCCACACCCCAGTGCCAGGGGCCACTGGGCACATGCTTTGGCCATTTTCCCTGGGAAAGAAAACTCACCAGTCCAGGTTCCTGATGTCAGTTTTTTAGGGCTCCCTTGGGTCTATCAGGGCAGCACAACTTTGAGGAGGGGACAACTTCGGTCTGGGGTCCATCCTTCGATATAAGGATTTTTTGCATTCAGGCCCCAGCCCAGTCCCAGGGGCCCCTGGGCACATGCTTTGGCCATTTTCCCTGGGAAAGAAAACTCACCAGTCCAGGTTGCTGATGTCAGTTTGTAGGGCTCCCCTGGCTCTATCTGGGAAGCAGAAATTTGAGGAGGGGACAGTTTTGGTCTGCGAACCATCCTTCAATATAGGGATTCTTTGCAGTCAGGCCCAGCCCAGTGCCACGGGCCCCTGGGCACATGCTTTGGCCATTTTCCCTGGGAAATAAAACTCACCAGTCCAGGTTGCTGATGTCAGTTTGTAGGGCTCCCTTGGCTCTATCTGGGAAGCAGAAATTTGAGGAGGGGACAGTTTTGGTCTGCGAACCATCCTTCAATATAGGGATTCTTTGCAGTCAGGCCCAGCCCAGTGCCACGGGCCACTGAACACATGCTTTGGCCATTTTCCCTGGGAAAGAACATTCACCAGTCCAGGTTGCTGATGTCAGTTTGTAGGGCTCCCTTGCGTCTATCAGGGCAGCAGAACTTTGAGGAGGGGACAACTTCGGTCTGGGGTCCATCCTTCGATATAAATATAGTTTGCCTTCAGGTCCGAGCCCAGTGCCAGGGGCCCCGGGGCACATCCTTTGGCCATTTTCCCTGGGAAAGAAAACTCACCAGTCCAGGTTGCTGATGTCAGTTTGTAGGGCTCCATTGGGTCTATCAGGGCAGCACAACTTTGAGGAGGGGACATCTTCGGTCTGGGGTCCATCCTTCAATATAGGGATTCTTTGCAGTCAGGCCCCAGCCCGGGGTCAGGGGCCCCTGGGCACATCCTTTGGCCATTTTCCCTGGGAAAGGAAACTCACCAGTCCAGGTTGCTGATGTCAGTTTGTAGGGCTCCCTTGGGTCTATCAGGGCAGCACAACTTTGAGGAGGGGACAACTTCGGTCCTGAGTCCATCCTGCGATATAAGGATTTTTTGCATTCAGGCCCCAGCCAAGTTCCAGGGGCCCCTGGGCCCATGCTTTGGCCATTTTCCCTGGGAAAGAAAACTCACCAGTCCAGGTTCCTGATGTCACTTTGTAGGGCTCCCTTGGGTCTATCAGGGCAGCAGAACTTTGAGGAGGGGACAACTTCAGTCTGGGGTCCATCCTTCGATATAAGGATTTTTTGCATTCAGGCTCCAGCCCAGTGCCAGGGGCCCCTGGGCACATGCTTTGGCCATTTTCCCTGGGAAAGAAAACTCACCAGTCCAGGTTGCTGATGTCAGTTTGTAGGGCTCCCTTGGGTCTATCAGGGCAGCACAACTTTGAGGAGGGGACAACTTCGGTCTGGGGTCCATCCTTCGATATAAGGATTTTTTGCATTCAGGCCCCAGCCCAGTGCCAGGGGCCCCTGGGCACATGCTTTGGCCATTTTCCCTGGGAAAGAAAACTCACCAGTCCAGGTTGCTGATGTCAGTTTGTAGGGCTCCCTTGGGTCTATCAGGGCAGCACAACTTTGAGGAGGGGACAACTTCGGTCTGCGATCCATCCTTCGATATAAGGATTTTTTGCAGTGAAGCCCCAGCCCAGCGCCAGGGGCCCCTGGGCACATCCTTTGGCCATTTTCCCTGGGAAAGAAAACTCACCAGTCCAGGTTTCTGATGTCAGTTTGTAGGGCTCCCTTGGGTCTATCAGGGCAGCACAACTTTGAGGAGGGGACAACTTCGGTCTGCGATCCATTCTTCCATATAAGGATTCTTCAAAGTCAGGCCCCAGCCCGGGGTCAGGGTCCCCTGGGCACATACTTTGGCCATTTTCCCTGGGAAAGAATATTCACCAGTCCAGGTTGCTGATGTCAGTTTGTAGGGCTCCCTTGGGTCTATCAGGGCAGCACAACTTTGAGGAGGGGACAACTTCGGTCTGCGATACATCCTTCGATATAAGGATTATTTGCTTTCAGGCCACACCCCAGTGCCAGGGGCCACTGGGCACATGCTTTGGCCATTTTCCCTGGGAAAGAAAACTCACCAGTCCAGGTTCCTGATGTCAGTTTTTTAGGGCTCCCTTGGGTCTATCAGGGCAGCACAACTTTGAGGAGGGGACAACTTCGGTCTGGGGTCCATCCTTCGATATAAGGATTTTTTGCAGTCAGGCCCCAGCCCAGTCCCAGGGGCCCCTGGGCACATGCTTTGGCCATTTTCCCTGGGAAATAAAACTCACCAGTCCAGGTTGCTGATGTCAGTTTGTAGGGCTCCCCTGGCTCTATCTGGGAAGCAGAAATTTGAGGAGGGGACAGTTTTGGTCTGCGAACCATCCTTCGATATAGGGATTCTTTGCAGTCAGGCCCAGCCCAGTGCCACGGGCCCCTGGGCACATGCTTTGGCCATTTTCCCTGGGAAAGAAAACTCACCAGTCCAGGTTGCTGATGTCAGTTTGTAGGGCTCCCTTGGCTCTATCTGGGAAGCAGAAATTTGAGGAGGGGACAGTTTTGGTCTGCGAACCATCCTTCAATATAGGGATTCTTTGCAGTCAGGCCCAGCCCAGTGCCACGGGCCCCTGGGCCCATGCTTTGGCCATTTTCCCTGGGAAAGAACATTCACCAGTCCAGGTTGCTGATGTCAGTTTGTAGGGCTCCCTTGCGTCTATCAGGGCAGCAGAACTTTGAGGAGGGGACAACTTCGGTCTGGGGTCCATCCTTCGATATAAATATAGTTTGCATTCAGGTCCGAGCCCAGTGCCAGGGGCCCCTGGGCACATCCTTTGGCCATTTTCCCTGGGAAAGAAAACTCACCAGTCCAGGTTGCTGATGTCAGTTTGTAGGGCTCCATTGGGTCTATCAGGGCAGCACAACTTTGAGGAGGGGACATCTTCGGTCTGGGGTCCATCCTTCAATATAGGGATTCTTTGCAGTCAGGCCCCAGCCCGGGGTCAGGGGCCCCTGGGCACATCCTTTGGCCATTTTCCCTGGGAAAGAAAACTCACCAGTCCAGGTTGCTGATGTCAGTTTGTAGGGCTCCCTTGGGTCTATCAGGGCAGCACAACTTTGAGGAGGGGACAACTTCGGTTGGGGGTCCAAACTTCGATATAAGGATTCCCTGCAGCCAGGCCCCAGCCCAGTGCCAGGGGCCCCTGGGCACATGCTTTGGCCATTTTCCCTGGGAAAGAAAACTCACCAGTCCAGGTTGCTGATGTCAGTTTATAGGGCTCCCTTGGGTCTATCAGGGCAGCACAACTTTGAGGAGGGGACAACTTCGGTCTGCGATCCATCCTTCGATATAAGGATTTTTTGCAGTGAAGCCCCAGCCCAGCGCCAGGGGCCCCTGGGCACATCCTTTGGCCATTTTCCCTGGGAAAGAAAACTCACCAGTCCAGGTTTCTGATGTCAGTTTGTAGGGCTCCCTTGGGTCTATCAGGGCAGCACAACTTTGAGGAGGGGACAACTTCGGTCTGCGATCCATTCTTCCATATAAGGATTCTTCAAAGTCAGGCCCCAGCCCGGGGTCAGGGTCCCCTGGGCACATACTTTGGCCATTTTCCCTGGGAAAGAATATTCACCAGTCCAGGTTGCTGATGTCAGTTTGTAGGGCTCCCTTGGGTCTATCAGGGCAGCACAACTTTGAGGAGGGGACAACTTCGGTCTGCGATACATCCTTCGATATAAGGATTATTTGCTTTCAGGCCACACCCCAGTGCCAGGGGCCACTGGGCACATGCTTTGGCCATTTTCCCTGGGAAAGAAAACTCACCAGTCCAGGTTCCTGATGTCAGTTTTTTAGGGCTCCCTTGGGTCTATCAGGGCAGCACAACTTTGAGGAGGGGACAACTTCGGTCTGGGGTCCATCCTTCGATATAAGGATTTTTTGCAGTCAGGCCCCAACCCAGTCCCAGGGGCCCCTGGGCACATGCTTTGGCCATTTTCCCTGGGAAATAAAACTCACCAGTCCAGGTTGCTGATGTCAGTTTGTAGGGCTCCCCTGGCTCTATCTGGGAAGCAGAAATTTGAGGAGGGGACAGTTTTGGTCTGCGAACCATCCTTCAATATAGGGATTCTTTGCAGTCAGGCCCAGCCCAGTGCCAGGGGCCCCTGGGCACATGCTTTGGCCATTTTCCCTGGGAAAGAAAACTCACCAGTCCAGGTTGCTGATGTCAGTTTGTAGGGCTCCCTTGGCTCTATCTGGGAAGCAGAAATTTGAGGAGGGGACAGTTTTGGTCTGCGAACCATCCTTCAATATAGGGATTCTTTGCAGTCAGGCCCAGCCCAGTGCCACGGGCCCCTGGGCCCATGCTTTGGCCATTTTCCCTGGGAAAGAACATTCACCAGTCCAGGTTGCTGATGTCAGTTTGTAGGGCTCCCTTGCGTCTATCAGGGCAGCAGAACTTTGAGGAGGGGACAACTTCGGTCTGGGGTCCATCCTTCGATATAAATATAGTTTGCATTCAGGTCCGAGCCCAGTGCCAGGGGCCCCTGGGCTCATCCTTTGGCCATTTTCCCTGGGAAAGAAAACTCACCAGTCCAGGTTGCTGATGTCAGTTTGTAGGGCTCCATTGGGTCTATCAGGGCAGCACAACTTTGAGGAGGGGACATCTTCGGTCTGGGGTCCATCCTTCAATATAGGGATTCTTTGCAGTCAGGCCCCAGCCCGGGGTCAGGGGCCCCTGGGCACATCCTTTGGCCATTTTCCCTGGGAAAGAAAACTCACCAGTCCAGGTTGCTGATGTCAGTTTGTAGGGCTCCCTTGGGTCTATCAGGGCAGCACAACTTTGAGGAGGGGACAACTTCGGTTGGGGGTACAAACTTCGATATAAGGATTCCCTGCAGCCAGGCCCCAGCCCAGTGCCAGGGGCCCCTGGGCACATGCTTTGGCCATTTTCCCTGGGAAAGAAAATTCACCAGTCCAGGTTGCTGATGTCAGTTTGTAGGGCTCCCTTGGGTCTATCAGGGCAGCACAACTTTGAGGAGGGGACAACTTCGGTCTGGGGTCCATCCTTCGATATAAGGATTTTTTGCATTCAGGCCCCAGCCCAGTGCCAGGGGCCCCTGGGCACATGCTTTGGACATTTTCCCTGGGAAAGAAAACTCACCAGTCCAGGTTGCTGATGTCAGTTTATAGGGCTCCCTTGGGTCTATCAGGGCAGCACAACTTTGAGGTGGGGACAACTTCGGTCTGGGGTCCATCCTTCGATATAAGGATACTTTGCACTCAGGTCCGAGCCCAGTGCCAGGGGCCCCTGGGCACACCCTTTGGCCATTTTCCCTGGGAAAGAAAACTCACCAGTCCAGGTTGCTGATGTCAGTTTGTAGGGCTCCCTTGGGTCTATCAGGGCAGCACAACTTTGAGGAGGGGACAACTTCGGTCTGCGATCCATCCTTCGATATAAGGATTATTTGCTTTCAGGCCACACCCCAGTGCCAGGGGCCACTGGGCACATGCTTTGGCCATTTTCCCTGGGAAAGAAAACTCACCAGTCCAGGTTCCTGATGTCAGTTTTTTAGGGCTCCCTTGGGTCTATCAGGGCAGCACAACTTTGAGGAGGGGACAACTTCGGTCTGGGGTCTATCCTTCGATATAAGGATACTTTGCAGTCAGGTCCGAGCCCAGTGCCAGGGGCCCCTGGGCACATGCTTTGGCCATTTTCCCTGGGAAAGAAAACTCACCAGTCCAGGTTGCTGATGTCAGTTTGTAGGGCTCCCTTGGGTCTATCAGGGCAGCACAACTTTGAGGAGGGGACAACTTTGGTCTGGGGTCCATCCTTCGATATAAGGATTTTTTGCATTCAGGCCCCAGCCCAGTGCCAGGGGCCCCTGGGCACATGCTTTGGCCATTTTCCCTGGGAAAGAAAACTCACCAGTCCAGGTTGCTGATGTCAGTTTGTAGGGCTCCCTTGGGTCTATCTGGGAAGCACAAATTTGAGGAGGGGACAACCTGGGTGTGGGGTCCATCCTTCGATATAAGGATTTTTTGCAGTCAGGCCCCACCCCAGTGCCAGGGGCCCCTGGGCACATCCTTTGGCCATTTTCCCTGGGAAAGAAAACTCACCACTCCAGGTTCCTGATGTCAGTTTTTAGGGCTCCATTGGGTCTATCAGGACAGCACAACTTTGAGGAGGGGACAACTTCGGTCTGCGATTCATCCTTCGATATAGGGATTATTTGCATTCAGGCCCCACCCCAGTGCCAGGGGCCCCTGGGCACATCCTTTGGCCATTTTCCCTGGGAAAGGAAACTCACCAGTCCAGGTTGCTGATGTCAGTTTGTAGGGCTCCCTTGGGTCTATCAGGGCAGCACAACTTTGAGGAGGGGACAACTTCGGTCCTGGGTCCATCCTGCGATATAAGGATTTTTAGCATTCAGGCCCCAGCCAAGTTCCAGGGGCCCCTGGGCCAATGCTTTGGCCATTTTCCCTGGGAAAGAAAACTCACCACTCCAGGTTCCTGATGTCAGTTTATAGGGCTCCCTTGGGTCTATCAGGGCAGCACAACTTTGAGGAGGGGACAACTTCGGTCTGGGGTCCATCCTTCGATATAAGGATACTTTGCAGTCAGGTCCGAGCCCAGTGCCAGGGGCCCCTGGGCACATCCTTTGGCCATTTTCCCTGGGAAAGAAAACTCACCAGTCCAGGTTGCTGATGTCAGTTTGTAGGGCTCCCTTGGGTCTATCAGGGCAGCACAACTTTGAGGAGGGGACAACTTCGGTCTGGGGTCCATCCTTCGATATAAGGATTTTTTGCAGTGAAGCCCCAGCCCAGCGCCAGGGGCCCCTGGGCACATCCTTTGGCCATTTTCCCTGGGAAAGAAAACTCACCAGTCCAGGTTTCTGATGTCAGTTTGTAGGGCTGCCTTGGGTCTATCAGGGCAGCACAACTTTGAGGAGGGGACAACTTCGGTCTGCGATACATCCTTCGATATAAGGATTATTTGCTTTCAGGCCACACCCCAGTGCCAGGGGCCACTGGGCACATGCTTTGGCCATTTTCCCTGGGAAAGAAAACTCACCAGTCCAGGTTCCTGATGTCAGTTTTTTAGGGCTCCCTTGGGTCTATCAGGGCAGCACAACTTTGAGGAGGGGACAACTTCGGTCTGGGGTCCATCCTTCGATATAAGGATTTTTTGCAGTCAGGCCCCAGCCCAGTCCCAGGGGCCCCTGGGCACATGCTTTGGCCATTTTCCCTGGGAAATAAAACTCACCAGTCCAGGTTGCTGATGTCAGTTTGTAGGGCTCCCCTGGCTCTATCTGGGAAGCAGAAATTTGAGGAGGGGACAGTTTTGGTCTGCGAACCATCCTTCAATATAGGGACTCTTTGCAGTCAGGCCCAGCCCAGTGCCACGGGCCCCTAGGCACATGCTTTGGCCATTTTCCCTGGGAAATAAAACTCACCAGTCCAGGTTGCTGATGTCAGTTTGTAGGGCTCCCTTGGCTCTATCTGGGAAGCAGAAATTTGAGGAGGGGACAGTTTTGGTCTGCGAACCATCCTTCAATATAGGGATTCTTTGCAGTCAGGCCCAGCCCAGTGCCACGGGCCACTGAACACATGCTTTGGCCATTTTCCCTGGGAAAGAACATTCACCAGTCCAGGTTGCTGATGTCAGTTTGTAGGGCTCCCTTGGGTCTATCAGGGCAGCACAACTTTGAGGAGGGGACAACTTCGGTCTGCGATCCATTCTTCCATATAAGGATTCTTCAAAGTCAGGCCCCAGCCCGGGGTCAGGGTCCCCTGGGCACATCCTTTGGCCATTTTCCCTGGGAAAGAATATTCACCAGTCCAGGTTGCTGATGTCAGTTTGTAGGGCTCCCTTGGGTCTATCAGGGCAGCACAACTTTGAGGAGGGGACAACTTCGGTCTGCGATACATCCTTCGATATAAGGATTATTTGCATTCAGGCCACACCCCAGTGCCAGGGGCCACTGGGCACATGCTTTGGCCATTTTCCCTGGGAAAGAAAACTCACCAGTCCAGGTTCCTGATGTCAGTTTTTTAGGGCTCCCTTGGGTCTATCAGGGCAGCACAACTTTGAGGAGGGGACAACTTCGGTCTGGGGTCCATCCTTCGATATAAGGATTTTTTGCAGTCAGGCCCCAGCCCAGTCCCAGGGGCCCCTGGGCACATGCTTTGGCCATTTTCCCTGGGAAATAAAACTCACCAGTCCAGGTTGCTGATGTCAGTTTGTAGGGCTCCCCTGGCTCTATCTGGGAAGCAGAAATTTGAGGAGGGGACAGTTTTGGTCTGCGAACCATCCTTCAATATAGGGATTCTTTGCAGTCAGGCCCAGCCCAGTGCCACGGGCCCCTGGGCACATGCTTTGGCCATTTTCCCTGGGAAATAAAACTCACCAGTCCAGGTTGCTGATGTCAGTTTGTAGGGCTCCCTTGGCTCTATCTGGGAAGCAGAAATTTGAGGAGGGGACAGTTTTGGTCTGCGAACCATCCTTCAATATAGGGATTCTTTGCAGTCAGGCCCAGCCCAGTGCCACGGGCCACTGAACACATGCTTTGGCCATTTTCCCTGGGAAAGAACATTCACCAGTCCAGGTTGCTGATGTCAGTTTGTAGGGCTCCCTTGCGTCTATCAGGGCAGCAGAACTTTGAGGAGGGGACAACTTCGGTCTGGGGTCCATCCTTCGATATAAGGATTTTTTGCATTCAGGCCCCAGCCCAGTGCCAGGGGCCCCTGGGCACATCCTTTGGCCATTTTCCCTGGGAAAGAAAACTCACCAGTCCAGGTTGCTGATGTCAGTTTGTAGGGCTCCATTGGGTCTATCAGGGCAGCACAACTTTGAGGAGGGGACATCTTCGGTCTGGGGTCCATCCTTCAATATAGGGATTCTTTGCAGTCAGGCCCCAGCCCGGGGTCAGGGGCCCCTGGGCACATCCTTTGGCCATTTTCCCTGGGAAAGAAAACTCACCACTCCAGGTTCCTGATGTCAGTTTTTAGGGCTCCATTGGGTCTATCAGGACAGCACAACTTTGAGGAGGGGACAACTTCGGTCTGCGATTCATCCTTCGATATAGGGATTATTTGCATTCAGGCCCCACCCCAGTGCCAGGGGCCCCTGGGCACATCCTTTGGCCATTTTCCCTGGGAAAGGAAACTCACCAGTCCAGGTTGCTGATGTCAGTTTGTAGGGCTCCCTTGGGTCTATCAGGGCAGCACAACTTTGAGGAGGGGACAACTTCGGTCCTGGGTCCATCCTGCGATATAAGGATTTTTTGCATTCAGGCCCCAGCCAAGTTCCAGGGGCCCCTGGGCCCAAGCTTTGGCCATTTTCCCTGGGAAAGAAAACTCACCAGTCCAGGTTCCTGATGTCACTTTGTAGGGCTCCCTTGGGTCTATCAGGGCAGCAGAACTTTGAGGAGGGGACAACTTCAGTCTGGGGTCCATCCTTCGATATAAGGATTTTTTGCATTCAGGCTCCAGCCCAGTTCCAGGGGCCCCTGGGCACATGCTTTGGCCATTTTCCCTGGGAAAGAAAACTCACCAGTCCAGGTTGCTGATGTCAGTTTGTAGGGCTCCCTTGGGTCTATCAGGGCAGCACAACTTTGAGGAGGGGACAACTTCGGTCTGGGGTCCATCCTTCGATATAAGGATTTTTTGCATTCAGGCCCCAGCCCAGTGCCAGGGGCCCCTGGGCACATGCTTTGGCCATTTTCCCTGGGAAAGAAAACTCACCAGTCCAGGTTGCTGATGTCAGTTTGTAGGGCTCCCTTGGGTCTATCAGGGCAGCACAACTTTGAGGAGGGGACAACTTCGGTCTGGGGTCCATCCTTCGATATAAGGATACTTTGCAGTCAGGTCCGAGCCCAGTTCCAGGGGCCCCTGGGCACATGCTTTGGCCATTTTCCCTGGGAAAGAAAACTCACCAGTCCAGGTTGCTGATGTCAGTTTGTAGGGCTCCCTTGGGTCTATCAGGGCAGCACAACTTTGAGGAGGGGACAACTTCGGTCTGCGATCCATTCTTCCATATAAGGATTCTTCAAAGTCAGGCCCCAGCCCGGGGTCAGGGTCCCCTGGGCACATACTTTGGCCATTTTCCCTGGGAAAGAATATTCACCAGTCCAGGTTGCTGATGTCAGTTTGTAGGGCTCCCTTGGGTCTATCAGGGCAGCACAACTTTGAGGAGGGGACAACTTCGATCTGCGATACATCCTTCGATATAAGGATTATTTGCTTTCAGGCCACACCCCAGTGCCAGGGGCCACTGGGCACATGCTTTGGCCATTTTCCCTGGGAAAGAAAACTCACCAGTCCAGGTTGCTGATGTCAGTTTGTAGGGCTCCCCTGGCTCTATCTGGGAAGCAGAAATTTGAGGAGGGGACAGTTTTGGTCTGCGAACCATCCTTCAATATAGGGATTCTTTGCAGTCAGGCCCAGCCCAGTGCCACGGGCCCCTGGGCACATGCTTTGGCCATTTTCCCTGGGAAAGAAAACTCACCAGTCCAGGTTGCTGATGTCAGTTTGTAGGGCTCCCTTGGCTCTATCTGGGAAGCAGAAATTTGAGGAGGGGACAGTTTTGGTCTGCGAACCATCCTTCAATATAGGGATTCTTTGCAGTCAGGCCCAGCCCAGTGCCACGGGCCCCTGGGCCCATGCTTTGGCCATTTTCCCTGGGAAAGAACATTCACCAGTCCAGGTTGCTGATGTCAGTTTGTAGGGCTCCCTTGCGTCTATCAGGGCAGCAGAACTTTGAGGAGGGGACAACTTCGGTCTGGGGTCCATCCTTCGATATAAATATAGTTTGCATTCAGGTCCGAGCCCAGTGCCAGGGGCCCCGGGGCACATCCTTTGGCCATTTTCCCTGGGAAAGAAAACTCACCAGTCCAGGTTGCTGATGTCAGTTTGTAGGGCTCCATTGGGTCTATCAGGGCAGCACAACTTTGAGGAGGGGACATCTTCGGTCTGGGGTCCATCCTTCAATATAGGGATTCTTTGCAGTCAGGCCCCAGCCCGGGGTCAGGGGCCCCTGGGCACATCCTTTGGCCATTTTCCCTGGGAAAGAAAACTCACCAGTCCAGGTTGCTGATGTCAGTTTGTAGGGCTCCCTTGGGTCTATCAGGGCAGCACAACTTTGAGGAGGGGACAACTTCGGTCTGGGGTCCATCCTTCGATATAAGGATTTTTTGCAGTCAGGCCCCAGCCCAGTCCCAGGGGCCCCTGGGCACATGCTTTGGCCATTTTCCCTGGGAAATAAAACTCACCAGTCCAGGTTGCTGATGTCAGTTTGTAGGGCTCCCTTGGCTCTATCTGGGAAGCAGAAATTTGAGGAGGGGACAGTTTTGGTCTGCGAACCATCCTTCAATATAGGGATTCTTTGCAGTCAGGCCCAGCCCAGTGCCACGGGCCCCTGGGCACATGCTTTGGCCATTTTCCCTGGGAAATAAAACTCACCAGTCCAGGTTGCTGATGTCAGTTTGTAGGGCTCCCTTGGCTCTATCTGGGAAGCAGAAATTTGAGGAGGGGACAGTTTTGGTCTGCGAACCATCCTTCAATATAGGGATTCTTTGCAGTCAGGACCAGCCCAGTGCCACGGGCCACTGAACACATGCTTTGGCCATTTTCCCTGGGAAAGAAAATTCACCAGTCCAGGTTGCTGATGTCAGTTTGTAGGGCTCCCTTGCGTCTATCAGGGCAGCAGAACTTTGAGGAGGGGACAACTTCGGTCTGGGGTCCATCCTTCGATATAAATATAGTTTGCATTCAGGTCCGAGCGCAGTGCCAGGGGCCCCAAGGCACATCCTTTGGCCATTTTCCCTGGGAAAGAAAACTCACCAGTCCAGGTTGCTGATGTCAGTTTGTAGGGCTCCATTGGGTCTATCAGGGCAGCACAACTTTGAGGAGGGGACAACTTCGGTTGGGGTTCAAACTTCGATATAAGGATTCCCTGCAGCCAGGCCCCAGCCCAGTGCCAGGGGCCCCTGGGCACATGCTTTGGCCATTTTCCCTGGGAAAGAAAATTCACCAGTCCAGGTTGCTGATGTCAGTTTGTAGGGCTGCCTTGGGTCTATCAGGGCAGCACAACTTTGAGGAGGGGACAACTTCGGTCTGCGATACATCCTTCGATATAAGGATTATTTGCATTCAGGCCCCACCCCAGTGCCAGGGGCCACTGGGCACATGCTTTGGCCATTTTCCCTGGGAAAGAAAACTCACCAGTCCAGGTTCCTGATGTCAGTTTATAGGGCTCCCTTGGGTCTATCAGGGCAGCACAACTTTGAGGAGGGGACAACTTCGGTCTGGGGTCCATCCTTCGATATAAATATAGTTTGCATTCAGGTCCGAGCCCAGTGCCAGGGTCCCCGGGGCACATCCTTTGGCCATTTTCCCTGGGAAAGAAAACTCACCAGTCCAGGTTGCTGATGTCAGTTTTTTAGGGCTCCCTTGGGTCTATCAGGGCAGCACAACTTTGAGGAGGGGACAACTTCAATCTGGGGTCCATCCTGCGATATAAGGATAGTTTGCATTCAGGTCCGAGCCCAGTGCCAGGGGCCCCTGGGCACATCCTTTGGCCATTTTCCCTCGGAAAGAAATCTCACCAGAACAGGTTGCTGATGTCAGTTTGTAGGGCTCCCTTGGGTCTATCTGGGAAGCAGAAATTTGAGGAGGGGACAACCTGGGTGTGGGGTCCATCCTTCGATATAAGGATTTTTTGCAGTCAGGCCCCGGCCCAGTTCCAGGGGCCCCTGGGCACATGCTTTGGCCATTTTCCCTGGGAAAGAAAACTCACCAGTCCAGGTTGCTGATGTCAGTTTGTAGGGCTCCCTTGGGTCTATCAGGGCAGCACAACTTTGAGGAGGGGACAACTTCGGTCTGGGGTCCATCCTTCGATATAAGGATTTTTTGCATTCAGGCCCCAGCCCAGTGCCAGGGGCCCCTGGGCACATGCTTTGGCCATTTTCCCTGGGAAAGAAAACTCACCAGTCCAGATTGCTGATGTCAGTTTATAGGGCTCCCTTGGGTCTATCAGGGCAGCACAACTTTGAGGAGGGGACAACTTCGGTCTGGGGTCCATCCTTCGATATAAGGATACTTTGCAGTCAGGTCCGAGCCCAGTGCCAGGGGCCCCTGGGCACATGCTTTGGCCATTTTCCCTGGGAAAGAAAACTCACCAGTCCAGGTTGCTGATGTCAGTTTGTAGGGCTCCCTTGGGTCTATCAGGGCAGCACAACTTTGAGGAGGGGACAACTTCGATCTGGGGTCCATCCTTCGATATAAGGATTTTTTGCATTCAGGCCCCAGCCCAGTGCCAGGGGCCCCTGGGCACATGCTTTGGCCATTTTCCCTGGGAAAGAAAATTCACCAGTCCACGTTGCTGATGTCAGTTTGTAGGGCTCCCTTGGGTCTATCAGGGCAGCACAACTTTGAGGAGGGGACAACTTCGGTCTGCGATCCATTCTTCCATATAAGGATTCTTCAAAGTCAGGCCCCAGCCCGGGGTCAGGGTCCCCTGGGCACATACTTTGGCCATTTTCCCTGGGAAAGAATATTCACCAGTCCAGGTTTCTGATGTCAGTTTGTAGGGCTCCCTTGGGTCTATCAGGGCAGCACAACTTTGAGGAGGGGACAACTTCGGTCTGCGATACATCCTTCGATATAAGGATTATTTGCAGTCAGGCCCAGCCCAGTGCCACGGGCCCCTGGGCACATGCTTTGGCCATTTTCCCTGGGAAATAAAACTCACCAGTCCAGGTTGCTGATGTCAGTTTGTAGGGCTCCCTTGGCTCTATCTGGGAAGCAGAAATTTGAGGAGGGGACAGTTTTGGTCTGCGAACCATCCTTCAATATAGGGATTCTTTGCAGTCAGGCCCAGCCCAGTGCCACGGGCCCCTGGGCACATGCTTTGGCCATTTTCCCTGGGAAATAAAACTCACCAGTCCAGGTTGCTGATGTCAGTTTGTAGGGCTCCCTTGGCTCTATCTGGGAAGCAGAAATTTGAGGAGGGGACAGTTTTGGTCTGCGAACCATCCTTCAATATAGGGATTCTTTGCAGTCAGGCCCAGCCCAGTGCCACGGGCCACTGAACACATGCTTTGGCCATTTTCCCTGGGAAAGAAAATTCACCAGTCCAGGTTGCTGATGTCAGTTTGTAGGGCTCCCTTGCGTCTATCAGGGCAGCAGAACTTTGAGGAGGGGACAACTTCGGTCTGGGGTCCATCCTTCGATATAAATATAGTTTGCATTCAGGTCCGAGCCCAGTGCCAGGGGCCCCAAGGCACATCCTTTGGCCATTTTCCCTGGGAAAGAAAACTCACCAGTCCAGGTTGCTGATGTCAGTTTGTAGGGCTCCATTGGGTCTATCAGGGCAGCACAACTTTGAGGAGGGGACAACTTCGGTTGGGGGTCCAAACTTCGATATAAGGATTCCCTGCAGCCAGGCCCCAGCCCAGTGCCAGGGGCCCCTGGGCACATGCTTTGGCCATTTTCCCTGGGAAAGAAAATTCACCAGTCCAGGTTGCTGATGTCAGTTTGTAGGGCTGCCTTGGGTCTATCAGGGCAGCACAACTTTGAGGAGGGGACAACTTCGGTCTGCGATACATCCTTCGATATAAGGATTATTTGCATTCAGGCCCCACCCCAGTGTCAGGGGCCACTGGGCACATGCTTTGGCCATTTTCCCTGGGAAAGAAAACTCACCAGTCCAGGTTCCTGATGTCAGTTTATAGGGCTCCCTTGGGTCTATCAGGGCAGCACAACTTTGAGGAGGGGACAACTTCGGTCTGGGGTCCATCCTTCGATATAAATATAGTTTGCATTCAGGTCCGAGCCCAGTGCCAGGGGCCCCAAGGCACATCCTTTGGCCATTTTCCCTGGGAAAGAAAACTCACCAGTGCAGGTTGCTGATGTAAGTTTGTAGGGCTCCCTTGCGTCTATCAGGGCAGCACAACTTTGAGGAGGGGACAACTTCGGTCTGGGGTCCATCCTTCGATATAAGGATTTTTTGCATTCAGGCCCCAGCCCAATGCCAGGGGCCCCAGAGCACATCCTTTGGCCATTTTCCCTGGGAAAGAAAACTCATCAGTCCAGGTTGCTGATGTCAGTTTGTAGGGCTCCCTTGGGTCTATCAGGGCAGCACAACTTTGAGGAGGGGACAACTTCGGTTGGGGGTCCAAACTTCGATATAAGGATTCCCTGCAGCCAGGCCCCAGCCCAGTGCCAGGGGCCCCTGGGCACATGCTTTGGCCATTTTCCCTGGGAAAGAAAACTCACCAGTCGAGGTTGCTGATGTCAGTTTGTAGGGCTCCCTTGGGTCTATCTGGGAAGCAGAAATTTGAGGAGGGGACAGTTTTGGTCTTCGAACCATCCTTCTATATAGGGATTCTTTGCAGTCAGGGCCCAGCCCAGTGCCAGGGGCCCCTGGGCACATCCTTTGGCCATTTTCCCTGGGAAAGAAAACTCACCAGTCCAGGTTGCTGATGTCAGTTTGTAGGGCTCCCTTGGGTCTATCAGGGCAGCACAACTTTGAGGAGGGGACAACTTCGGTTGGGGGTCCAAATTTCGACATAAGGATTCTCTGCAGTCAGGTCCGGGCCCTGTGCTTGGGGCCCCTGGGCACATGCTGTGGCCATTTTCCCTGGGAAAGAAAACTCACCAGTCCAGGTTGCTGATGTCAGTTTGTAGGGCTCCCTTGGGTCTATCAGGGCAGCACAACTTTGTGGAGGGGACAACTTCGGTCTGGGGTCCATCTTTCGATATAAGGATTTTTTGCATTCAGCTTCCAGCCCAGTTCCAGGGGCCCCTGGGCACATGCTTTGGCCATTTTCCCTGGGAAAAAAAACTCACCAGTCCAGGTTGCTGATGTCAGTTTGTAGGGCTCCCTTGGGTCTATCGGGGCAGCACAACTTTGAGGAGGGGACAACTTCAGTTGGGGGTCCAAACTTCGATATAAGGATTCTCTCCAGTCAGGTCCAGCCCTGCGCTTGGGGTCCCTGGGCACATGCTTTGGCCATTTTCCCTGGGAAATAAAACTCACCAGTCCAGGTTCCTGATGTCAGTTTATAGGGCTCCCTTGGGTCTGTCAGGGCAGCACAACTTTGAGGAGGGGACAACTTCGGTCTGGGGTCCATCCTTCGATATAAGGATTTTTTGCATTCAGGTCCGAGCCAAGTGCCAGGGGCCCCTGGGCACATCCTTTGGCCATTTTCCCTGGGAAAGAAAACTCACCAGTCCAGGTTGCTGATGTCAGTTTGTAGGGCTCCCTTGGGTCTATCAGGGCAGCACAACTTTGAGGAGGGGACAACTTCGGTCTGCGATCCATCCTTCGATATAAGGATTTTTTGCAGTGAAGCCCCAGCCCAGCGCCAGGGGCCCCTGGGCACATGCTTTGGCCATTTTCCCTGGGAAATAAAACTCACCTGTCCAGGTTGCTGATGTCAGTTTGTAGGGCTCCCTTGGGTCTACCTGGGAAGCAGAAATTTGAGGAGGGGACAGCTTTGGTCTGCGAACCATCCTTCGATATAGGGATTCTTTGCAGTCAGGTTCCGGCCCAGTGCCATGGGCCACTGGGTACATGCTTTGGCCATTTTCCCTGGGAAAGAAAATTCACCAGTCCAGGTTGCTGATGTCAGTTTGTAGGTCTCCCTTGGGTCTATCAGGGCAGCACAACTTTGAGGAGGGGACAACTTCGGTCTGCGATCCATCCTTCGATATAAGGATTTTTTGCATTCAGGCCCCACCCCAGTGCCAGGGGCCCCTGGGCATAGGCTTTGGCCATTTTCCCTGGGAAAGAAAACTCACCAGTCCAGGTTGCTGATGTCAGTTTGTAGGGCTCCCTTGGGTCTATCTGGGAAGCAGAAATTTGAGGAGGGGACAGTTTTGGTCTGCGAACCATCCTTCTATATAGGGATTCTTTGCAGTCAGGGCCCAGCCCAGTGCCAGGGGCCCCTGGGCATATCCTTTGGCCATTTTCCCTGGGAAAGAAAACTCACCAGTCCAGGTTGCTGATGTCAGTTTGTAGGGCTCCCTTGGGTCTATCAGGGCAGCACAACTTTGAGGAGGGGACAACTTCGGTCTGGGGTCCATCCTTCGATATAAGGATAGTTTGCATTCAGGTCCGAGCCCAGTGCTAGGGGCCCCTGGGCACATCCTTTGGCCATTTTCCCCCGGAAAGAAATCTCACCAGAACAGGTTGCTAATGTCAGTTTGTAGGGCTCCCTTGGGTCTATCAGGGCAGCACAACTTTGAGGAGGGGACAACTTCGGTCTGGGGTCCATCCTTCGATATAAGGATAGTTTGCATTCAGGTCCGAGCCCAGTGCCAGGGGCCCCTGGGCACATCCTTTGGCCATTTTCCCTCGGAAAGAAATCTCACCAGAACAGGTTGCTGATGTCAGTTTGTAGGGCTCCCTTGGGTCTATCTGGGAAGCAGAAATTTGAGGAGGGGACAACCTGGGTGTGGGGTCCATCCTTCGATATAAGGATTTTTTGCAGTCAGGCCCCAGCCCAGTTCCAGGGGCCCCTGGGCACATGCTTTCGCCATTTTCCCTGGGAAAGAAAACTCACCAGTCCAGGTTGCTGATGTCAGTTTGTAGGGCTCCCTTGGGTCTATCAGGGCAGCACAACTTTGTGGAGGGGACAACTTCGGTCTGGGGTCCATCTTTCGATATAAGGATTTTTTGCATTCAGCTTCCAGCCCAGTTCCAGGGCCCCTGGGCACATGCTTTGGCCATTTTCCCTGGGAAAAAAAACTCACCAGTCCAGGTTGCTGATGTCAGTTTGTAGGGCTCCCTTGGGTCTATCAGGGCAGCACAACTTTGAGGAGGGGACAACTTCAGTTGGGGGTCCAAACTTCGATATAAGGATTCTCTCCAGTCAGGTCCAGCCCTGTGCTTGGGGTCCCTGGGCACATGCTTTGGCCATTTTCCCTGGGAAATAAAACTCACCAGTCCAGGTTCCTGATGTCAGTTTATAGGGCTCCCTTGGGTCTATCAGGGCAGCACAACTTTGAGGAGGGGACAACTTCGGTCTGGGGTCCATTCTTCCATATAAGGATTTTTTGCATTCAGGTCCGAGCGAAGTGCCAGGGGCCCCTGGGCACATCCTTTGGCCATTTTCCCTGGGAAAGAAAACTCACCTGTCCAGGTTGCTGATGTCAGTTTGTAGGGCTCCCTTGGGTCTACCTGGGAAGCAGAAATTTGAGGAGGGGACAGCTTTGGTCTGCGAACCATCCTTCGATATAGGGATTCTTTGCAGTCAGGTTCCGGCCCAGTGCCATGGGCCACTGGGTACATGCTTTGGCCATTTTCCCTGGGAAAGAAAATTCACCAGTCCAGGTTGCTGATGTCAGTTTGTAGGGCTCCCTTGGGTCTATCAGGGCAGCACAACTTTGAGGAGGGGACAACTTCGGTCTGCGATCCATCCTTCGATATAAGGATTTTTTGCATTCAGGCCCCACCCCAGTGCCAGGGGCCCCTGGGCATAGGCTTTGGCCATTTTCCCTGGGAAAGAAAACTCACCAGTCCAGGTTGCTGATGTCAGTTTGTAGGGCTCCCTTGGGTCTATCAGGGCAGCACAACTTTGAGGAGGGGACAACTTCGGTTGGGGGTCCAAACTTCGATATAAGGATTCTCTGCAGTCAGGTCCCAGCCCTGTGCTTGGGGTCCCTGGGCACATGCTTTGGCCATTTTCCCTGGGAAATAAAACTCACCAGTCCAGGTTGCTGATGTCAGTTTGTAGGGCTCCCTTGGGTCTATCAGGGCAGCACAACTTTGAGGAGGGGACAACTTCGGTCTGGGGTCCATCCTTCGATATAAGGATTTTTTGCATTCAGGTCCGAGCCAAGTGCTTGGGGCCCCTGGGCACATGCTTTGGCCATTTTCCCTGGGAAAGAAAACTCACCAGTCCAGGTTGCTGATGTCAGTTTGTAGGGCTCCCTTGGGTCTATCAGGGCAGCACAACTTTGAGGAGGGGACAACTTCGGTCTGCGATCCATCCTTCGATATAAGGATAGTTTGCATTCAGGTCCGAGCCCAGTGCCAGGGGCCCCTGGGCACATCCTTTGGCCATTTTCCCTCGGAAAGAAATCTCACCAGAACAGGTTGCTAATTTCAGTTTGTAGGGCTCCCTTGGGTCTATCTGGGAAGCAGAAATTTGAGGAGGGGACAACCTAGGTGTGGGGTCCATCCTTCGATATAAGGATTTTTTGCAGTCAGGCCCCAGCCCAGTGCCAGGGGCTCCTGGGCACATGCTTTGGCCATTTTCCCTGGGAAAGAAAACTCACCTGTCCATGTTGCTGATGTCAGTTTGTAGGGCTCCCTTGGGTCTATCAGGGCAGCAGAACTTTGTGGAGGGGACAGCTTCAGTCTGGGGTCCATCCTTCGATATAAGGATTTTTTGCATTCAGGCTCCAGCCCAGTTCCAGGGGCTCCTGGGCACATGCTTTGGCCATTTTCCCTGGGAAAGAAAACTCACCAGTCCAGGTTGCTGATGTCAGTTTGTAGGGCTCCCTTGGGTCTATCAGGGCAGCAACTCTTTGAGGAGGGGACAACTTCGGTTGGGGGTCCAAACTTCGATATAAGGATTCTCTGCAGTCAGGTCCCAGCCCTGTGCTTGGGGTCCCTGGGCACATGCTTTGGCCATTTTCCCTGGGAAATAAAACTCACCAGTCCAGGTTCCTGATGTCAGTTTATAGGGCTCCCTTGGGTCTATCAGGGCAGCACAACTTTGAGGAGGGGACAACTTCGGTCTGGGGTCCATCCTTCGATATAAGGATTTTTTGCATTCAGGTCCGAGCCAAGTGCCAGGGGCCCCTGGGCACATCCTTTGGCCCTTTTCCCTGGGAAAGAAAACTCACCAGTCCAGGTTGCTGATGTCAGTTTGTAGGGCTCCCTTGGGTCTATCAGGGCAGCACAACTTTGAGGAGGGGACAACTTCGATCTGGGGTCCATCCTTCGATATAAGGATTTTTTGCATTCAGGCCCCAGCCCAGTGCCAGGGGCCCCTGGGCACATGCTTTGGCCATTTTCCCTGGGAAAGAAAATTCACCAGTCCAGGTTGCTGATGTCAGTTTGTAGGGCTCCCTTGGGTCTATCAGGGCAGCACAACTTTGAGGAGGGGACAACTTCGGTTGGGGGTCCAAACTTCGATATAAGGATTCTCTGTAGTCAGGTCCCAGCCCTGTGCTTGGGGTCCCTGGGCACATGCTTTGGCCATTTTCCGTGGGAAATAAAATTCACCAGTCCAGGTTCCTGATGTCAGTTTATAGGGCTCCCTTGGGTCTATCAGGGCAGCACAACTTTGAGGAGGGGACAACTTCGGTCTGGGGTCCATCCTTCGATATAAGGATTTTTTGCATTCAGGTCCGAGCCAAGTGCCAGGGGCCCCTGGGCACATCCTTTGGCCATTTTCCCTGGGAAAGAAAACTCACCAGTCCAGGTTGCTGATGTCAGTTTGTAGGGCTCCCTTGGGTCTATCAGGGCAGCACAACTTTGAGGAGGGGACAACTTTGGTCTGGGGTCCATCCTTCGATATAAGGATTTTTTGCATTCAGGCCCCAGCCCAGTGCCAGGGGCCCCTGGGCACATGCTTTGGCCATTTTCCCTGGGAAAGAAAACTCACCAGTCCAGGTTGCTGATGTCAGTTTGTAGGGCTCCCTTGGGTCTATCTGGGAAGCAGAAATTTGAGGAGGGGACAACTTCGGTCTGCGATTCATCCTTCGATATAAGGATTATTTGCATTCAGGCCCCACCCCAGTGCCAGGGGCCCCTGGGTACATCCTTTGGCCATTTTCCCTGGGAAAGGAAACTCACCAGTCCAGGTTGCTGATGTCAGTTTGTAGGGCTCCCTTGGGTCTATCAGGGCAGCACAACTTTCAGGAGGGGACAACTTCGGTCCTGGGTCCATCCTTCGATATAAGGATTATTTGCATTCAGGCCCCAGCCCAGTTCCAGGGGCCCCTGGGCACATGCTTTGGCCATTTTCCCTGGGAAAGAAAACTCACCAGTCCAGGTTGCTGATGTCAGTTTGTAGGGCTCCCTTGCGTCTATCAGGGCAGCACAACTTTGAGGAGGGGACAACTTCGGTCTGGGGTCCATCCTTCGATATAAGGATTTTTTGCATTCAGGCTCCAGCCCAGTGCCAGGGGCCCCTATGCGCATCCTTTGGCCATTTTCCCTGGGAAAGAAAACTCACCAGTCCAGGTTGCTGATGTCAGTTTGTAGGGCTCCCTTGGGTGTATCAGGGCAGCACAACTTTGAGGAGGGGACAAATTTGGTCTGGGGTCCATCCTTCGATATAAGGATACTTTGCAGTCAGGTCCGAGCCCAGTGCCAGGGGCCCCTGGGCACATCCTTTGGCCATTTTCCCTGGGAAAGAAAACTCACCAGTCCAGGTTGCTGATGTCAGTTTGTAGGGCTCCCTTGTGTCTATCAGGGCAGCACAACTTTGTGGAGGGGACAAGTTCGGTCTGCGATCCATCCTTCGATATAAGGATTTTTTGCATTCCGGCCCCAGCCCAGTGCCAGGGGCTCCTGGGCACATGCTTTGGCCATTTTCCCTGGGAAAGAAAACTCACCAGTCCAGGTTGCTGATGTCAGTTTGTAGGGCTCCCTTGGGTCTATCAGGGCAGCACAACTTTGAGGAGGGGACAACTTCGGTCTGCGATACATCCTTCGATATAAGGATTATTTGCATTCAGGCCACACCCCAGTGCCAGGGGCCACTGGGCACATCCTTTGGCCATTTTCCCTGGGAAAGAAAATTCACCAGTCCAGGTTGCTGATGTCAGTTTGTAGGGCTCCCTTGCGTCTATCAGGGCAGCACAACTTTGAGGAGGGGACAACTTCGGTCTGGAGTCCATCCTTCGATATAAAGATAGTTTGCATTCAGGTCTGAGCCCAGTGCCAGGGGCCCCTGGGCACATGCTTTGGCCATTTTCCCTGGGAAAGAAAACTCACCAGTCCAGGTTGCTGATGTCAGTTTGTAGGGCTCCATTGGGTCTATCAGGGCAGCACAACTTTGAGGAGGGGACATCTTCGGTCTGGGGTCCATCCTTCAATATAGGGATTCTTTGGAGTCAGGCCCCAGCCCGGGGTCAGGGGCCCCTGGGCACATCCTTTGGCCATTTTCCCTGGGAAAGAAAACTCACCAGTCCAGGTTGCTGATGTCAGTTTGTAGGGCTCCCTTGGGTCTATCAGGGCAGCACAACTTTGAGGAGGGGACAACTTCTTTTGGGGGTCCAAACTTCGATATAAGGATTTTTTGCAGTCAGGCCCCAGCACAATGCCACGGGCCCCTGGGCACATGCTTTAGCCATTTTCCCTGGGAAAGAAAATTCACCAGTCCAGGTTGCTGATGTCAGTTTGTAGGGCTCCCTTGGGTCTATCAGGGCAGCACAACTTTGAGGAGGGGACAACTTCGGTCTGCGATATATCCTTCGATATAAGGATTATTTGCATTCAGGCCCCAGCCCAGTGCCAGGGGCCCCTGGGCACATGCTTTGGCCATTTTCCCTGGGAAAGAAAACTCACCAGTCCAGGTTCCTGATGTCAGTTTTTTAGGGCTCCCTTGGGTCTATCAGGGCAGCACAACTTTGAGGAGGGGACAACTTCGGTCTGGGGTCCATCCTTCGATATAAGGATTTTTTGCATTCAGGCCCCAGCCCAGTCCCAGGGGCCCCTGGGCACATGCTTTGGCCATTTTCCCTGGGAAAGAAAACTCACCAGTGCAGGTTGCTGATGTCAGTTTGTAGGGCTCCCTTGCGTCTATCAGGGCAGCACAACTTTGAGGAGGGGACAACTTCGGTCTGGGGTCCATCCTTCGATATAAGGATTTTTTGCATTCAGGCCCCAGCCCAGTGCCAGGGGCCCCAGGGCACATCCTTTGGCCATTTTCCCTGGGAAATAAAACTCACCAGTCCAGGTTGCTGATGTCAGTTTGTAGGGCTCCCTTGGGTCTATCAGGGCAGCACAACTTTGAGGAGGGGACAACTTCGGTTGGGGGTCCAAATTTCGACATAAGGATTCTCTGCAGTCAGGTCCGGGAGCTGTGCTTGGGGCCCCTGGGCACATGCTTTGGCCATTTTCCCTGGGAAAGAAAACTCACCAGAACAGGTTGCTGATGTCAGTTTGTAGGGCTCCCTTGGGTCTATCTGGGAATCAGAAATTTGAGGAGGGGACAGTTTTGGTCTGCGAACCATCCTTCTATATAGGGATTATTTGCAGTCAGGGCCCAGCCCAGCGCCAGGGGCCCCTGGGCACATCCTTTGGCCATTTTCCCTGGGAAAGAAAACTCACCAGTCCAGGTTGCTGATGTCAGTTTGTAGGGCTCCCTTGGGTCTATCAGGACAGCACAACTTTGAGGAGGGGACAACTTCGGTCTGCGATCCATTCTTCCATATAAGGATTCTTCAAAGTCAGGCCCCAGCCCGGGGTCAGGGTCCCCTGGGCACATGCTTTGGCCATTTTCCCTGGGAAAGAAAACTCACCAGTCCAGGTTGCTGATGTCAGTTTGTAGGGCTCCCTTGGGTCTATCAGGGCAGCACAACTTTGAGGAGGGGACAACTTCGGTCTGGGGTCCATCCTTCGATATAAGGATTTTTTGCATTCAGGCCCCAGCCCAGTCCCTGTGGCCCCTGGGCACATGCTTTGGCCATTTTCCCTGGGAAAGAAAATTCACAAGTCCAGGTTGCTGATGTCAGTTTGTAGGGCTCCCTTGGGTCTATCAGGGCAGCACAACTTTGAGGAGGGGACAACTTCGGTCTGCGATCCATCCTTCGATATAAGGATTATTTGCATTCAGGCCACACCCCAGTGCCAGGGGCCACTGGGCACATGCTTTGGCCATTTCCCCTGGGAAATAAAACTCACCAGTCCAGGTTCCTGATGTCAGTTTTTTAGGGCTCCCTTGGGTCTATCAGGGCAGCACAACTTTGAGGAGGGGACAACTTCGGTGTGGGGTCCATCCTTCGATATAAGGATTTTTTGCATTCAGGCCCCAGCCCAGTCCCAGGGGCCCCTGGGCACATGCTTTGGCCATTTTCCTTGGGAAATAAAACTCACCAGTCCAGGTTGCTGATGTCAGTTTGTAGGGCTCCCTTGGCTCTATCTGGGAAGCAGAAATTTGAGGAGGGGACAGTTTTGGTCTGCGAACCATCCTTCAATATAGGGATTCTTTGCAGTCAGGCCCAGCCCAGTGCCACGGGCCACTGGGCACATGCTTTGGCCATTTTCCCTGGGAAAGAAAATTCACCAGTCCAGGTTGCTGATGTCAGCTTGTAGGGCTCCCTTGCGTCTATCAGGGCAGCACAACTTTGAGGAGGGGACAATTTCGGTCTGGGGTCCATCCTTCGATATAAAGATAGTTTGCATTCAGGTCCGAGCCCAGTGCCATGGGCCCCTGGGCACATCCTTTGGCCATTTTCCCTGGGAAAGAAAACTCACCAGTCCAGGTTGCTGATGTCAGTTTGTAGGGCTCCCTTGGGTCTATCAGGGCAGCACAACTTTGAGGAGGGGACATCTTCGGTCTGGGGTACATCCTTCAATATAGGGATTCTTTGCATTCAGGCCCCACCCCAGTGCGAGGGGCCACTGGGCACATGCTTTGGCCATTTTCCCTGGGAAAGAAAACTCACCAGTCCAGGTTCCTCATGTCAGTTTTTTAGGGCTCCCTTGGGTCTATCAGGGCAGCACAACTTTGAGGAGGGGACAACTTCGGTCTGGGGTCCATCCTTCGATATAAGGATTTTTTGCATTCAGGCCACAGCCCAGTCCCAGGGGTCCCTGGGCACATGCTTTGGCCATTTTCCCTGGGAAAGAAAACTCACCAGTCCAGGTTGCTGATGTCAGTTTGTAGGGCTCCCTTGGGTCTATCTGGGAAGCAGAAATTTGAGGAGGGGACAGTTTTGGTCTGCGAACCATCCTTCTATTTAGGGATTCTTTGCAGTCAGGCCCAGCCCAGTGCCAGGGGCCCCTGGGCACATCCTTTGGCCATTTTCCCTGGGAAAGAAAACTCACCAGTCCAGGTTGCTGATGTCAGTTTGTAGGGCTTCCTTGGGTCTATCAGGGCAGCACAACTTTGAGGAGGGGACAACTTCGGTCTGGGGTCCATCCTTCAATATAAGGATACTTTGCAGTCAGGTCCGAGCCCAGTGCCAGGGGCCCCTGGGCACACCCTTTGGCCATTTTCCCTGGGAAAGAAAACTCACCAGTCCAGGTTGCTGATGTCAGTTTGTAGGGCTCCCTTGGGTCTATCAGGGCAGCACAACTTTGAGGAGGGGACAACTTCGGTCTGGGGTCCATCCTTCGATAGAAGGATTTTTTGTATTCAGGCCCCAGCCGAGTGCCAGGGGCCCCAGGGCACATACTTTGGCCATTTTCCCTGGGAAAGAAAACTCACCAGTCCAGGTTGCTAATGTCAGTTTGTAGGGCTCCCTTGGGTCTATCAGGGCAGCACAACTTTGAGGAGGGGACAACTTCGGTTGGGGGTCCATCCTTCGATATAAGGATTTTTTGCATTCAGGCCCCAGCCCAGTGCCAGGGGCCCCTGGGCACATGCTTTGGCCATTTTCCCTGGGAAAGAAAACTCACCAGTCCAGGTTGCTGATGTCAGTTTGTAGGGCTCCCTTGGGTCTATCTGGGAAGCAGAAATTTGAGGAGGGGACAACCTGGGTCTGGGGTCCATCCTTCGATATAAGGATTTTTTGCAGTCAGGCCCCACCCCAGTGCCAGGGGCCCCTGGGCACATCCTTTGGCCATTTTCCCTGGGAAAGAAAACTCACCAGTCCAGGTTCCTGATGTCAGTTTTTAGGGCTCCCTTGGGTCTATCAGGGCAGCACAACTTTGAGGAGGGGACAACTTCGGTCTGCGATTCATCCTTCGATATAAGGATTATTTGCATTCAGGCCCCACCCCAGTGCCAGGGGCCCCTGGGCACATGCTTTGGCCATTTTCCCTGGGAAAGGAAACTCACCAGTCCAGGTTGCTGATGTCAGTTTGTAGGGCTCCCTTGGGTCTATCAGGGCAGCACAACTTTGAGGAGGGGACAACTTCGGTCCTGGGTCCATCCTTCGATATACGGATTTTTTGCATTCAGGCCCCAGCCCAGTTCCAGGGGCCCCTGGGCACATGCTTTGGCCATTTTCCCTGGGAAAGAAAACTCACCAGTCCAGGTTGCTGATGTCAGTTTGTAGGGCTCCCTTGCGTCTATCAGGGCAGCAGAACTTTGAGGAGGGGACAACTTCGGTCTGGGGTCCATCCTTCGATATAAAGATAGTTTGCATTCAGGTCCGAGCCCAGTGCCAGGGGCCCCTGGGCACATCCTTTGGCCATTTTCCCTGGGAAAGAAAACTCACCAGTCCAGGTTGCTGATGTCAGTTTATAGGGCCCCATTGGGTGTATCAGGGAAGCACAACTTTGAGGAGGGGACATCTTCGGTCTGGGGTCCATCCTTTAATATAGGGATTCTTTGCAGTCAGGCCTCAGCCCGGGGTCAGGGGCCCCTGGGCACATCCTTTGGCCATTTTCCCTGGGAAAGAAATCTCACCAGAACAGGTTGCTGATGTCAGTTTGTAGGGCTCCCTTCGGTCTATCTGGGAAGCAGAAATTTGAGGAGGGGACAACCTGGGTGTGGGTTCCATCCTTCGATATAAGGATTTTTTGCAGTCAGGCCCCAGCCCAGTGCCAGGGGCCCCTGGGCAAATGCTTTGGCCATTTTCCCTGTGAAAGAAAACTCACCAGTACAGGTTCCTGATGTCAGTTTTTAGGGCTCCCTTGGGTCTATCAGGACAGCACAACTTTGAGGAGGGGACAACTTCGGTCTGGGATCCATCCTTCGACATAAGGATTATTTGCATTCAGGCCCCACCCCAGTGCCAGGGGCCCCTTGGCATATCCTTTGGCCATTTTCCCTGGGAAAGAAAACTCACCAGTCCAGGTTGCTGATGTCAGTTTGTAGGGGTCTCTTGGGTCTATCAGGGCAGCACAACTTTGAGGAGGGGACAACTTCGGTCTGCGATCCATCCTTCGATATAAGGATTTTTTGCAGTCAGGCCCCACCCCAGTGACTGGGGCCCCGGGCACATCCTTTGGCCATTTTCCCTGGGAAAGAAAACTCACTAGTCCAGGTTCCTGATGTCAGTTTGTAGGGCTCCCTTGGGTCTATCAGGGCAGCACAACTTTGAGGAGGGGACAACTTCAGTCTGAGGTCCATCCTTCGATATAAGGATTTTTTGCATTCAGGCCCCAGCCCAGTGCCAGGGGCCCCTGGGCACAGGCTTTGGCCATTTTCCCTGGGAAAGAAAACTCACCAGTCCAGGTTGCTGATGTCAGTTTGTAGGGCTCCCTTGGGTCTATCAGGGCAGCAGAACTTTGAGGAGGGGACAACTTCAGTCTGGGGTCCATCCTTCGATATAAGGATTCTTTGCATTCAGGCCCCAGCCCAGTGCCAGGGGCCCCTGGGCACATGCTTTGGCCATTTTCCCTGGGAAAGAAAACTCACCAGTCCAGGTTGCTGATGTCAGTTTGTAGGGCTCCCTTGGGTCTATCTGGGAAGCAGAAATTTGAGGAGGGGACAGCTTTGGTCTGCGAACCATCCTTCGATATAGGGATTCTTTGCAGTCAGGCCCCGGGCCAGTGCCACGGGCCACTGGGCACATGCTTTGGCCTATTTCCCTGGGAAAGAAAATTCACCAGTCCAGGTTGCTGATGTCAGTTTGTAGGGCTCCCTTGGGTCTATCAGGGCAGCACAACTTTGAGGAGGCGACAAGTTCGGTCTGGGGTCCATCCTTCGATATAAGGATTTTTTGCATTCAGGCCCCACCCCAGTGCCAGGGCCCCCTGGGCACAGGCTTTGGCCATTTTCCCTGGGAAAGAAAACTCACCAGTCCAGGTTGCTGATGTCAGTTTGTAGGGCTTCCTTGGGTCTATCAGGGCAGCACAACTTTGAGGAGGGGACAACTTCGGTCTGGGGTCCATCCTTCAATATAAGGATACTTTGCAGTCAGGTCCGAGCCCAGTGCCAGGGGCCCCTGGGCACACCCTTTGGCCATTTTCCCTGGGAAAGAAAACTCACCAGTCCAGGTTGCTGATGTCAGTTTGTAGGGCTCCCTTGGGTCTATCAGGGCAGCACAACTTTGAGGAGGGGACAACTTCGGTCTGGGGTCCATCCTTCGATATAAGGATTTTTTGCATTCAGGCCCCAGCCCAGTGCCAGGGGCCCCAGGGCACATACTTTGGCCATTTTCCCTGGGAAAGAAAACTCACCAGTCCAGGTTGCTAATGTCAGTTTGTAGGGCTCCCTTGGGTCTATCAGGGCAGCACAACTTTGAGGAGGGGACAACTTCGGTTGGGGGTCCATCCTTCGATATAAGGATTTTTTGCATTCAGGCCCCAGCCCAGTGCCAGGGGCCCCTGGGCACATGCTTTGGCCATTTTCCCTGGGAAAGAAAACTCACCAGTCCAGGTTGCTGATGTCAGTTTGTAGGGCTCCCTTGGGTCTATCTGGGAAGCAGAAATTTGAGGAGGGGACAACCTGGGTGTGGGGTCCATCCTTCGATATAAGGATTTTTTGCAGTCAGGCCCCAGCCCAGTGCCAGGGGCCCCTGGGCACATCCTTTGGCCATTTTCCCTGGGAAAGAAAACTCACCAGTCCAGGTTCCTGATGTCAGTTTTTAGGGCTCCCTTGGGTCTATCAGGGCAGCACAACTTTGAGGAGGGGACAACTTCGGTCTGCGATTCATCCTTCGATATAAGGATTATTTGCATTCAGGCCCCACCCCAGTGCCAGGGGCCCCTGGGCACATGCTTTGGCCATTTTCCCTGGGAAAGGAAACTCACCAGTCCAGGTTGCTGATGTCAGTTTGTAGGGCTCCCTTGGGTCTATCAGGGCAGCACAACTTTGAGGAGGGGACAACTTCGGTCCTGGGTCCATCCTTCGATATACGGATTTTTTGCATTCAGGCCCCAGCCCAGTTCCAGGGGCCCCTGGGCACATGCTTTGGCCATTTTCCCTGGGAAAGAAAACTCACCAGTCCAGGTTGCTGATGTCAGTTTGTAGGGCTCCCTTGCGTCTATCAGGGCAGCAGAACTTTGAGGAGGGGACAACTTCAGTCTGGGGTCCATCCTTCGATATAAGGATTTTTTGCATTCAGGCTCCAGCCCAGTTCCAGGGGCCCCTGGGCACATCCTTTGGCCATTTTCCCTGGGAAAGAAAACTCACCTGTCCAGGTTGCTGATGTCAGTTTGTAGGGCTCCCTTGGGTCTATCAGGGCAGCACAACTTTGAGGAGGGGACAACTTCGGTCTGGGGTCCATCCTTCGATATAAGGATTTTTTGCATTCAGGCCCCAGCCCAGTGCCAGGGGCCCCTGGGCACATGCTGTGGCCATTTTCCCTGGGAAAGAAAACTCACCAGTCCAGGTTGCTGATGTCAGTTTGTAGGGCTCCCTTGGGTCTATCAGGGCAGCACAACTTTGAGGAGGGGACAACTTCGGTCTGGGGTCCATCCTTCGATATAAGGATACTTTGCAGTCAGGTCCGAGCCCAGTGCCAGGGGCCCCTGGGCACATCCTTTGGCCATTTTCCCTGGGAAAGAAAACTCACCAGTCCAGGTTCCTGATGTCAGTTTGTAGGGCTCCCTTGGGTCTATCAGGACAGCACAACTTTGAAGAGGGGACAACTTCGGTCTGCGATCCATCCTTTGATATAAGGATTTTTTGCAGTGAAGCCCCAGCCCAGCGCCAGAGGCCCCTGGGCACATCCTTTAGCCATTTTCCCTGGGAAAGAAAACTCACCAGTCCAGGTTTCTGATGTCAGTTTGTAGGGCTCCCTTGGGTCTATCAGGGCAGCACAACTTTGAGGAGGGGACAACTTCGGTCTGCGATCCATTCTTCCATATAAGGATTCTTCAAAGTCAGGCCCCAGCCCGGGGTCAGGGTCCCCTGGGCACATCCTTTGGCCATTTTCCCTGGGAAAGAATATTCACCAGTCCAGGTTGCTGATGTCAGTTTGTAGGGCTCCCTTGGGTCTATCAGGGCAGCACAACTTTGAGGAGGGGACAACTTCGGTCTGCGATACATCCTTCGATATAAGGATTATTTGCATTCAGGCCACACCCCAGTGCCAGGGGCCACTGGGCACATGCTTTGGCCATTTTCCCTGGGAAAGAAAACTCACCAGTCCAGGTTCCTGATGTCAGTTTTTTAGGGCTCCCTTGGGTCTATCAGGGCAGCACAACTTTGAGGAGGGGACAACTTCGGTCTGGGGTCCATCCTTCGATATAAGGATTTTTTCCAGTCAGGCCCCAGCCCAGTCCCAGGGGCCCCTGGGCACATGCTTTGGCCATTTTCCCTGGGAAATAAAACTCACCAGTCCAGGTTGCTGATCTCAGTTTGTAGGGCTCCCTTGGCTCTGTCTGGGAAGCAGATATTTGAGGAGGGGACAGTTTTGGTCTGCGAACCATCCTTCAATATAGGGATTCTTTGCAGTCAGGCCCAGCCCAGTGCCACGGGCCACTGGGCACATGCTTTTGCCATTTTCCCTGGGAAAGAAAATTCACCAGTCCAGGTTGCTGATGTCAGTTTGTAGGGCTCCCTTGGGTCTATCAGGGCAGCACAACTTTGAGGAGGGGACATCTTCCGTCTGGGGTCCATCCTTCAATATAGGGATTCTTTGCAATCAGGCCTCAGCCCGGGTTCAGGGGCCCCTGGGCACATCCTTTGGCCATTTTCCCTGGGAAAGAAATCTCACCAGAACAGGTTGCTGATGTCAGTTTGTAGGGCTCCCTTGGGTCTATCTGGGAAGCAGAAATTTGAGGAGGGGACAACATGGATGTGGGGTCCATCCTTCGATATAAGGATTTTTTGCAGTCAGGCCCCAGCCCAGTGCCAGGGGCCCCTGGGCAAATGCTTTGGCCATTTTCCCTGTGAAAGAAAACTCACCAGTCCAGGTTGCTGATGTCAGTTTGTAGGGCTCCCTTGGGTCTATCAGGACAGCACAACTTTGAGGAGGGGACAACTTCGGTCTGCGATCCATCCTTCGATATAAGGATTTTTTGCAGTCAGGCCCCACCCCAGTGCCAGGGGCCCCTGGGCACATCCTTTGGCCATTTTCCCTGGGAAAGAAAACTCACCAGTCCAGGTTGCTGATGTCAGTTTGTAGGGCTCCCTTGGGTCTATCAGGGCAGCACAACTTTGAGGAGGGGACAACTTCGGTTGGGGGTCCATCCTTCGATATAAGGATTTTTTGCATTCAGGCCCCAGCCCAGTCCCAGGGGCCCCTGGGCATATCCTTTGGCCATTTTCCCTGGGAAAGAAAATTCACCAGTCCAGGTTGCTGATGTCAGTTTGTAGGGCTCCCTTGGGTCTATCAGGGCAGCACAACTTTGAGGAGGGGACAACTTCGGTCTGGGGTCCATCCTTCGATATAAGGATACTTTGCAGTCAGGTCCGAGCCCAGTGCCAGGGGCCCCTGGGCACATCCTTTGGCCATTTTCCCTGGGAAAGAAAACTCACCAGTCCAGGTTGCTGATGTCAGTTTGTAGGGCTCCCTTGGGTCTATCAGGGCAGCACAACTTTGAGGAGGGGACAACTTCGGTCTGGGGTCCATCCTTCGATATAGGGATTCTTTGCAGTCAGTGCCCAGCCCAGTGCCACGGGCCACTGGGCACATCCTTTGGCCATTTTCCCTGGGAAAGAAAACTCACCAGTCCAGGTTGCTGATGTCAGTTTGTAGGGCTCCCTTGGGTCTATCAGGGCAGCACAACTTTGAGGAGGGGACAACTTCGGTCTGGGGTCCAAATTTCGATATAAGGATTCTCTGCAGTCAGGTCCGAGCCCTGTGCTTGGGGTCCCTGGGCACATGCTTTGGCCATTTTCCCTGGGAAAGAAAACTCACCAGTCCAGGTTGCTGATGTCAGTTTGTAGGGCTCCCTTAGGTCTATCTGGGAAGCAGAAATTTGAGGAGGGGACAGCTTTGGTCTGCGAACCATCCTTCGATATAGGGATTTTTGCAGTCAGGGCCCAGCCCAGTGCCACGGGCCACTGGGCACATGCTTTGGCCATTTTCCCTGGGAAAGGAAACTCACCAGTCCAGGTTGCTGATGTCAGTTTGTAGGGCTCCCTTGGGTCTATCAGGGCAGCACAACTTTGAGGAGGGGACAACTTCGGTCTGGGGTCCATCCTTCGATATAAGGATTTTTTGCATTCAGGCTCCAGCCCAGTTCCAGGGGCCCCTGGGCACATCCTTTGGCCATTTTCCCTGGGAAAGAAAACTCACCAGTCCAGGTTGCTGATGTCAGTTTGTAGGGCTCCCTTGGGTCTATCAGGGCAGCACAACTTTGAGGAGGGGACAACTTCGGTCTGGGGTCCATCCTTCGATATAAAGATTTCTTGCATTTAGGCCCCAGCCCAGTGCCATGGGCCCCTAGGCACATCCTTTGGCCATTTTCCCTGGGAAAGAAAACTCACCAGTCCAGGTTGCTGATGTCAGTTTGTAGGGCTCCCTTGGGTCTATCAGGGCAGCACAACTTTGAGGAGGGGACAACTTCGGTCTGCGATTCATTCTTCGATATACGGATTATTTGCAGTCAGGCCCCAGCCCGGCGTCAGCGGCCCCTGGGCACATCCTTTGGCCATTTTCCCTGGGAAAGAAAACTCACCAGTCCAGGTTGCTGATGTCAGTTTGTAGGGCTCCCTTGGGTCTATCAGGGCAGCACAACTTTGAGGAGAGACAACTTCGGTCTGGGGTCCATCCTTCGATATAAGGATTCTTTGCAGTCAGGTCCGAGCCCAGTGCCAGGGGCCCCTGGGCACACCCTTTGGCCATTTTCCCTGGGAAAGAAAACTCACCAGTCCAGGTTGCTGATGTCAGTTTGTAGGGCTCCCTTGGGTCTATCAGGGCAGCACATGTTTGATGAGGGGACAACTTCTGTCTGCGATCCATCCTTCGATATAAGGATTTTTTGCATTCAGGCCCCAGCCCAGTGCCAGGGGCCCCTGGGCACATGCTTTGGCCATTTTCCCTGGGAAAGAATACTCACCAGTCCAGGTTGCTGATGTCAGTTTGTAGGCCTCCCTTGGGTCTATCAGGGCAGCACAAGTTTGAGGAGGGGACAATTTCGGTCTGCGATCCATCCTTCGATATAAGGATTTTTTGCAGTGAAGCACCAGCCCAGCGCCAGGGGACCCTGGGCACATGCTTTGGCCATTTTCCCTGGGAAAGAAAACTCACCAGTCCAGGTTGCTGATGTCAGTTTGTAGGGCTCCCTTGGGTCTATCAGGGCAGCACAACTTTGAGGAGGGGACAACTTCGGTCTGCGATCCATTCTTCGATATAAGGATTCTTCAAAGTCAGGTCCCAGCCCGGGGTCAGGGGCCCCTGGGCACATCCTTTGGCCATTTTCCCTGGGAAAGAAAACTCACCAGTCCAGGTTGCTGATGTCAGTTTGTAGGGCTCCCTTGGGTCTATCAGGGCAGCACATGTTTGATGAGGGGACAACTTCTGTCTGCGATCCATCCTTCGATATAAGGATTTTTTGCATTCAGGCCCCAGCCCAGTGCCAGGGGCCCCTGGGCACATGCTTTGGCCATTTTCCCTGGGAAAGAATACTCACCAGTCCAGGTTGCTGATGTCAGTTTGTAGGCCTCCCTTGGGTCTATCAGGGCAGCACAAGTTTGAGGAGGGGACAATTTCGGTCTGCGATCCATCCTTCGATATAAGGATTTTTTGCAGTGAAGCACCAGCCCAGCGCCAGGGGACCCTGGGCACATCCTTTGGCCATTTTCCCTGGGAAAGAAAACTCACCAGTCCAGGTTGCTGATGTCAGTTTGTAGGGCTCCCTTGGGTCTATCAGGGCAGCACAACTTTGAGGAGGGGACAACTTCGGTCTGCGATCCATTCTTCGATATAAGGATTCTTCAAAGTCAGGTCCCAGCCCGGGGTCAGGGGCCCCTGGGCACATCCTTTGGCCATTTTCCCTGGGAAAGAAAACTCACCAGTCCAGGTTGCTGATGTCAGTTTGTAGGGCTCCCTTGGGTCTATCAGGGCAGCACAACTTTGAGGAGGGGACAACTTCGGTCTGGGGTCCATCCTTCGATATAAGGATTTTTTGCAGTCAGGCCCCAGCCCAGTGCCAGGGGCCCCTGGGCACAAGCTTTGGCCATTTTCCCTGGGAAAGAAAACTCACCAGTCCAGGTTGCTGATGTCAGTTTGTAGGGCTCCCTTGGGTCTATCAGGGCAGCACATCTTTGAGGAGGGGACAACTTCGGTCTGGGGTCCATCCTTCGATATAAGGATTTTTTGCATTCAGGCCGCAGCCCAGTTCCAGGGTCCCCTGGGCACATGCTTTGGCCATTTTCCCTGGGAAAGAAAACTCACCAGTCCAGGTTGCTGATGTCAGTTTGTAGGGCTCCCTTGGGTCTATCAGGGCAGCACAACTTTGAGGAGGGGACAACTTCGGTCTGGGGTCCATCCTTCGATATAAGGATTTTTTGCATTCAGGCCCCAGCCCAGTGCCAGGGGCCCCAGGGCACATGCTTTGGCCATTTTCCCTGGGAAAGAAAACTCACCAGTCCAGGTTGCTAATGTCAGTTTGTAGGGCTCCCTTGGGTCTATCAGGGCAGCACAACTTTGAGGAGGGGACAACTTCAGTCTGGGGTCCATCCTTCGATATAAGGATTCTTTGCAGTCAGGTCCGAGCCAAGGGCCAAGGGCCCCTGGGCACATCCTATGGCCATTTTCCCTGGGAAAGAAAACTCACCAGTCGAGGTTGCTGATCTCAGTTTGTAGGGCTCCCTTGGGTCTATCAGGGCAGCACAACTTTGAGGAGGGGACAACTTCGGTTGGGGGTCCAAATTTCGATAGAAGGATTCTCTGCAGTCAGGTCCGGGCCCTGTGCTTGGGGCCCCTGGGCACATGCTTTGGCCATTTTCCCTGGGAAATAAAACTCACCAGTCCAGGTTGCTGATGTCAGTTTGTAGGGCTCCCTTGGGTCTATCTGGGTAGCAGAAATTTGAGGAGGGGACAGTTTTGGTCTGCGAACCATCCTTCGATATAAGGATTCTTTGCAGTCAGGCCCACCCCAGTGCCACGGGCCACTGGGCACATGCTTTGGCCATTTTCCCTGGGAAAGAAAATTCACCAGTCCAGGTTCCTGATGTCAGTTTGTAGGGCTCCCTTGCGTCTATCAGGGCAGCACAACTTTGAGGAGGGGACAACTTCGGTCTGGGGTCCATCCTTCGATATACGGATTAATTGCATTCAGGCCCCAGCCCAGTTCCAGGGGCCCCTGGGCACATGCTTTCGCCATTTTCCCTGGGAAAGAAAACTCACCAGTCCAGGTTGCTGATGTCAGTTTGTAGGGCTCCCTTGCGTCTATCAGGGCAGCAGAACTTTGAGGAGGGGACAACTTCAGTCTGGGGTCCATCCTTCGATATAAGGATTTTTTGCATTCAGGCTCCAGCCCAGTTCCAGGGGCCCCTGGGCACATGCTTTGACCATTTTCCCTGGGAAAGAAAACTCACCTGTCCAGGTTCCTGATGTCAGTTTGTAGGGCTCCCTTGGGTCTATCAGGGCAGCACAACTTTGAGGAGGGGACAACTTCGGTCTGGGGTCCATCCTTCGATATAAGGATTTTTTGCATTCAGGCCCCAGCCCAGTGCCAGGGGCCCCTGGGCACATGCTTTGGCCATTTTCCCTGGGAAAGAAAACTCACCAGTCCAGGTTTCTGATGTCAGTTTGTAGGGCTCCCTTGGGTCTATCAGGGCAGCACAACTTTGAGGAGGGGACAACTTCGGTCTGGGGTCCATCCTTCGATATAAGGATACTTTGCAGTCAGGTCCGAGCCCAGTGCCAGGGGCCCCTGGGCACATCCTTTGGCCATTTTCCCTGGGAAAGAAAACTCACCAGTCCAGGTTGCTGATGTCAGTTTGTAGGGCTCCCTTGGGTCTATCAGGGCAGCACAACTTTGTGGAGGGGACAACTTCGGTCTGCGATCCATCCTTCGATATAAGGATTTTTTGTATTCAGGCCCCAGCACAGTGCCAGGGGCCCCTGGGCACATGCTTTGGCCATTTTCCCTGGGAAAGAAAACTCACCAGTCCAGGTTCCTGATGTCAGTTTGTAGGGCTCCCTTGGGTCTATCAGGGCAGCACAACTTTGAGGAGGGGACAACTTCGGTCTGCGATCCATCCTTCGATATAAGGATTTTTTGCAGTGAAGCCCCAGCCCAGCGCCAGAGGCCCCTGGGCACATCCTTTGGCCATTTTCCCTGGGAAAGAAAACTCACCAGTCCAGGTTGCTGATGTCAGTTTGTAGGGCTCCCTTGGGTCTATCAGGGCAGCACAACTTTGAGGAGGGGACAACTTCGGTCTGCGATCCATTCTTCCATATAAGGATTCTTCAAAGTCAGGCCCCAGCCCGGGGTCAGGGTCCCCTGGGCACATGCTTTGGCCATTTTCCCTGGGAAAGAATATTCACCAGTCCAGGTTGCTGATGTCAGTTTGTAGGGCTCCCTTGGGTCTATCAGGGCAGCACAACTTTGAGGAGGGGACAACTTCGGTCTGCGATACATCCTTCGATATAAGGATTATTTGCATTCAGGCCACACCCCAGTGCCAGGGGCCACTGGGCACATGCTTTGGCCATTTTCCCTGGGAAAGAAAACTCACCAGTCCAGGTTCCTGATGTCAGATTTTAGGGCTCCCTTGGGTGTATCAGGGCAGCACAACTTTGAGGAGGGGACAACTTCGGTCTGGGGTCCATCCTTCGATATAAGGATTTTTTGCAGTCAGGCCCCAGCCCAGTGCCAGGGGCCCCTGGGCACATGCTTTGGCCATTTTCCCTGGGAAATAAAACTCACCAGTCCAGGTTGCTGATGTCAGTTTGTAGGGCTCCCTTGGCTCTGTCTGGGAAGCAGAAATTTGAGGAGGGGACAGTTTTGGTCTGCGAACAATCCTTCAATATAGGGATTCTTTGCAGTCAGGCCCAGCCCAGTGCCACGGGCCACTGGGCACATGCTTTGGCCATTTTCCCTGGGAAAGAAAATTCACCAGTCCAGGTTGCTGATGTCAGTTTTTTAGGGCTCCCTTGGGTCTATCAGGGCAGCACAACTTTGAGGAGAGGACAAGTTCGGTCTGGGGTCCATCCTTCGATATAAGGATTTTTTGCATTCAGGCCCCACCCCAGTGCCAGGGGCCCCTGGGCACAGGCTTTGGCCATTTTCCCTGGGAAAGAAAACTCACCAGTCCAGGTTGCTGATGTCAGTTTGTAGGGCTCCCTTGGGTCTATCAGGGCAGCACAACTTTGAGGAGGGGAAAACTTCGGTCTGCGATACATTCTTCGATATACGGATTATTTGCAGTCAGGCCCCAGCCCGGCGTCAGGGGCCCCTGGGCACATCCTTTGGCCATTTTCCCTGGGAAAGAAAACTCACCAGTCCAGGTTGCTGATGTCAGTTTGTAGGGCTCCCTTGGGTCTATCAGGGCAGCACAACTTTGAGGAGGGGACAACTTCGGTCTGGGGTCCATCCTTCGATATAAGGATACTTTGCAGTCAGGTCCGAGCCCAGTGCCAGGGGCCCCTGGGCACATGCTTTGGCCATTTTCCCTGGGAAAGAAAACTCACCAGTCCAGGTTGCTGATGTCAGTTTGTAGGGCTCCCTTGGGTCTATCAGGGCAGCACAACTTTGAGGAGGGGACAACTTCGGTCTGCGATTTATTCTTCGATATACGGATTATTTGCAGTCAGGCCCCAGCCCGGCGTCAGGGGCCCCTGGGCACATCCTTTGGCCATTTTCCCTGGGAAAGAAAACTCACCAGTCCAGGTTGCTGATGTCAGTTTGTAGGGCTCCCTTGGGTCTATCAGGGCAGCACAACTTTGAGGAGAGACAACTTCGGTCTGGGGTCTATCCTTCGATATAAGGATTCTTTGCAGTCAGGTCCGATCCCAGGGCCAAGGGCCCCTGGGCACATCCTTTGGCCATTTTCCCTGGGAAAGGAAACTCACCAGTCCAGGTTCCTGATGTCACTTTGTAGGGCTCCCTTGGGTCTATCAGGGCAGCACAACTTTGAGGAGGGGACAACTTCGGTCTGGGGTCCATCCTTCGATATAAGGATTTTTTGCAGTCAGGCCCCAGCCCAGTGCCAGGGGCCCCTGGGCACATGCTTTGGCCATTTTCCCTGGGAAAGAAAACTCACCAGTCCAGGTTGCTGATGTCAGTTTGTAGGGCTCCCTTGGGTCTATCTGGGAAGCAGAAATTTGAGGAGGGGACAAACTGGGTGTGGGGTCCATCCTTCGATATAAGGATTTTTTGCAGTCAGGCTCCACCCCAGTGCCAGGGGCCCCTGGGCACATCCTTTGGCCATTTTCCCTGGGAAAGAAAACTCACCACTCCAGGTTGCTGATGTCAGTTTGTAGGGCTCCATTGGGTCTATCAGGACAGCACAACTTTGAGGAGGGGACAACTTCGGTCTGCGATTCATCCTTCGATATAGGGATTATTTGCATTCAGGCCCCACCCCAGTGCCAGGGGCCCCTGGGCACATCCTTTGGCCATTTTCCCTGGGAAAGGAAACTCACCAGTCCAGGTTGCTGATGTCAGTTTGTAGGGCTCCCTTGGGTCTATCAGGGCAGCACAACTTTGAGGAGGGGACAACTTCGGTCTGGGGTCCATCCTTCGATATAAGGATACTTTGCAGTCAGGTCCGAGCCCAGTGCCAGGGGCCCCTGGGCACATCCTTTGGCCATTTTCCCTGGGAAAGAAAACTCACCAGTCCAGGTTGCTGATGTCAGTTTGTAGGGCTCCCTTGGGTCTATCAGGGCAGCACAACTTTGAGGAGGGGACAACTTCGGTCTGGGGTCCATCCTTCGATATAAGGATACTTTGCAGTCAGGTCCGAGCCCAGTGCCAGGGGCCCCTGGGCACACCCTTTGGCCATTTTCCCTGGGAAAGAAAACTCACCAGTCCAGGTTGCTGATGTCAGTTTGTAGGGCTCCCTTGGGTCTATCAGGGCAGCACAACTTTGAGGAGGGGACAACTTCGGTCTGCGATTTATTCTTCGATATACGGATTATTTGCAGTCAGGCCCCAGCCCGGCGTCAGGGACCCCTGGGCACATCCTTTGGCCATTTTCCCTGGGAAAGAAAACTCACCAGTCCAGGTTGCTGATGTCAGTTTGTAGGGCTCCCTTGGGTCTATCAGGGCAGCACAACTTTGAGGAGAGACAATTTCGGTCTGGGGTCTATCCTTCGATATAAGGATACTTTGCAGTCAGGTCCGAGCCCAGTGCCAGGGGCCCCTGGGCACATCCTTTGGCCATTTTCCCTGGGAAAGAAAACTCACCAGTCCAGGTTGCTGATGTCAGTTTGTAGGGCTCCCTTGGGTCTATCAGGGCAGCACAACTTTGTGGAGGGGACAACTTCGGTCTGCGATCCATCCTTCGATATAAGGATTTTTTGCAGTGAAGCCCCAGCCCAGCGCCAGGGGCCCCTGGGCACATCCTTTGGCCATTTTCCCTGGGAAAGAAAACTCACCAGTCCAGGTTTCTGATGTCAGTTTATAGGGCTCCCTTGGGTCTATCAGGGCAGCACAACTTTGAGGAGGGGACAACTTCGGTCTGCGATCCATTCTTCCATATAAGGATTCTTCAAAGTCAGGCCCCAGCCCGGGGTCAGGGTCCCCTGGGCACATACTTTGGCCATTTTCCCTGGGAAAGAATATTCACCAGTCCAGGTTGCTGATGTTAGTTTGTAGGGCTCCCTTGGGTCTATCAGGACGGCACAACTTTGAGGAGGGGACAACTTCGGTCTGCGATACATCCTTCGATATAAGGATTATTTGCTTTCAGGCCACACCCCAGTGCCAGGGGCCACTGGGCACATGCTTTGGCCATTTTCCCTGGGAAAGAAAACTCACCAGTCCAGGTTCCTGATGTCAGTTTTTTAGGGCTCCCTTGGGTCTATCAGGGCAGCACAACTTTGAGGAGGGGACAACTTCGGTCTGGGGTCTATCCTTCGATATAAGGATACTTTGCAGTCAGGTCCGAGCCCAGTGCCAGGGGCCCCTGGGCACATCCTTTGGCCATTTTCCCTGGGAAAGAAAACTCACCAGTCCAGGTTGCTGATGTCAGTTTGTAGGGCTCCCTTGGGTCTATCAGGGCAGCACAACTTTGAGGAGGGGACAACTTCGGTCTGGGGTCCATCCTTCGATATAAGGATTTTTTGCATTCAGGCCCCAGCCCAGTGCCAGGGGCCCCTGGGCACATGCTTTGGCCCTTTTCCCTGGGAAAGAAAACTCACCAGTCCAGGTTGCTGATGTCAGTTTGTAGGGCTCCCTTGGGTCTATCTGGGAAGCACAAATTTGAGGAGGGGACAACCTGGGTGTGGGGTCCATCCTTCGATATAAGGATTTTTTGCAGTCAGGCCCCACCCCAGTGCCAGGGGCCCCTGGGCACATCCTTTGGCCATTTTCCCTGGGAAAGAAAACTCACCACTCCAGGTTCCTGATGTCAGTTTTTAGGGCTCCATTGGGTCTATCAGGACAGCACAACTTTGAGGAGGGGACAACTTCGGTGTGCGATTCATCCTTCGATATAGGGATTATTTGCATTCAGGCCCCACCCCAGTGCCAGGGGCCCCTGGGCACATCCTTTGGCCATTTTCCCTGGGAAAGGAAACTCACCAGTCCAGGTTGCTGATGTCAGTTTGTAGGGCTCCCTTGGGTCTATCAGGGCAGCACAACTTTGAGGAGGGGACAACTTCGGTCCTGGGTCCATCCTGCGATATAAGGATTTTTAGCATTCAGGCCCCAGCCAAGTTCCAGGGGCCCCTGGGCCAATGCTTTGGCCATTTTCCCTGGGAAAGAAAACTCACCAGTCCAGGTTCCTGATGTCACTTTGTAGGGCTCCCTTGGGTCTATCAGTGCAGCAGAACTTTGAGGAGGGGACAACTTCAGTCTGGGGTCCATTCTTCGATATAAGGAATTTTTGCATTCAGGCTCCAGCCCAGTTCCAGGGGCCCCTGGGCACATGCTTTGGCCATTTTCCCTGGGAAAGAAAACTCACCAGTCCAGGTTGCTGATGTCAGTTTGTAGGGCTCCCTTGGGTCTATCAGGGCAGCACAACTTTGAGGAGGGGACAACTTCGGTCTGGGGTCCATCCTTCGATATAAGGATTTTTTGCATTCAGGCTCCAGCCCAGTGCCAGGGGCCCCTGGGCACATGCTTTGGCCATTTTCCCTGGGAAAGAAAACTCACCACTCCAGGTTCCTGATGTCAGTTTATAGGGCTCCCTTGGGTCTATCAGGGCAGCACAACTTTGAGGAGGGGACAACTTCGGTCTGGGGTCCATCCTTCGATATAAGGATACTTTGCAGTCAGGTCCGAGCCCAGTGCCAGGGGCCCCTGGGCACATCCTTTGGCCATTTTCCCTGGGAAAGAAAACTCACCAGTCCAGGTTGCTGATGTCAGTTTGTAGGGCTCCCTTGGGTCTATCAGGGCAGCACAACTTTGAGGAGGGGACAACTTCGGTCTGGGGTCCATCCTTCGATATAAGGATTTTTTGCAGTGAAGCCCCAGCCCGGGGTCAGGGGCCCCTGGGCACATACTTTGGCCATTTTCCCTGGGAAAGAATATTCACCAGTCCAGGTTGCTGATGTCAGTTTGTAGGGCTCCCTTGGGTCTATCAGGGCAGCACAACTTTGAGGAGGGGACAACTTCGGTCTGCGATACATCCTTCGATATAAGGATTATTTGCTTTCAGGCCACACCCCAGTGCCAGGGGCCACTGGGCACATGCTTTGGCCATTTTCCCTGGGAAAGAAAACTCACCAGTCCAGGTTCCTGATGTCAGTTTTTTAGGGCTCCCTTGGGTCTATCAGGGCAGCACAACTTTGAGGAGGGGACAACTTCGGTCTGGGGTCCATCCTTCGATATAAGGATTTTTTGCAGTCAGGCCCCAGCCCAGTCCCAGGGGCCCCTGGGCACATGCTTTGGCCATTTTCCCTGGGAAATAAAACTCACCAGTCCAGGTTGCTGATGTCAGTTTGTAGGGCTCCCCTGGCTCTATCTGGGAAGCAGAAATTTGAGGAGGGGACAGTTTTGGTCTGCGAACCATCCTTCAATATAGGGATTCTTTGCAGTCAGGCCCAGCCCAGTGCCACGGGCCCCTGGGCACATGCTTTGGCCATTTTCCCTGGGAAATAAAACTCACCAGTCCAGGTTGCTGATGTCAGTTTGTAGGGCTCCCTTGGCTCTATCTGGGAAGCAGAAATTTGAGGAGGGGACAGTTTTGGTCTGCGAACCATCCTTCAATATAGGGATTCTTTGCAGTCAGGCCCAGCCCAGTGCCACGGGCCACTGAACACATGGTTTGGCCATTTTCCCTGGGAAAGAACATTCACCAGTCCAGGTTGCTGATGTCAGTTTGTAGGGCTCCCTTGCGTCTATCAGGGCAGCAGAACTTTGAGGAGGGGACAACTTCGGTCTGGGGTCCATCCTTCGATATAAATATAGTTTGCATTCAGGTCCGAGCCCAGTGCCAGGGGCCCCGGGGCACATCCTTTGGCCATTTTCCCTGGGAAAGAAAACTCACCAGTCCAGGTTGCTGATGTCAGTTTGTAGGGCTCCATTGGGTCTATCAGGGCAGCACAACTTTGAGGAGGGGACATCTTCGGTCTGGGGTCCATCCTTCAATATAGGGATTCTTTGCAGTCAGGCCCCAGCCCGGGGTCAGGGGCCCCTGGGCACATCCTTTGGCCATTTTCCCTGGGAAAGAAAACTCACCACTCCAGGTTCCTGATGTCAGTTTTTAGGGCTCCATTGGGTCTATCAGGACAGCACAACTTTGAGGAGGGGACAACTTCGGTCTGCGATTCATCCTTCGATATAGGGATTATTTGCATTCAGGCCCCACCCCAGTGCCAGGGGCCCCTGGGCACATCCTTTGGCCATTTTCCCTGGGAAAGAAAACTCACCAGTCCAGGTTGCTGATGTCAGTTTGTAGGGCTCCCTTGGGTCTATCAGGGCAGCACAACTTTGAGGAGGGGACAACTTCGGTCTGGGGTCCATCCTTCGATATAAGGATTTTTTGCATTCAGGCCCCAGCCCAGTGCCAGGGGCCCCTGGGCACATGCTTTGGCCATTTTCCCTGGGAAAGAAAACTCACCAGTCCAGGTTGCTGATGTCAGTTTGTAGGGCTCCCTTGGGTCTATCAGGGCAGCACAACTTTGAGGAGGGGACAACTTCGGTCTGGGGTCCATCCTTCGATATAAGGATACTTTGCAGTCAGGTCCGAGCCCAGTGCCAGGGGCCCCTGGGCACATGCTTTGGCCATTTTCCCTGGGAAAGAAAACTCACCAGTCCAGGTTGCTGATGTCAGTTTGTAGGGCTCCCTTGGGTCTATCAGGGCAGCACAACTTTGAGGAGGGGACAACTTCGGTCTGGGGTCCATCCTTCGATATAAGGATACTTTGCAGTCAGGTCCGAGCCCAGTGCCAGGGGCCCCTGGGCACATGCTTTGGCCATTTTCCCTGGGAAAGAAAACTCACCAGTCCAGGTTGCTGATGTCAGTTTGTAGGGCTCCCTTGGGTCTATCAGGGCAGCACAACTTTGAGGAGGGGACAACTTCGGTCTGGGGTCCATCCTTCGATATAAGGATTTTTTGCATTCAGGCCCCAGCCCAGTGCCAGGGGCCCCTGGGCACATGCTTTGGCCATTTTCCCTGGGAAAGAAAACTCACCAGTCCAGGTTGCTGATGTCAGTTTGTAGGGCTCCCTTGGGTCTATCTGGGAAGCACAAATTTGAGGAGGGGACAACCTGGGTGTGGGGTCCATCCTTCGATATAAGGATTTTTTGCAGTCAGGCCCCACCCCAGTGCCAGGGGCCCCTGGGCACATCCTTTGGCCATTTTCCCTGGGAAAGAAAACTCACCACTCCAGGTTCCTGATGTCAGTTTTTAGGGCTCCATTGGGTCTATCAGGACAGCACAACTTTGAGGAGGGGACAACTTCGGTCTGCGATTCATCCTTCGATATAGGGATTATTTGCATTCAGGCCCCACCCCAGTGCCAGGGGCACCTGGGCACATCCTTTGGCCATTTTCCCTGGGAAAGGAAACTCACCAGTCCAGGTTGCTGATGTCAGTTTGTAGGGCTCCCTTGGGTCTATCAGGGCAGCACAACTTTGAGGAGGGGACAACTTCGGTCTGGGGTCCATCCTTCGATATAAGGATTTTTTGCATTCAGGCTCCAGCCCAGTGCCAGGGGCCCCTGGGCACATGCTTTGGCCATTTTCCCTGGGAAAGAAAACTCACCACTCCAGGTTCCTGATGTCAGTTTATAGGGCTCCCTTGGGTCTATCAGGGCAGCACAACTTTGAGGAGGGGACAACTTCGGTCTGGGGTCCATCCTTCGATATAAGGATACTTTGCAGTCAGGTCCGAGCCCAGTGCCAGGGGCCCCTGGGCACATCCTTTGGCCATTTTCCCTGGGAAAGAAAACTCACCAGTCCAGGTTGCTGATGTCAGTTTGTAGGGCTCCCTTGGGTCTATCAGGGCAGCACAACTTTGAGGAGGGGACAACTTCGGTCTGGGGTCCATCCTTCGATATAAGGATTTTTTGCAGTGAAGCCCCAGCCCAGCGCCAGGGGCCCCTGGGCACATCCTTTGGCCATTTTCCCTGGGAAAGAAAACTCACCAGTCCAGGTTGCTGATGTCAGTTTGTAGGGCTCCCTTGGGTCTATCAGGGCAGCACAACTTTGAGGAGGGGACAACTTCGGTCTGGGGTCCATCCTTCGATATAAGGATACTTTGCAGTCAGGTCCGAGCCCAGTGCCAGGGGCCCCTGGGCACATCCTTTGGCCATTTTCCCTGGGAAAGAAAACTCACCAGTCCAGGTTGCTGATGTCAGTTTGTAGGGCTCCCTTGGGTCTATCAGGGCAGCACAACTTTGAGGAGGGGACAACTTCGGTCTGGGGTCCATCCTTCGATATAAGGATACTTTGCAGTCAGGTCCGAGCCCAGTGCCAGGGGCCCCTGGGCACATGCTTTGGTCATTTTCCCTGGGAAAGAAAACTCACCAGTCCAGGTTGCTGATGTCAGTTTGTAGGGCTCCCTTGGGTCTATCAGGGCAGCACAACTTTGAGGAGGGGACAACTTCGGTCTGGGGTCCATCCTTCGATATAAGGATTTTTTGCATTCAGGCCCCAGCCCAGTGCCAGGGGCCCCTGGGCACATGCTTTGGCCATTTTCCCTGGGAAAGAAAACTCACCAGTCCAGGTTGCTGATGTCAGTTTGTAGGGCTCCCTTGGGTCTATCTGGGAAGCACAAATTTGAGGAGGGGACAACCTGGGTGTGGGGTCCATCCTTCGATATAAGGATTTTTTGCAGTCAGGCCCCACCCCAGTGCCAGGGGCCCCTGGGCACATCCTTTGGCCATTTTCCCTGGGAAAGAAAACTCACCACTCCAGGTTCCTGATGTCAGTTTTTAGGGCTCCATTGGGTCTATCAGGACAGCACAACTTTGAGGAGGGGACAACTTCGGTCTGCGATTCATCCTTCGATATAGGGATTATTTGCATTCAGGCCCCACCCCAGTGCCAGGGGCCCCTGGGCACATCCTTTGGCCATTTTCCCTGGGAAAGGAAACTCACCAGTCCAGGTTGCTGATGTCAGTTTGTAGGGCTCCCTTGGGTCTATCAGGGCAGCACAACTTTGAGGAGGGGACAACTTCGGTCTGGGGTCCATCCTTCGATATAAGGATTTTTTGCATTCAGGCTCCAGCCCAGTGCCAGGGGCCCCTGGGCACATGCTTTGGCCATTTTCCCTGGGAAAGAAAACTCACCACTCCAGGTTCCTGATGTCAGTTTATAGGGCTCCCTTGGGTCTATCAGGGCAGCACAACTTTGAGGAGGGGACAACTTCGGTCTGGGGTCCATCCTTCGATATAAGGATACTTTGCAGTCAGGTCCGAGCCCAGTGCCAGGGGCCCCTGGGCACATCCTTTGGCCATTTTCCCTGGGAAAGAAAACTCACCAGTCCAGGTTGCTGATGTCAGTTTGTAGGGCTCCCTTGGGTCTATCAGGGCAGCACAACTTTGAGGAGGGGACAACTTCGGTCTGGGGTCCATCCTTCGATATAAGGATTTTTTGCAATGAAGCCCCAGCCCAGCGCCAGGGGCCCCTGGGCACATCCTTTGGCCATTTTCCCTGGGAAAGAAAACTCACCAGTCCAGGTTTCTGATGTCAGTTTGTAGGGCTCCCTTGGGTCTATCAGGGCAGCACAACTTTGAGGAGGGGACAACTTCGGTCTGCGATCCATTCTTCCATATAAGAATTCTTCAAAGTCAGGCCCCAGCCCGGGGTCAGGGTCCCCTGGGCACATACTTTGGCCATTTTCCCTGGGAAAGAATATTCACCAGTCCAGGTTGCTGATGTCAGTTTGTAGGGCTCCCTTGGGTCTATCAGGGCAGCACAACTTTGAGGAGGGGACAACTTCGGTCTGCGATACATCCTTCGATATAAGGATTATTTGCTTTCAGGCCACACCCCAGTGCCAGGGGCCACTGGGCACATGCTTTGGCCATTTTCCCTGGGAAAGAAAACTCACCAGTCCAGGTTCCTGATGTCAGTTTTTTAGGGCTCCCTTGGGTCTATCAGGGCAGCACAACTTTGAGGAGGGGACAACTTCGGTCTGTGGTCCATCCTTCGATATAAGGATTTTTTGCATTCAGGCCCCAGCCCAGTCCCAGGGGCCCCTGGGCACATGCTTTGGCCATTTTCCCTGGGAAAGAAAACTCACCAGTCCAGGTTGCTGATGTCAGTTTGTAGGGCTCCCCTGGCTCTATCTGGGAAGCAGAAATTTGAGGAGGGGACAGTTTTGGTCTGCGAACCATCCTTCAATATAGGGATTCTTTGCAGTCAGGCCCAGCCCAGTGCCACGGGCCCCTGGGCACATGCTTTGGCCATTTTCCCTGGGAAATAAAACTCACCAGTCCAGGTTGCTGATGTCAGTTTGTAGGGCTCCCTTGGCTCTATCTGGGAAGCAGAAATTTGAGGAGGGGACAGTTTTGGTCTGCGAACCATCCTTCAATATAGGGATTCTTTGCAGTCAGGCCCAGCCCAGTGCCACGGGCCACTGAACACATGCTTTGGCCATTTTCCCTGGGAAAGAACATTCACCAGTCCAGGTTGCTGATGTCAGTTTGTAGGGCTCCCTTGCGTCTATCAGGGCAGCAGAACTTTGAGGAGGGGACAACTTCGGTCTGGGGTCCATCCTTCGATATAAATATAGTTTGCCTTCAGGTCCGAGCCCAGTGCCAGGGGCCCCGGGGCACATCCTTTGGCCATTTTCCCTGGGAAAGAAAACTCACCAGTCCAGGTTGCTGATGTCAGTTTGTAGGGCTCCATTGGGTCTATCAGGGCAGCACAACTTTGAGGAGGGGACATCTTCGGTCTGGGGTCCATCCTTCAATATAGGGATTCTTTGCAGTCAGGCCCCAGCCCGGGGTCAGGGGCCCCTGGGCACATCCTTTGGCCATTTTCCCTGGGAAAGGAAACTCACCAGTCCAGGTTGCTGATGTCAGTTTGTAGGGCTCCCTTGGGTCTATCAGGGCAGCACAACTTTGAGGAGGGGACAACTTCGGTCCTGAGTCCATCCTGCGATATAAGGATTTTTTGCATTCAGGCCCCAGCCAAGTTCCAGGGGCCCCTGGGCCCATGCTTTGGCCATTTTCCCTGGGAAAGAAAACTCACCAGTCCAGGTTCCTGATGTCACTTTGTAGGGCTCCCTTGGGTCTATCAGGGCAGCACAACTTTGAGGAGGGGACAACTTCGGTCTGCGATCCATCCTTCGATATAAGGATTTTTTGCAGTGAAGCCCCAGCCCAGCGCCAGGGGCCCCTGGGCACATCCTTTGGCCATTTTCCCTGGGAAAGAAAACTCACCAGTCCAGGTTTCTGATGTCAGTTTGTAGGGCTCCCTTGGGTCTATCAGGGCAGCACAACTTTGAGGAGGGGACAACTTCGGTCTGCGATCCATTCTTCCATATAAGGATTCTTCAAAGTCAGGCCCCAGCCCGGGGTCAGGGTCCCCTGGGCACATACTTTGGCCATTTTCCCTGGGAAAGAATATTCACCAGTCCAGGTTGCTGATGTCAGTTTGTAGGGCTCCCTTGGGTCTATCAGGGCAGCACAACTTTGAGGAGGGGACAACTTCGGTCTGCGATACATCCTTCGATATAAGGATTATTTGCTTTCAGGCCACACCCCAGTGCCAGGGGCCACTGGGCACATGCTTTGGCCATTTTCCCTGGGAAAGAAAACTCACCAGTCCAGGTTCCTGATGTCAGTTTTTTAGGGCTCCCTTGGGTCTATCAGGGCAGCACAACTTTGAGGAGGGGACAACTTCGGTCTGGGGTCCATCCTTCGATATAAGGATTTTTTGCAGTCAGGCCCCAGCCCAGTCCCAGGGGCCCCTGGGCACATGCTTTGGCCATTTTCCCTGGGAAATAAAACTCACCAGTCCAGGTTGCTGATGTCAGTTTGTAGGGCTCCCCTGGCTCTATCTGGGAAGCAGAAATTTGAGGAGGGGACAGTTTTGGTCTGCGAACCATCCTTCAATATAGGGATTCTTTGCAGTCAGGCCCAGCCCAGTGCCACGGGCCCCTGGGCACATGCTTTGGCCATTTTCCCTGGGAAAGAAAACTCACCAGTCCAGGTTGCTGATGTCAGTTTGTAGGGCTCCCTTGGCTCTATCTGGGAAGCAGAAATTTGAGGAGGGGACAGTTTTGGTCTGCGAACCATCCTTCAATATAGGGATTCTTTGCAGTCAGGCCCAGCCCAGTGCCACGGGCCCCTGGGCCCATGCTTTGGCCATTTTCCCTGGGAAAGAACATTCACCAGTCCAGGTTGCTGATGTCAGTTTGTAGGGCTCCCTTGCGTCTATCAGGGCAGCAGAACTTTGAGGAGGGGACAACTTCGGTCTGGGGTCCATCCTTCGATATAAATATAGTTTGCATTCAGGTCCGAGCCCAGTGCCAGGGGCCCCTGGGCACATCCTTTGGCCATTTTCCCTGGGAAAGAAAACTCACCAGTCCAGGTTGCTGATGTCAGTTTGTAGGGCTCCATTGGGTCTATCAGGGCAGCACAACTTTGAGGAGGGGACATCTTCGGTCTGGGGTCCATCCTTCAATATAGGGATTCTTTGCAGTCAGGCCCCAGCCCGGGGTCAGGGGCCCCTGGGCACATCCTTTGGCCATTTTCCCTGGGAAAGAAAACTCACCAGTCCAGGTTGCTGATGTCAGTTTGTAGGGCTCCCTTGGGTCTATCAGGGCAGCACAACTTTGAGGAGGGGACAACTTCGGTTGGGGGTCCAAACTTCGATATAAGGATTCCCTGCAGCCAGGCCCCAGCCCAGTGCCAGGGGCCCCTGGGCACATCCTTTGGCCATTTTCCCTGGGAAAGAAAACTCACCAGTCCAGGTTGCTGATGTCAGTTTATAGGGCTCCCTTGGGTCTATCAGGGCAGCACAACTTTGAGGTGGGGACAACTTCGGTCTGGGGTCCATCCTTCGATATAAGGATACTTTGCAGTCAGGTCCGAGCCCAGTGCCAGGGGCCCCTGGGCACACCCTTTGGCCATTTTCCCTGGGAAAGAAAACTCACCAGTCCAGGTTCCTGATGTCAGTTTGTAGGGCTCCCTTGGGTCTATCAGGGCAGCACAACTTTGAGGAGGGGACAACTTCGGTCTGCGATCCATCCTTCGATATAAGGATTTTTTGCAGTGAAGCCCCAGCCCAGCGCCAGGGGCCCCTGGGCACATCCTTTGGCCATTTTCCCTGGGAAAGAAAACTCACCAGTCCAGGTTTCTGATGTCAGTTTGTAGGGCTCCCTTGGGTCTATCAGGGCAGCACAACTTTGAGGAGGGGACAACTTCGGTCTGCGATCCATTCTTCCATATAAGGATTCTTCAAAGTCAGGCCCCAGCCCGGGTTCAGGGTCCCCTGGGCACATTCTTTGGCCATTTTCCCTGGGAAAGAATATTCACCAGTCCAGGTTGCTGATGTCAGTTTGTAGGGCTCCCTTGGGTCTATCAGGGCAGCACAACTTTGAGGAGGGGACAACTTCGGTCTGCGATACATCCTTCGATATAAGGATTATTTGCTTTCAGGCCACACCCCAGTGCCAGGGGCCACTGGGCACATGCTTTGGCCATTTTCCCTGGGAAAGAAAATTCACCAGTCCAGGTTGCTGATGTCAGTTTTTAGGGCTCCCTTGGGTCTATCAGGGCAGCACAACTTTGAGGAGGGGACAACTTCGGTCTGGGGTCTATCCTTCGATATAAGGATACTTTGCAGTCAGGTCCGAGCCCAGTGCCAGGGGCCCCTGGGCACATGCTTTGGCCATTTTCCCTGGGAAAGAAAACTCACCAGTCCAGGTTGCTGATGTCAGTTTGTAGGGCTCCCTTGGGTCTATCAGGGCAGCACAACTTTGAGGAGGGGACAACTTCGGTCTGGGGTCCATCCTTCGATATAAGGATTTTTTGCATTCAGGCCCCAGCCCAGTGCCAGGGGCCCCTGGGCACATGCTTTGGCCATTTTCCCTGGGAAAGAAAACTCACCAGTCCAGGTTGCTGATGTCAGTTTGTAGGGCTCCCTTGGGTCTATCTGGGAAGCACAAATTTGAGGAGGGGACAAACTGGGTGTGGGGTCCATCCTTCGATATAAGGATTTTTTGCAGTCAGGCCCCACCCCAGTGCCAGGGGCCCCTGGGCACATCCTTTGGCCATTTTCCCTGGGAAAGAAAACTCACCACTCCAGGTTCCTGATGTCAGTTTTTAGGGCTCCATTGGGTCTATCAGGACAGCACAACTTTGAGGAGGGGACAACTTCGGTCTGCGATTCATCCTTCGATATAGGGATTATTTGCATTCAGGCCCCACCCCAGTGCCAGGGGCCCCTGGGCACATCCTTTGGCCATTTTCTCTGGGAAAGGAAACTCACCAGTCCAGGTTGCTGATGTCAGTTTGTAGGGCTCCCTTGGGTCTATCAGGGCAGCACAACTTTGAGGAGGGGACAACTTCGGTCCTGGGTCCATCCTGCGATATAAGGATTTTTAGCATTCAGGCCCCAGCCAAGTTCCAGGGGCCCCTGGGCACATGCTTTGGCCATTTTCCCTGGGAAAGAAAACTCACCAGTCCAGGTTCCTGATGTCACTTTGTAGGGCTCCCTTGGGTCTATCAGGGCAGCAGAACTTTGAGGAGGGGACAACTTCAGTCTGGGGTCCATCCTTCGATATAAGGAATTTTTGCATTCAGGCTCCAGCCCAGTTCCAGGGGCCCCTGGGCACATGCTTTGGCCATTTTCCCTGGGAAAGAAAACTCACCAGTGCAGGTTGCTGATGTCAGTTTGTAGGGCTCCCTTGGGTCTATCAGGGCAGCACAACTTTGAGGAGGGGACAACTTCGGTCTGGGGTCCATCCTTCGATATAAGGATACTTTGCAGTCAGGTCCGAGCCCAGTGCCAGGGGCCCCTGGGCACATCCTTTGGCCATTTTCCCTGGGAAAGAAAACTCACCAGTCCAGGTTGCTGATGTCAGTTTGTAGGGCTCCCTTGGGTCTATCAGGGCAGCACAACTTTGAGGAGGGGACAACTTCGGTCTGCGATCCATCCTTCGATATAAGGATTTTTTGCAGTGAAGCCCCAGCCCAGCGCCAGGGGCCCCTGGGCACATCCTTTGGCCATTTTCCCTGGGAAAGAAAACTCACCAGTCCAGGTTTCTGATGTCAGTTTGTAGGGCTCCCTTGGGTCTATCAGGGCAGCACAACTTTGAGGAGGGGACAACTTCGGTCTGCGATCCATTCTTCCATATAAGGATTCTTCAAAGTCAGGCCCCAGCCCGGGGTCAGGGTCCCCTGGGCACATACTTTGGCCATTTTCCCTGGGAAAGAATATTCACCAGTCCAGGTTGCTGATGTCAGTTTGTAGGGCTCCCTTGGGTCTATCAGGGCAGCACAACTTTGAGGAGGGGACAACTTCGGTCTGCGATACATCCTTCGATATAAGGATTATTTGCTTTCAGGCCACACCCCAGTGCCAGGGGCCACTGGGCACATGCTTTGGCCATTTTCCCTGGGAAAGAAAACTCACCAGTCCAGGTTCCTGATGTCAGTTTTTTAGGGCTCCCTTGGGTCTATCAGGGCAGCACAACTTTGAGGAGGGGACAACTTCGGTCTGGGGTCCATCCTTCGATATAAGGATTTTTTGCAGTCAGGCCCCAGCCCAGTCCCAGGGGCCCCTGGGCACATGCTTTGGCCATTTTCCCTGGGAAATAAAACTCACCAGTCCAGGTTGCTGATGTCAGTTTGTAGGGCTCCCCTGGCTCTATCTGGGAAGCAGAAATTTGAGGAGGGGACAGTTTTGGTCTGCGAACCATCCTTCAATATAGGGATTCTTTGCAGTCAGGCCCAGCCCAGTGCCAGGGGCCCCTGGGCACATGCTTTGGCCATTTTCCCTGGGAAAGAAAACTCACCAGTCCAGGTTGCTGATGTCAGTTTGTAGGGCTCCCTTGGCTCTATCTGGGAAGCAGAAATTTGAGGAGGGGACAGTTTTGGTCTGCGAACCATCCTTCAATATAGGGATTCTTTGCAGTCAGGCCCAGCCCAGTGCCACGGGCCCCTGGGCCCATGCTTTGGCCATTTTCCCTGGGAAAGAACATTCACCAGTCCAGGTTGCTGATGTCAGTTTGTAGGGCTCCCTTGCGTCTATCAGGGCAGCAGAACTTTGAGGAGGGGACAACTTCGGTCTGGGGTCCATCCTTCGATATAAATATAGTTTGCATTCAGGTCCGAGCCCAGTGCCAGGGGCCCCTGGGCACATCCTTTGGCCATTTTCCCTGGGAAAGAAAACTCACCAGTCCAGGTTGCTGATGTCAGTTTGTAGGGCTCCATTGGGTCTATCAGGGCAGCACAACTTTGAGGAGGGGACATCTTCGGTCTGGGGTCCATCCTTCAATATAGGGATTCTTTGCAGTCAGGCCCCAGCCCGGGGTCAGGGGCCCCTGGGCACATCCTTTGGCCATTTTCCCTGGGAAAGAAAACTCACCAGTCCAGGTTGCTGATGTCAGTTTGTAGGGCTCCCTTGGGTCTATCAGGGCAGCACAACTTTGAGGAGGGGACAACTTCGGTTGGGGGTACAAACTTCGATATAAGGATTCCCTGCAGCCAGGCCCCAGCCCAGTGCCAGGGGCCCCTGGGCACATGCTTTGGCCATTTTCCCTGGGAAAGAAAATTCACCAGTCCAGGTTGCTGATGTCAGTTTGTAGGGCTGCCTTGGGTCTATCAGGGCAGCACAACTTTGAGGAGGGGACAACTTCGGTCTGGGGTCCATCCTTCGATATAAGGATTTTTTGCATTCAGGCCCCAGCCCAGTGCCAGGGGCCCCTGGGCACATGCTTTGGCCATTTTCCCTGGGAAAGAAAACTCACCAGTCCAGGTTGCTGATGTCAGTTTATAGGGCTCCCTTGGGTCTATCAGGGCAGCACAACTTTGAGGTGGGGACAACTTCGGTCTGGGGTCCATCCTTCGATATAAGGATACTTTGCACTCAGGTCCGAGCCCAGTGCCAGGGGCCCCTGGGCACACCCTTTGGCCATTTTCCCTGGGAAAGAAAACTCACCAGTCCAGGTTGCTGATGTCAGTTTGTAGGGCTCCCTTGGGTCTATCAGGGCAGCACAACTTTGAGGAGGGGACAACTTCGGTCTGCGATCCATCCTTCGATATAAGGATTATTTGCTTTCAGGCCACACCCCAGTGCCAGGGGCCACTGGGCACATGCTTTGGCCATTTTCCCTGGGAAAGAAAACTCACCAGTCCAGGTTCCTGATGTCAGTTTTTTAGGGCTCCCTTGGGTCTATCAGGGCAGCACAACTTTGAGGAGGGGACAACTTCGGTCTGGGGTCTATCCTTCGATATAAGGATACTTTGCAGTCAGGTCCGAGCCCAGTGCCAGGGGCCCCTGGGCACATGCTTTGGCCATTTTCCCTGGGAAAGAAAACTCACCAGTCCAGGTTGCTGATGTCAGTTTGTAGGGCTCCCTTGGGTCTATCAGGGCAGCACAACTTTGAGGAGGGGACAACTTTGGTCTGGGGTCCATCCTTCGATATAAGGATTTTTTGCATTCAGGCCCCAGCCCAGTGCCAGGGGCCCCTGGGCACATGCTTTGGCCATTTTCCCTGGGAAAGAAAACTCACCAGTCCAGGTTGCTGATGTCAGTTTGTAGGGCTCCCTTGGGTCTATCTGGGAAGCACAAATTTGAGGAGGGGACAACCTGGGTGTGGGGTCCATCCTTCGATATAAGGATTTTTTGCAGTCAGGCCCCACCCCAGTGCCAGGGGCCCCTGGGCACATCCTTTGGCCATTTTCCCTGGGAAAGAAAACTCACCACTCCAGGTTCCTGATGTCAGTTTTTAGGGCTCCATTGGGTCTATCAGGACAGCACAACTTTGAGGAGGGGACAACTTCGGTCTGCGATTCATCCTTCGATATAGGGATTATTTGCATTCAGGCCCCACCCCAGTGCCAGGGGCCCCTGGGCACATCCTTTGGCCATTTTCCCTGGGAAAGGAAACTCACCAGTCCAGGTTGCTGATGTCAGTTTGTAGGGCTCCCTTGGGTCTATCAGGGCAGCACAACTTTGAGGAGGGGACAACTTCGGTCCTGGGTCCATCCTGCGATATAAGGATTTTTAGCATTCAGGCCCCAGCCAAGTTCCAGGGGCCCCTGGGCCAATGCTTTGGCCATTTTCCCTGGGAAAGAAAACTCACCAGTCCAGGTTCCTGATGTCACTTTGTAGGGCTCCCTTGGGTCTATCAGGGCAGCAGAACTTTGAGGAGGGGACAACTTCAGTCTGGGGTCCATCCTTCGATATAAGGAATTTTTGCATTCAGGCTCCAGCCCAGTTCCAGGGGCCCCTGGGCACATGCTTTGGCCATTTTCCCTGGGAAAGAAAACTCACCAGTGCAGGTTGCTGATGTCAGTTTGTAGGGCTCCCTTGGGTCTATCAGGGCAGCACAACTTTGAGGAGGGGACAACTTCGGTCTGGGGTCCATCCTTCGATATAAGGAATTTTTGCATTCAGGCTCCAGCCCAGTGCCAGGGGCCCCTGGGCACATGCTTTGGCCATTTTCCCTGGGAAAGAAAACTCACCACTCCAGGTTCCTGATGTCAGTTTATAGGGCTCCCTTGGGTCTATCAGGGCAGCACAACTTTGAGGAGGGGACAACTTCGGTCTGGGGTCCATCCTTCGATATAAGGATACTTTGCAGTCAGGTCCGAGCCCAGTGCCAGGGGCCCCTGGGCACATCCTTTGGCCATTTTCCCTGGGAAAGAAAACTCACCAGTCCAGGTTGCTGATGTCAGTTTGTAGGGCTCCCTTGGGTCTATCAGGGCAGCACAACTTTGAGGAGGGGACAACTTCGGTCTGGGGTCCATCCTTCGATATAAGGATTTTTTTCAGTGAAGCCCCAGCCCAGCGCCAGGGGCCCCTGGGCACATCCTTTGGCCATTTTCCCTGGGAAAGAAAACTCACCAGTCCAGGTTTCTGATGTCAGTTTGTAGGGCTCCCTTGGGTCTATCAGGGCAGCACAACTTTGAGGAGGGGACAACTTCGGTCTGCGATCCATTCTTCCATATAAGGATTCTTCAAAGTCAGGCCCCAGCCCGGGGTCAGGGTCCCCTGGGCACATACTTTGGCCATTTTCCCTGGGAAAGAATATTCACCAGTCCAGGTTGCTGATGTCAGTTTGTAGGGCTCCCTTGGGTCTATCAGGGCAGCACAACTTTGAGGAGGGGACAACTTCGGTCTGCGATACATCCTTCGATATAAGGATTATTTGCTTTCAGGCCACACCCCAGTGCCAGGGGCCACTGGGCACATGCTTTGGCCATTTTCCCTGGGAAAGAAAACTCACCAGTCCAGGTTCCTGATGTCAGTTTTTTAGGGCTCCCTTGGGTCTATCAGGGCAGCACAACTTTGAGGAGGGGACAACTTCGGTCTGGGGTCCATCCTTCGATATAAGGATTTTTTGCAGTCAGGCCCCAGCCCAGTCCCAGGGGCCCCTGGGCACATGCTTTGGCCATTTTCCCTGGGAAATAAAACTCACCAGTCCAGGTTGCTGATGTCAGTTTGTAGGGCTCCCCTGGCTCTATCTGGGAAGCAGAAATTTGAGGAGGGGACAGTTTTGGTCTGCGAACCATCCTTCAATATAGGGACTCTTTGCAGTCAGGCCCAGCCCAGTGCCACGGGCCCCTAGGCACATGCTTTGGCCATTTTCCCTGGGAAATAAAACTCACCAGTCCAGGTTGCTGATGTCAGTTTGTAGGGCTCCCTTGGCTCTATCTGGGAAGCAGAAATTTGAGGAGGGGACAGTTTTGGTCTGCGAACCATCCTTCAATATAGGGATTCTTTGCAGTCAGGCCCAGCCCAGTGCCACGGGCCACTGAACACATGCTTTGGCCATTTTCCCTGGGAAAGAACATTCACCAGTCCAGGTTGCTGATGTCAGTTTGTAGGGCTCCCTTGGGTCTATCAGGGCAGCACAACTTTGAGGAGGGGACAACTTCGGTCTGCGATCCATTCTTCCATATAAGGATTCTTCAAAGTCAGGCCCCAGCCCGGGGTCAGGGTCCCCTGGGCACATCCTTTGGCCATTTTCCCTGGGAAAGAATATTCACCAGTCCAGGTTGCTGATGTCAGTTTGTAGGGCTCCCTTGGGTCTATCAGGGCAGCACAACTTTGAGGAGGGGACAACTTCGGTCTGCGATACATCCTTCGATATAAGGATTATTTGCATTCAGGCCACACCCCAGTGCCAGGGGCCACTGGGCACATGCTTTGGCCATTTTCCCTGGGAAAGAAAACTCACCAGTCCAGGTTCCTGATGTCAGTTTTTTAGGGCTCCCTTGGGTCTATCAGGGCAGCACAACTTTGAGGAGGGGACAACTTCGGTCTGGGGTCCATCCTTCGATATAAGGATTTTTTGCAGTCAGGCCCCAGCCCAGTCCCAGGGGCCCCTGGGCACATGCTTTGGCCATTTTCCCTGGGAAATAAAACTCACCAGTCCAGGTTGCTGATGTCAGTTTGTAGGGCTCCCCTGGCTCTATCTGGGAAGCAGAAATTTGAGGAGGGGACAGTTTTGGTCTGCGAACCATCCTTCAATATAGGGATTCTTTGCAGTCAGGCCCAGCCCAGTGCCACGGGCCCCTGGGCACATGCTTTGGCCATTTTCCCTGGGAAATAAAACTCACCAGTCCAGGTTGCTGATGTCAGTTTGTAGGGCTCCCTTGGCTCTATCTGGGAAGCAGAAATTTGAGGAGGGGACAGTTTTGGTCTGCGAACCATCCTTCAATATAGGGATTCTTTGCAGTCAGGCCCAGCCCAGTGCCACGGGCCACTGAACACATGCTTTGGCCATTTTCCCTGGGAAAGAACATTCACCAGTCCAGGTTGCTGATGTCAGTTTGTAGGGCTCCCTTGCGTCTATCAGGGCAGCAGAACTTTGAGGAGGGGACAACTTCGGTCTGGGGTCCATCCTTCGATATAAGGATTTTTTGCATTCAGGCCCCAGCCCAGTGCCAGGGGCCCCTGGGCACATCCTTTGGCCATTTTCCCTGGGAAAGAAAACTCACCAGTCCAGGTTGCTGATGTCAGTTTGTAGGGCTCCATTGGGTCTATCAGGGCAGCACAACTTTGAGGAGGGGACATCTTCGGTCTGGGGTCCATCCTTCAATATAGGGATTCTTTGCAGTCAGGCCCCAGCCCGGGGTCAGGGGCCCCTGGGCACATCCTTTGGCCATTTTCCCTGGGAAAGAAAACTCACCACTCCAGGTTCCTGATGTCAGTTTTTAGGGCTCCATTGGGTCTATCAGGACAGCACAACTTTGAGGAGGGGACAACTTCGGTCTGCGATTCATCCTTCGATATAGGGATTATTTGCATTCAGGCCCCACCCCAGTGCCAGGGGCCCCTGGGCACATCCTTTGGCCATTTTCCCTGGGAAAGGAAACTCACCAGTCCAGGTTGCTGATGTCAGTTTGTAGGGCTCCCTTGGGTCTATCAGGGCAGCACAACTTTGAGGAGGGGACAACTTCGGTCCTGGGTCCATCCTGCGATATAAGGATTTTTTGCATTCAGGCCCCAGCCAAGTTCCAGGGGCCCCTGGGCCCAAGCTTTGGCCATTTTCCCTGGGAAAGAAAACTCACCAGTCCAGGTTCCTGATGTCACTTTGTAGGGCTCCCTTGGGTCTATCAGGGCAGCAGAACTTTGAGGAGGGGACAACTTCAGTCTGGGGTCCATCCTTCGATATAAGGATTTTTTGCATTCAGGCTCCAGCCCAGTTCCAGGGGCCCCTGGGCACATGCTTTGGCCATTTTCCCTGGGAAAGAAAACTCACCAGTCCAGGTTGCTGATGTCAGTTTGTAGGGCTCCCTTGGGTCTATCAGGGCAGCACAACTTTGAGGAGGGGACAACTTCGGTCTGGGGTCCATCCTTCGATATAAGGATTTTTTGCATTCAGGCCCCAGCCCAGTGCCAGGGGCCCCTGGGCACATGCTTTGGCCATTTTCCCTGGGAAAGAAAACTCACCAGTCCAGGTTGCTGATGTCAGTTTGTAGGGCTCCCTTGGGTCTATCAGGGCAGCACAACTTTGAGGAGGGGACAACTTCGGTCTGGGGTCCATCCTTCGATATAAGGATACTTTGCAGTCAGGTCCGAGCCCAGTTCCAGGGGCCCCTGGGCACATGCTTTGGCCATTTTCCCTGGGAAAGAAAACTCACCAGTCCAGGTTGCTGATGTCAGTTTGTAGGGCTCCCTTGGGTCTATCAGGGCAGCACAACTTTGAGGAGGGGACAACTTCGGTCTGCGATCCATCCTTCGATATAAGGATTTTTTGCAGTGAAGCCCCAGCCCGGGGTCAGGGGCCCCTGGGCACATCCTTTGGCCATTTTCCCTGGGAAAGAAAACTCACCAGTCCAGGTTGCTGATGTCAGTTTGTAGGGCTCCCTTGGGTCTATCAGGGCAGCACAACTTTGAGGAGGGGACAACTTCGGTCTGCGATCCATTCTTCCATATAAGGATTCTTCAAAGTCAGGCCCCAGCCCGGGGTCAGGGTCCCCTGGGCACATACTTTGGCCATTTTCCCTGGGAAAGAATATTCACCAGTCCAGGTTGCTGATGTCAGTTTGTAGGGCTCCCTTGGGTCTATCAGGGCAGCACAACTTTGAGGAGGGGACAACTTCGGTCTGCGATACATCCTTCGATATAAGGATTATTTGCTTTCAGGCCACACCCCAGTGCCAGGGGCCACTGGGCACATGCTTTGGCCATTTTCCCTGGGAAAGAAAACTCACCAGTCCAGGTTCCTGATGTCAGTTTGTAGGGCTCCCCTGGCTCTATCTGGGAAGCAGAAATTTGAGGAGGGGACAGTTTTGGTCTGCGAACCATCCTTCAATATAGGGATTCTTTGCAGTCAGGCCCAGCCCAGTGCCACGGGCCCCTGGGCACATGCTTTGGCCATTTTCCCTGGGAAAGAAAACTCACCAGTCCAGGTTGCTGATGTCAGTTTGTAGGGCTCCCTTGGCTCTATCTGGGAAGCAGAAATTTGAGGAGGGGACAGTTTTGGTCTGCGAACCATCCTTCAATATAGGGATTCTTTGCAGTCAGGCCCAGCCCAGTGCCACGGGCCCCTGGGCCCATGCTTTGGCCATTTTCCCTGGGAAAGAACATTCACCAGTCCAGGTTGCTGATGTCAGTTTGTAGGGCTCCCTTGCGTCTATCAGGGCAGCAGAACTTTGAGGAGGGGACAACTTCGGTCTGGGGTCCATCCTTCGATATAAATATAGTTTGCATTCAGGTCCGAGCCCAGTGCCAGGGGCCCCGGGGCACATCCTTTGGCCATTTTCCCTGGGAAAGAAAACTCACCAGTCCAGGTTGCTGATGTCAGTTTGTAGGGCTCCATTGGGTCTATCAGGGCAGCACAACTTTGAGGAGGGGACATCTTCGGTCTGGGGTCCATCCTTCAATATAGGGATTCTTTGCAGTCAGGCCCCTGCCCGGGGTCAGGGGCCCCTGGGCACATCCTTTGGCCATTTTCCCTGGGAAAGAAAACTCACCAGTCCAGGTTGCTGATGTCAGTTTGTAGGGCTCCCTTGGGTCTATCAGGGCAGCACAACTTTGAGGAGGGGACAACTTCGGTCTGCGATCCATTCTTCCATATAAGGATTCTTCAAAGTCAGGCCCCAGCCCGGGGTCAGGGTCCCCTGGGCACATACTTTGGCCATTTTCCCTGGGAAAGAATATTCACCAGTCCAGGTTGCTGATGTCAGTTTGTAGGGCTCCCTTGGGTCTATCAGGGCAGCACAACTTTGAGGAGGGGACAACTTCGGTCTGCGATACATCCTTCGATATAAGGATTATTTGCTTTCAGGCCACACCCCAGTGCCAGGGGCCACTGGGCACATGCTTTGGCCATTTTCCCTGGGAAAGAAAACTCACCAGTCCAGGTTCCTGATGTCAGTTTTTTAGGGCTCCCTTGGGTCTATCAGGGCAGCACAACTTTGAGGAGGGACAACTTCGGTCTGGGGTCCATCCTTCGATATAAGGATTTTTTGCAGTCAGGCCCCAGCCCAGTCCCAGGGGCCCCTGGGCACATGCTTTGGCCATTTTCCCTGGGAAATAAAACTCACCAGTCCAGGTTGCTGATGTCAGTTTGTAGGGCTCCCTTGGCTCTATCTGGGAAGCAGAAATTTGAGGAGGGGACAGTTTTGGTCTGCGAACCATCCTTCAATATAGGGATTCTTTGCAGTCAGGCCCAGCCCAGTGCCACGGGCCCCTGGGCACATGCTTTGGCCATTTTCCCTGGGAAATAAAACTCACCAGTCCAGGTTGCTGATGTCAGTTTGTAGGGCTCCCTTGGCTCTATCTGGGAAGCAGAAATTTGAGGAGGGGACAGTTTTGGTCTGCGAACCATCCTTCAATATAGGGATTCTTTGCAGTCAGGCCCAGCCCAGTGCCACGGGCCACTGAACACATGCTTTGGCCATTTTCCCTGGGAAAGAAAATTCACCAGTCCAGGTTGCTGATGTCAGTTTGTAGGGCTCCCTTGCGTCTATCAGGGCAGCAGAACTTTGAGGAGGGGACAACTTCGGTCTGGGGTCCATCCTTCGATATAAATATAGTTTGCATTCAGGTCCGAGCGCAGTGCCAGGGGCCCCAAGGCACATCCTTTGGCCATTTTCCCTGGGAAAGAAAACTCACCAGTCCAGGTTGCTGATGTCAGTTTGTAGGGCTCCATTGGGTCTATCAGGGCAGCACAACTTTGAGGAGGGGACAACTTCGGTTGGGGTTCAAACTTCGATATAAGGATTCCCTGCAGCCAGGCCCCAGCCCAGTGCCAGGGGCCCCTGGGCACATGCTTTGGCCATTTTCCCTGGGAAAGAAAATTCACCAGTCCAGGTTGCTGATGTCAGTTTGTAGGGCTGCCTTGGGTCTATCAGGGCAGCACAACTTTGAGGAGGGGACAACTTCGGTCTGCGATACATCCTTCGATATAAGGATTATTTGCATTCAGGCCCCACCCCAGTGCCAGGGGCCACTGGGCACATGCTTTGGCCATTTTCCCTGGGAAAGAAAACTCACCAGTCCAGGTTCCTGATGTCAGTTTATAGGGCTCCCTTGGGTCTATCAGGGCAGCACAACTTTGAGGAGGGGACAACTTCGGTCTGGGGTCCATCCTTCGATATAAATATAGTTTGCATTCAGGTCCGAGCCCAGTGCCAGGGTCCCCGGGGCACATCCTTTGGCCATTTTCCCTGGGAAAGAAAACTCACCAGTCCAGGTTGCTGATGTCAGTTTTTTAGGGCTCCCTTGGGTCTATCAGGGCAGCACAACTTTGAGGAGGGGACAACTTCAATCTGGGGTCCATCCTGCGATATAAGGATAGTTTGCATTCAGGTCCGAGCCCAGTGCCAGGGGCCCCTGGGCACATCCTTTGGCCATTTTCCCTCGGAAAGAAATCTCACCAGAACAGGTTGCTGATGTCAGTTTGTAGGGCTCCCTTGGGTCTATCTGGGAAGCAGAAATTTGAGGAGGGGACAACCTGGGTGTGGGGTCCATCCTTCGATATAAGGATTTTTTGCAGTCAGGCCCCAGCCCAGTTCCAGGGGCCCCTGGGCACATGCTTTGGCCATTTTCCCTGGGAAAGAAAACTCACCAGTCCAGGTTGCTGATGTCAGTTTGTAGGGCTCCCTTGGGTCTATCAGGGCAGCACAACTTTGTGGAGGGGACAACTTCGGTCTGGGGTCCATCTTTGGATATAAGGATTTTTTGCATTCAGGCTCCAGCCCATTTCCAGGGGCCCCTGGGCACATGCTTTGGCCATTTTCCCTGGGAAAAAAAACTCACCAGTCCAGGTTGCTGATGTCAGTTTGTAGGGCTCCCTTGGGTCTATCAGGGCAGCACAACTTTGAGGACGGGATAAATTCAGTTGGGGGTCCAAACTTCGATATAAGGATTCTCTGCAGTCAGGTCCCAGCCCTGTGCTTGGGGTCCCTGGGCACATGCTTTGGCCATTTTCCCTGGGAAATAAAACTCACCAGTCCAGGTTCCTGATGTCAGTTTATAGGGCTCCCTTGGGTCTATCAGGGCAGCACAACTTTGAGGAGGGGACAACTTCGGTCTGGGGTCCATCCTTCGATATAAGGCTTCTTTGCATTCAGGCTCCAGCCCAGTGCCAGGGGCCCCTGGGCACATGCTTTGGCCATTTTCCCTGGGAAAGAAAACTCACCTGTCCAGGTTGCTGATGTCAGTTTGTAGGGCTCCCTTGGGTCTACCTGGGAAGCAGAAATTTGAGGAGGGGACAGCTTTGGTCTGCGAACCATCCTTCGATATAGGGATTCTTTGCAGTCAGGTTCCGGCCCAGTGCCATGGGCCACTGGGCACATGCTTTGGCCTTTTTCCCTGGGAAAGAAAATTCACCAGTCCAGGTTGCTGATGTCAGTTTGTAGGGCTCCCTTGGGTCTATCAGGGCAGCACAACTTTGAGGAGGGGACAACTTCAGTCTGCGATCCATCCTTCGATATAAGGATTTTTTGCATTCAGGCCCCACCCCAGTGCCAGGGGCCCCTGGGCACAGGCTTTGGCCATTTTCCCTGGGAAAGAAAACTCACCAGTCCAGGTTGCTGATGTCAGTTTGTAGGGCTCCCTTGGGTCTATCAGGGCAGCACAACTTTGAGGAGGGGACAACTTCGGTCTGGGGTCCATCCTTCGATATAAGGATTTTTTGCAGTCAGGCCACAGCCCAGTGCCAGGGGCCCCTGGGCACATGCTTTGGCCATTTTCCCTGGGAAAGAAAACTCACCAGTCCAGGTTGCTGATGTCAGTTTGTAGGGCTCCCTTGGGTCTATCAGGGCAGCACAACTTTGAGGAGGGGACAACTTCGGTTGGGGGTCCAAATTTCGACATAAGGATTCTCTGCAGTCAGGTCCGGGCCCTGTGCTTGGGGCCCCTGGGCACATGCTGTGGCCATTTTCCCTGGGAAAGAAAACTCACCAGTCCAGGTTGCTGATGTCAGTTTGTAGGGCTCCCTTGGCTCTATCTGGGAAGCAGAAATTTGAGGAGGGGACAGTTTTGGTCTGCGAACCATCCTTCAATATAGGGATTCTTTGCAGTCAGGGCCAGCCCAGTGCCAGGGGCCCCTGGGCATATCCTTTGGCCATTTTCCCTGGGAAAGAAAACTCACCAGTCCAGGTTGCTGATGTCAGTTTGTAGGGCTCCCTTGGGTCTATCAGGGCAGCACAACTTTGAGGAGGGGACAACTTCGGTCTGGGGTCCATCCTTCGATATAAGGATAGTTTGCATTCAGGTCCGAGCCCAATGCTAGGGGCCCCTGGGCACATCCTTTGGCCATTTTCCCCCGGAAAGAAATCTCACCAGAACAGGTTGCTAATGTCAGTTTGTAGGGCTCCCTTGGGTCTATCAGGGCAGCACAACTTTGTGGAGGGGACAGCTTCCGTCTGGGGTCCATCCTTCGATATAAGGATTTTTTGCATTCAGGCTCCAGCCCAGTGCCAGGGGCCCCTGGGCACATGCTTTGGCCATTTTCCCTGGGAAAGAAAACTCACCAGTCCAGGTTGCTGATGTCAGTTTGTAGGGCTCCCTTGGGTCTATCAGGGCAGCACAACTTTGAGGAGGGGACAACTTCGGTTGGGGGTCCAAACTTCGATATAAGGATTCTCTGCAGTCAGGTCCCAGCCCTGTGCTTGGGGTCCCTGGGCACATGCTTTGGCCATTTTCCCTGGGAAATAAAACTCACCAGTCCAGGTTCCTGATGTCAGTTTATAGGGCTCCCTTGGGTCTATCAGGGCAGCACAACTTTGAGGAGGGGACAACTTCGGTCTGGGCTCCATCCTTCGATATAAGGATTTTTTGCATTCAGGCCCCAGCCCAGTGCCAGGGGCCCCTGGGCACATGCTTTGGCCATTTTCCCTGGGAAAGAAAACTCACCAGTCCAGGTTGCTGATGTCAGTTTGTAGGGCTCCCTTGGGTCTATCAGGGCAGCACAACTTTGAGGAGGGTACAACTTCGCTTGGGGGTCCAAACTTCGATATAAGGATTCCCTGCAGCCAGGCCCCAGCACAGTGCCAGGGGCCCCTGGGCACATGCTTTAGCCATTTTCCCTGGGAAAGAAAATTCACCAGTCCAGGTTGCTGATGTCAGTTTGTAGGGCTCCCTTGGGTCTATCTGGGAAGCAGAAATTTGAGGAGGGGACAGTTTTGGTCTGCGAACCATCCTTCTATATAGGGATTCTTTGCAGTCAGGGCCCAGCCCAGTGCCAGGGGCCCCTGGGCACATCCTTTGGCCATTTTCCCTGGGAAAGAAAACTCACCAGTCCAGGTTGCTGATGTCAGTTTGTAGGGCTCCCTTGGGTCTATCAGGGCAGCACAACTTTGAGGAGGGGACAACTTCGGTCTGGGGTCCATCCTTCGATATAAGGATAGTTTGCATTCAGGTCCGAGCCCAGTGCCAGGGGCCCCTGGGCACATCCTTTGGCCATTTTCCCTCGGAAAGAAATCTCACCAGAACAGGTTGCTGATGTCAGTTTGTAGGGCTCCCTTGGGTCTATCTGGGAAGCAGAAATTTGAGGAGGGGACAACCTGGGTGTGGGGTCCATCCTTCGATATAAGGATTTTTTGCAGTCAGGCCCCAGCCAAGTTCCAGGGGCCCCTGGGCCCATGCTTTGGCCATTTTCCCTGGGAAAGAAAACTCACCAGTCCAGGTTCCTGATGTCACTTTGTAGGGCTCCCTTGGGTCTATCAGGGCAGCACAACTTTGAGGAGGCGACAACTTCGGTCTGGGGTCCATCCTTCGATATAAGGATTTTTTGCATTCAGGCTCCAGCCCAGTTCCAGGGGCCCCTGGGCGCATGCTTTGGCCATTTTCCCTGGGAAAGAAAACTCACCAGTCCAGGTTGCTGATGTCAGTTTGTAGGGCTCCCTTGGGTCTATCAGGGCAGCACAACTTTGAGGAGGGGACAACTTCGGTCTGGGGTCCATCCTTCGATATAAGGATTTTTTGCATTCAGGCCCCAGCCCAGTGCCAGGGGCCCCTGGGCACATGCTTTGGCCATTTTCCCTGGGAAAGAAAACTCACCAGTCCAGATTGCTGATGTCAGTTTATAGGGCTCCCTTGGGTCTATCAGGGCAGCACAACTTTGAGGAGGGGACAACTTCGGTCTGGGGTCCATCCTTCGATATAAGGATACTTTGCAGTCAGGTCCGAGCCCAGTGCCAGGGGCCCCTGGGCACATGCTTTGGCCATTTTCCCTGGGAAAGAAAACTCACCAGTCCAGGTTGCTGATGTCAGTTTGTAGGGCTCCCTTGGGTCTATCAGGGCAGCACAACTTTGAGGAGGGGACAACTTCGATCTGGGGTCCATCCTTCGATATAAGGATTTTTTGCATTCAGGCCCCAGCCCAGTGCCAGGGGCCCCTGGGCACATGCTTTGGCCATTTTCCCTGGGAAAGAAAATTCACCAGTCCACGTTGCTGATGTCAGTTTGTAGGGCTCCCTTGGGTCTATCAGGGCAGCACAACTTTGAGGAGGGGACAACTTCGGTCTGCGATCCATTCTTCCATATAAGGATTCTTCAAAGTCAGGCCCCAGCCCGGGGTCAGGGTCCCCTGGGCACATACTTTGGCCATTTTCCCTGGGAAAGAATATTCACCAGTCCAGGTTTCTGATGTCAGTTTGTAGGGCTCCCTTGGGTCTATCAGGGCAGCACAACTTTGAGGAGGGGACAACTTCGGTCTGCGATACATCCTTCGATATAAGGATTATTTGCAGTCAGGCCCAGCCCAGTGCCACGGGCCCCTGGGCACATGCTTTGGCCATTTTCCCTGGGAAATAAAACTCACCAGTCCAGGTTGCTGATGTCAGTTTGTAGGGCTCCCTTGGCTCTATCTGGGAAGCAGAAATTTGAGGAGGGGACAGTTTTGGTCTGCGAACCATCCTTCAATATAGGGATTCTTTGCAGTCAGGCCCAGCCCAGTGCCACGGGCCCCTGGGCACATGCTTTGGCCATTTTCCCTGGGAAATAAAACTCACCAGTCCAGGTTGCTGATGTCAGTTTGTAGGGCTCCCTTGGCTCTATCTGGGAAGCAGAAATTTGAGGAGGGGACAGTTTTGGTCTGCGAACCATCCTTCAATATAGGGATTCTTTGCAGTCAGGCCCAGCCCAGTGCCACGGGCCACTGAACACATGCTTTGGCCATTTTCCCTGGGAAAGAAAATTCACCAGTCCAGGTTGCTGATGTCAGTTTGTAGGGCTCCCTTGCGTCTATCAGGGCAGCAGAACTTTGAGGAGGGGACAACTTCGGTCTGGGGTCCATCCTTCGATATAAATATAGTTTGCATTCAGGTCCGAGCCCAGTGCCAGGGGCCCCAAGGCACATCCTTTGGCCATTTTCCCTGGGAAAGAAAACTCACCAGTCCAGGTTGCTGATGTCAGTTTGTAGGGCTCCATTGGGTCTATCAGGGCAGCACAACTTTGAGGAGGGGACAACTTCGGTTGGGGGTCCAAACTTCGATATAAGGATTCCCTGCAGCCAGGCCCCAGCCCAGTGCCAGGGGCCCCTGGGCACATGCTTTGGCCATTTTCCCTGGGAAAGAAAATTCACCAGTCCAGGTTGCTGATGTCAGTTTGTAGGGCTGCCTTGGGTCTATCAGGGCAGCACAACTTTGAGGAGGGGACAACTTCGGTCTGCGATACATCCTTCGATATAAGGATTATTTGCATTCAGGCCCCACCCCAGTGCCAGGGGCCACTGGGCACATGCTTTGGCCATTTTCCCTGGGAAAGAAAACTCACCAGTCCAGGTTCCTGATGTCAGTTTATAGGGCTCCCTTGGGTCTATCAGGGCAGCACAACTTTGAGGAGGGGACAACTTCGGTCTGGGGTCCATCCTTCGATATAAGGATAGTTTGCATTCAGGTCCGAGCCCAGTGCTAGGGGCCCCTGGGCACATCCTTTGGCCATTTTCCCCCGGAAAGAAATCTCACCAGAACAGGTTGCTAATGTCAGTTTGTAGGGCTCCCTTGGGTCTATCAGGGCAGCACAACTTTGAGGAGGGGACAACTTCGGTCTGGGGTCCATCCTTCGATATAAGGATAGTTTGCATTCAGGTCCGAGCCCAGTGCCAGGGGCCCCTGGGCACATCCTTTGGCCATTTTCCCTCGGAAAGAAATCTCACCAGAACAGGTTGCTGATGTCAGTTTGTAGGGCTCCCTTGGGTCTATCTGGGAAGCAGAAATTTGAGGAGGGGACAACCTGGGTGTGGGGTCCATCCTTCGATATAAGGATTTTTTGCAGTCAGGCCCCAGCCCAGTTCCAGGGGCCCCTGGGCACATGCTTTCGCCATTTTCCCTGGGAAAGAAAACTCACCAGTCCAGGTTGCTGATGTCAGTTTGTAGGGCTCCCTTGGGTCTATCAGGGCAGCACAACTTTGAGGAGGGGACAACTTCGGTCTGGGGTCCATCTTTCGATATAAGGATTTTTTGCATTCAGGCTCCAGCCCAGTTCCAGGGGCCCCTGGGCACATGCTTTGGCCATTTTCCCTGGGAAAAAAAACTCACCAGTCCAGGTTGCTGATGTCAGTTTGTAGGGCTCCCTTGGGTCTATCAGGGCAGCACAACTTTGAGGAGGGGACAACTTCAGTTGGGGGTCCAAACTTCGATATAAGGATTCTCTGCAGTCAGGTCCAGCCCTGTGCTTGGGGTCCCTGGGCACATGCTTTGGCCATTTTCCCTGGGAAATAAAACTCACCAGTCCAGGTTCCTGATGTCAGTTTATAGGGCTCCCTTGGGTCTATCAGGGCAGCACAACTTTGAGGAGGGGACAACTTCGGTCTGGGGTCCATCCTTCGATATAAGGATTTTTTGCAGTGAAGCCCCAGCCCAGCGCCAGGGGCCCCTGGGCACATGCTTTGGCCATTTTCCCTGGGAAAGAAAACTCACCAGTCCAGGTTGCTGATGTCAGTTTGTAGGGCTCCCTTGGGTCTATCAGGGCAGCACAACTTTGAGGAGGGGACAACTTCTGTTGGGGGTCCAAATTTCGACATAAGGATTCTCTGCAGTCAGGTCCGGGCCCTGTGCTTGGGGCCCCTGGGCACATGCTTTGGCCATTTTCCCTGGGAAAGAAAACTCACCAGTCCAGGTTGCTGATGTCAGTTTGTAGGGCTCCCTTGGGTCTATCTGGGAAGCAGAAATTTGAGGAGGGGACAGTTTTGGTCTGCGAACCATCCTTCTATATAGGGATTCTTTGCAGTCAGGGCCCAGCCCAGTGCCAGGGGCCCCTGGGCATATCCTTTGGCCATTTTCCCTGGGAAAGAAAACTCACCAGTCCAGGTTGCTGATGTCAGTTTGTAGGGCTCCCTTGGGTCTATCAGGGCAGCACAACTTTGAGGAGGGGACAACTTCGGTCTGGGGTCCATCCTTCGATATAAGGATAGTTTGCATTCAGGTCCGAGCCCAGTGCTAGGGGCCCCTGGGCACATCCTTTGGCCATTTTCCCCCGGAAAGAAATCTCACCAGAACAGGTTGCTAATGTCAGTTTGTAGGGCTCCCTTGGGTCTATCAGGGCAGCACAACTTTGTGGAGGGGACAGCTTCGGTCTGGGGTCCATCCTTCGATATACGGATTTTTTGCATTCAGGCTCCAGCCCAGTTCCAGGGGCCCCTGGGCACATGCTTTGGCCATTTTCCCTGGGAAAGAAAACTCACCAGTCCAGGTTGCTGATGTCAGTTTGTAGGGCTCCCTTGGGTCTATCAGGGCAGCACAACTTTGAGGAGGGGACAACTTCGGTTGGGGGTCCAAACTTCGATATAAGGATTCTCTGCAGTCAGGTCCCAGCCCTGTGCTTGGGGTCCCTGGGCACATGCTTTGGCCATTTTCCCTGGGAAATAAAACTCACCAGTCCAGGTTCCTGATGTCAGTTTGTAGGGCTCCCTTGGGTCTATCAGGGCAGCACAACTTTGAGGAGGGGACAACTTCGGTCTGGGGTCCATCCTTCGATATAAGGATTTTTTGCAGTCAGGCCACAGCCCAGTGCCAGGGGCCCCTGGGCACATGCTTTGGCCATTTTCCCTGGGAAAGAAAACTCACCAGTCCAGGTTGCTGATGTCAGTTTGTAGGGCTCCCTTGGGTCTATCAGGGCAGCACAACTTTGAGGAGGGGACAACTTCTGTTGGGGGTCCAAATTTCGACATAAGGATTCTCTGCAGTCAGGTCCGGGCCCTGTGCTTGGGGCCCCTGGGCACATGCTTTGGCCATTTTCCCTGGGAAAGAAAACTCACCAGTCCAGGTTGCTGGTGTCAGTTTGTAGGGCTCCCTTGGGTCTATCTGGGAAGCAGAAATTTGAGGAGGGGACAGTTTTGGTCTGCGAACCATCCTTCTATATAGGGATTCTTTGCAGTCAGGGCCCAGCCCAGTGCCAGGGGCCCCTGGGCATATCCTTTGGCCATTTTCCCTGGGAAAGAAAACTCACCAGTCCAGGTTGCTGATGTCAGTTTGTAGGGCTCCCTTGGGTCTATCAGGGCAGCACAACTTTGAGGAGGGGACAACTTCGGTCTGGGGTCCATCCTTCGATATAAGGATAGTTTGCATTCAGGTCCGAGCCCAGTGCTAGGGGCCCCTGGGCACATCCTTTGGCCATTTTCCCCCGGAAAGAAATCTCACCAGAACAGGTTGCTAATGTCAGTTTGTAGGGCTCCCTTGGGTCTATCAGGGCAGCACAACTTTGAGGAGGGGACAACTTCGGTCTGGGGTCCATCCTTCGATATAAGGATAGTTTGCATTCAGGTCCGAGCCCAGTGCCAGGGGCCCCTGGGCACATCCTTTGGCCATTTTCCCTCGGAAAGAAATCTCACCAGAACAGGTTGCTGATGTCAGTTTGTAGGGCTCCCTTGGGTCTATCTGGGAAGCAGAAATTTGAGGAGGGGACAACCTGGGTGTGGGGTCCATCCTTCGATATAAGGATTTTTTGCAGTCAGGCCCCAGCCCAGTTCCAGGGGCCCCTGGGCACATGCTTTCGCCATTTTCCCTGGGAAAGAAAACTCACCAGTCCAGGTTGCTGATGTCAGTTTGTAGGGCTCCCTTGGGTCTATCAGGGCAGCACAACTTTGTGGAGGGGACAACTTCGGTCTGGGGTCCATCTTTCGATATAAGGATTTTTTGCATTCAGCTTCCAGCCCAGTTCCAGGGCCCCTGGGCACATGCTTTGGCCATTTTCCCTGGGAAAAAAAACTCACCAGTCCAGGTTGCTGATGTCAGTTTGTAGGGCTCCCTTGGGTCTATCAGGGCAGCACAACTTTGAGGAGGGGACAACTTCAGTTGGGGGTCCAAACTTCGATATAAGGATTCTCTCCAGTCAGGTCCAGCCCTGTGCTTGGGGTCCCTGGGCACATGCTTTGGCCATTTTCCCTGGGAAATAAAACTCACCAGTCCAGGTTCCTGATGTCAGTTTATAGGGCTCCCTTGGGTCTATCAGGGCAGCACAACTTTGAGGAGGGGACAACTTCGGTCTGGGGTCCATTCTTCCATATAAGGATTTTTTGCATTCAGGTCCGAGCGAAGTGCCAGGGGCCCCTGGGCACATCCTTTGGCCATTTTCCCTGGGAAAGAAAACTCACCTGTCCAGGTTGCTGATGTCAGTTTGTAGGGCTCCCTTGGGTCTACCTGGGAAGCAGAAATTTGAGGAGGGGACAGCTTTGGTCTGCGAACCATCCTTCGATATAGGGATTCTTTGCAGTCAGGTTCCGGCCCAGTGCCATGGGCCACTGGGTACATGCTTTGGCCATTTTCCCTGGGAAAGAAAATTCACCAGTCCAGGTTGCTGATGTCAGTTTGTAGGTCTCCCTTGGGTCTATCAGGGCAGCACAACTTTGAGGAGGGGACAACTTCGGTTGGGGGTCCAAACTTCGATATAAGGATTCTCTGCAGTCAGGTCCCAGCCCTGTGCTTGGGGTCCCTGGGCACATGCTTTGGCCATTTTCCCTGGGAAATAAAACTCACCAGTCCAGGTTGCTGATGTCAGTTTGTAGGGCTCCCTTGGGTCTATCAGGGCAGCACAACTTTGAGGAGGGGACAACTTCGGTCTGGGGTCCATCCTTCGATATAAGGATTTTTTGCATTCAGGTCCGAGCCAAGTGCTTGGGGCCCCTGGGCACATGCTTTGGCCATTTTCCCTGGGAAAGAAAACTCACCAGTCCAGGTTGCTGATGTCAGTTTGTAGGGCTCCCTTGGGTCTATCAGGGCAGCACAACTTTGAGGAGGGGACAACTTCGGTCTGCGATCCATCCTTCGATATAAGGATAGTTTGCATTCAGGTCCGAGCCCAGTGCCAGGGGCCCCTGGGCACATCCTTTGGCCATTTTCCCTCGGAAAGAAATCTCACCAGAACAGGTTGCTAATTTCAGTTTGTAGGGCTCCCTTGGGTCTATCTGGGAAGCAGAAATTTGAGGAGGGGACAACCTAGGTGTGGGGTCCATCCTTCGATATAAGGATTTTTTGCAGTCAGGCCCCAGCCCAGTGCCAGGGGCTCCTGGGCACATGCTTTGGCCATTTTCCCTGGGAAAGAAAACTCACCTGTCCATGTTGCTGATGTCAGTTTGTAGGGCTCCCTTGGGTCTATCAGGGCAGCAACTCTTTGAGGAGGGGACAACTTCGGTTGGGGGTCCAAACTTCGATATAAGGATTCTCTGCAGTCAGGTCCCAGCCCTGTGCTTGGGGTCCCTGGGCACATGCTTTGGCCATTTTCCCTGGGAAATAAAACTCACCAGTCCAGGTTCCTGATGTCAGTTTATAGGGCTCCCTTGGGTCTATCAGGGCAGCACAACTTTGAGGAGGGGACAACTTCGGTCTGGGGTCCATCCTTCGATATAAGGATTTTTTGCATTCAGGTCCGAGCCAAGTGCCAGGGGCCCCTGGGCACATCCTTTGGCCCTTTTCCCTGGGAAAGAAAACTCACCAGTCCAGGTTGCTGATGTCAGTTTGTAGGGCTCCCTTGGGTCTATCAGGGCAGCACAACTTTGAGGAGGGGACAACTTCGATCTGGGGTCCATCCTTCGATATAAGGATTTTTTGCATTCAGGCCCCAGCCCAGTGCCAGGGGCCCCTGGGCACATGCTTTGGCCATTTTCCCTGGGAAAGAAAATTCACCAGTCCAGGTTGCTGATGTCAGTTTGTAGGGCTCCCTTGGGTCTATCAGGGCAGCACAACTTTGAGGAGGGGACAACTTCGGTTGGGGGTCCAAACTTCGATATAAGGATTCTCTGTAGTCAGGTCCCAGCCCTGTGCTTGGGGTCCCTGGGCACATGCTTTGGCCATTTTCCGTGGGAAATAAAATTCACCAGTCCAGGTTCCTGATGTCAGTTTATAGGGCTCCCTTGGGTCTATCAGGGCAGCACAACTTTGAGGAGGGGACAACTTCGGTCTGGGGTCCATCCTTCGATATAAGGATTTTTTGCATTCAGGTCCGAGCCAAGTGCCAGGGGCCCCTGGGCACATCCTTTGGCCATTTTCCCTGGGAAAGAAAACTCACCAGTCCAGGTTGCTGATGTCAGTTTGTAGGGCTCCCTTGGGTCTATCAGGGCAGCACAACTTTGAGGAGGGGACAACTTTGGTCTGGGGTCCATCCTTCGATATAAGGATTTTTTGCATTCAGGCCCCAGCCCAGTGCCAGGGGCCCCTGGGCACATGCTTTGGCCATTTTCCCTGGGAAAGAAAACTCACCAGTCCAGGTTGCTGATGTCAGTTTGTAGGGCTCCCTTGGGTCTATCTGGGAAGCAGAAATTTGAGGAGGGGACAACTTCGGTCTGCGATTCATCCTTCGATATAAGGATTATTTGCATTCAGGCCCCACCCCAGTGCCAGGGGCCCCTGGGTACATCCTTTGGCCATTTTCCCTGGGAAAGGAAACTCACCAGTCCAGGTTGCTGATGTCAGTTTGTAGGGCTCCCTTGGGTCTATCAGGGCAGCACAACTTTCAGGAGGGGACAACTTCGGTCCTGGGTCCATCCTTCGATATAAGGATTATTTGCATTCAGGCCCCAGCCCAGTTCCAGGGGCCCCTGGGCACATGCTTTGGCCATTTTCCCTGGGAAAGAAAACTCACCAGTCCAGGTTGCTGATGTCAGTTTGTAGGGCTCCCTTGCGTCTATCAGGGCAGCACAACTTTGAGGAGGGGACAACTTCGGTCTGGGGTCCATCCTTCGATATAAGGATTTTTTGCATTCAGGCTCCAGCCCAGTGCCAGGGGCCCCTATGCGCATCCTTTGGCCATTTTCCCTGGGAAAGAAAACTCACCAGTCCAGGTTGCTGATGTCAGTTTGTAGGGCTCCCTTGGGTGTATCAGGGCAGCACAACTTTGAGGAGGGGACAAATTTGGTCTGGGGTCCATCCTTCGATATAAGGATACTTTGCAGTCAGGTCCGAGCCCAGTGCCAGGGGCCCCTGGGCACATCCTTTGGCCATTTTCCCTGGGAAAGAAAACTCACCAGTCCAGGTTGCTGATGTCAGTTTGTAGGGCTCCCTTGTGTCTATCAGGGCAGCACAACTTTGTGGAGGGGACAAGTTCGGTCTGCGATCCATCCTTCGATATAAGGATTTTTTGCATTCCGGCCCCAGCCCAGTGCCAGGGGCTCCTGGGCACATGCTTTGGCCATTTTCCCTGGGAAAGAAAACTCACCAGTCCAGGTTGCTGATGTCAGTTTGTAGGGCTCCCTTGGGTCTATCAGGGCAGCACAACTTTGAGGAGGGGACAACTTCGGTCTGCGATACATCCTTCGATATAAGGATTATTTGCATTCAGGCCACACCCCAGTGCCAGGGGCCACTGGGCACATGCTTTGGCCATTTTCCCTGGGAAAGAAAATTCACCAGTCCAGGTTGCTGATGTCAGTTTGTAGGGCTCCCTTGCGTCTATCAGGGCAGCACAACTTTGAGGAGGGGACAACTTCGGTCTGGAGTCCATCCTTCGATATAAAGATAGTTTGCATTCAGGTCTGAGCCCAGTGCCAGGGGCCCCTGGGCACATGCTTTGGCCATTTTCCCTGGGAAAGAAAACTCACCAGTCCAGGTTGCTGATGTCAGTTTGTAGGGCTCCATTGGGTCTATCAGGGCAGCACAACTTTGAGGAGGGGACATCTTCGGTCTGGCGTCCATCCTTCAATATAGGGATTCTTTGGAGTCAGGCCCCAGCCCGGGGTCAGGGGCCCCTGGGCACATCCTTTGGCCATTTTCCCTGGGAAAGAAAACTCACCAGTCCAGGTTGCTGATGTCAGTTTGTAGGGCTCCCTTGGGTCTATCAGGGCAGCACAACTTTGAGGAGGGGACAACTTCTTTTGGGGGTCCAAACTTCGATATAAGGATTTTTTGCAGTCAGGCCCCAGCACAATGCCACGGGCCCCTGGGCACATGCTTTAGCCATTTTCCCTGGGAAAGAAAATTCACCAGTCCAGGTTGCTGATGTCAGTTTGTAGGGCTCCCTTGGGTCTATCAGGGCAGCACAACTTTGAGGAGGGGACAACTTCGGTCTGCGATATATCCTTCGATATAAGGATTATTTGCATTCAGGCCCCAGCCCAGTGCCAGGGGCCACTGGGCACATGCTTTGGCCATTTTCCCTGGGAAAGAAAACTCACCAGTCCAGGTTCCTGATGTCAGTTTTTTAGGGCTCCCTTGGGTCTATCAGGGCAGCACAACTTTGAGGAGGGGACAACTTCGGTCTGGGGTCCATCCTTCGATATAAGGATTTTTTGCATTCAGGCCCCAGCCCAGTCCCTGTGGCCCCTGGGCACATGCTTTGGCCATTTTCCCTGGGAAAGAAAACTCACCAGTGCAGGTTGCTGATGTCAGTTTGTAGGGCTCCCTTGCGTCTATCAGGGCAGCACAACTTTGAGGAGGGGACAACTTCGGTCTGGGGTCCATCCTTCGATATAAGGATTTTTTGCATTCAGGCCCCAGCCCAGTGCCAGGGGCCCCAGGGCACATCCTTTGGCCATTTTCCCTGGGAAATAAAACTCACCAGTCCAGGTTGCTGATGTCAGTTTGTAGGGCTCCCTTGGGTCTATCAGGGCAGCACAACTTTGAGGAGGGGACAACTTCGGTTGGGGGTCCAAATTTCGACATAAGGATTCTCTGCAGTCAGGTCCGGGACCTGTGCTTGGGGCCCCTGGGCACATGCTTTGGCCATTTTCCCTGGGAAAGAAAACTCACCAGAACAGGTTGCTGATGTCAGTTTGTAGGGCTCCCTTGGGTCTATCTGGGAAGCAGAAATTTGAGGAGGGGACAGTTTTGGTCTGCGAACCATCCTTCTATATAGGGATTATTTGCAGTCAGGGCCCAGCCCAGCGCCAGGGGCCCCTGGGCACATCCTTTGGCCATTTTCCCTGGGAAAGAAAACTCACCAGTCCAGGTTGCTGATGTCAGTTTGTAGGGCTCCCTTGGGTCTATCAGGACAGCACAACTTTGAGGAGGGGACAACTTCGGTCTGCGATCCATTCTTCCATATAAGGATTCTTCAAAGTCAGGCCCCAGCCCGGGGTCAGGGTCCCCTGGGCACATGCTTTGGCCATTTTCCCTGGGAAAGAAAACTCACCAGTCCAGGTTGCTGATGTCAGTTTGTAGGGCTCCCTTGGGTCTATCAGGGCAGCACAACTTTGAGGAGGGGACAACTTCGGTCTGGGGTCCATCCTTCGATATAAGGATTTTTTGCATTCAGGCCCCAGCCCAGTCCCTGTGGCCCCTGGGCACATGCTTTGGCCATTTTCCCTGGGAAAGAAAATTCACAAGTCCAGGTTGCTGATGTCAGTTTGTAGGGCTCCCTTGGGTCTATCAGGGCAGCACAACTTTGAGGAGGGGACAACTTCGGTCTGCGATCCATCCTTCGATATAAGGATTATTTGCATTCAGGCCACACCCCAGTGCCAGGGGCCACTGGGCACATGCTTTGGCCATTTCCCCTGGGAAATAAAACTCACCAGTCCAGGTTCCTGATGTCAGTTTTTTAGGGCTCCCTTGGGTCTATCAGGGCAGCACAACTTTGAGGAGGGGACAACTTCGGTGTGGGGTCCATCCTTCGATATAAGGATTTTTTGCATTCAGGCCCCAGCCCAGTCCCAGGGGCCCCTGGGCACATGCTTTGGCCATTTTCCTTGGGAAATAAAACTCACCAGTCCAGGTTGCTGATGTCAGTTTGTAGGGCTCCCTTGGCTCTATCTGGGAAGCAGAAATTTGAGGAGGGGACAGTTTTGGTCTGCGAACCATCCTTCAATATAGGGATTCTTTGCAGTCAGGCCCAGGCCAGTGCCACGGGCCACTGGGCACATGCTTTGGCCATTTTCCCTGGGAAAGAAAATTCACCAGTCCAGGTTGCTGATGTCAGCTTGTAGGGCTCCCTTGCGTCTATCAGGGCAGCACAACTTTGAGGAGGGGACAATTTCGGTCTGGGGTCCATCCTTCGATATAAAGATAGTTTGCATTCAGGTCCGAGCCCAGTGCCATGGGCCCCTGGGCACATCCTTTGGCCATTTTCCCTGGGAAAGAAAACTCACCAGTCCAGGTTGCTGATGTCAGTTTGTAGGGCTCCCTTGGGTCTATCAGGGCAGCACAACTTTGAGGAGGGGACATCTTCGGTCTGGGGTACATCCTTCAATATAGGGATTCTTTGCATTCAGGCCCCACCCCAGTGCGAGGGGCCACTGGGCACATGCTTTGGCCATTTTCCCTGGGAAAGAAAACTCACCAGTCCAGGTTCCTCATGTCAGTTTTTTAGGGCTCCCTTGGGTCTATCAGGGCAGCACAACTTTGAGGAGGGGACAACTTCGGTCTGGGGTCCATCCTTCGATATAAGGATTTTTTGCATTCAGGCCACAGCCCAGTCCCAGGGGTCCCTGGGCACATGCTTTGGCCATTTTCCCTGGGAAAGAAAACTCACCAGTCCAGGTTGCTGATGTCAGTTTGTAGGGCTCCCTTGGGTCTATCTGGGAAGCAGAAATTTGAGGAGGGGACAGTTTTGGTCTGCGAACCATCCTTCTATTTAGGGATTCTTTGCAGTCAGGCCCAGCCCAGTGCCAGGGGCCCCTGGGCACATCCTTTGGCCATTTTCCCTGGGAAAGAAAACTCACCAGTCCAGGTTGCTGATGTCAGTTTGTAGGGCTCCCTTGGGTCTATCAGGGCAGCACAACTTTGAGGAGGGGACAACTTCGGTTGGGGGTCCAAACTTCGATATAAGGATTCTCTGCAGTCAGGTCCCAGCCCTGTGCTTGGGGTCCCTGGGCACATGCTTTGGCCATTTTCCCTGGGAAAGAAAACTCACCAGTCCAGGTTCCTGATGTCAGTTTATAGGGCTCCCTTGGGTCTATCAGGGCAGCACAACTTTGAGGAGGGGACAACTTCGGTCTGCGATACATCCTTCGATATAAGGATTTTTTGCAGTCAGGCCCCACGCCAATGACTGGGGCCCCGGGCACATGCTTTGGCCATTTTCCCTGGGAAAGAAAACTCACTAGTCCAGGTTGCTGATGTCAGTTTGTAGGGCTCCCTTGGGTGTATCAGGGCAGCACAACTTTGAGGAGGGCACAACTTCAGTCTGGGGTCCATCCTTCGATATAAGGATTCTTTGCATTCAGGCCCCAGCCCAGTCCCAGGGGCCCCTGGGCACATGCTTTGGCCATTTTCCCTGGAAAAGAAAACTCACCTGTCCAGGTTGCTGATGTCAGTTTGTAGGGCTCCCTTGGGTATATCTGGGAAGCAGAAATTTGAGGAGGGGACAACTTTGGTCTGCGAACCATCCTTCGATATAGGGATTCTTTGCAGTCAGGCCCCAGCCCAGTGCCACGGGCCCCTGGGCACATGCATTGGCCATTTTCCCTGGGAAAGAAAATTCACCAGTCCAGGTTGCTGATGTCAGTTTGTAGGGCTCCCTTGGGTCTATCAGGGCAGCACAACTTTGAGGAGGGGACAATTTCGGTCTGGGGTCCATCCTTCGATATAAGGATTTTTTGCATTCAGTCCCCACCCCAGTGCCAGGGGCCCCTGGGCACAGGCGTTGGCCATTATCCCTGGGAAAGAAAACTCACCAGTCCAGGTTGCTGATGTCACTTTGTAGGGCTCCCTTGGGTCTATGTGGGAAGCAGAAATTTGAGGAGGGGACAACCTGGGTGTGGGGTCCATCCTTCGATATAAGGATTTTTTGCAGTCAGGCCCCACCCCAGTGCCTGGGGCCCCTGGGCACATCCTTTGGCCATTTTCCCTGGGAAAGAAAACTCACCAGTCCAGGTTCCTGATGTCAGTTTTTAGGGCTCCCTTGGGTCTATCAGGACAGCAGAACTTTGAGGAGGGGAGAATTTCGGTCTGCGATCCATCCTTCGATATAAGGATTATTTGCATTCAGGCCCCACCCCAGTGCCAGGGGCCCTGGGCACATCCTTTGGCCATTTTCCCTGGGAAAGGAAACTCACCAGTCCAGGTTGCTGATGTCAGTTTGTAGGGCTCCCTTGGGTCTATCAGGGCAGCAGAACTTTGAGGAGGGGACAACTTCGGTCTGGGGTCCATCCTTCGATATAAGGATTTTTTGCATTCAGGCCCCAGCTCAGTCCTAGGGGCCCCTGGGCACATGCTTTGGCCATTTTCCCTGGGAAAGAAAACTCACCAGTGCAGGTTGCTGATGTCAGTTTGTAGGGCTCCCTTGCGTCTATCAGGGCAGCACAACTTTGAGGAGGGGACAACTTCGGTCTGGGGTCCATCCTTCGATATAAGGATTTTTTGCATTCAGGCCCCAGCCAAGTGCCAGGGGCCCCAGGGCACATCCTTTGGCCATTTTCCCTGGGAAATAAAACTCACCAGTCCAGGTTGCTGATGTCAGTTTGTAGGGCTCCCTTGGGTCTATCAGGGCAGCACAACTTTGAGGAGGGGACAACTTCGGTTGGGGGTCCAAATTTCGACATAAGGATTCTCTGCAGTCAGGTCCGGGCCCTGTGCTTGGGGCCCCTGGGCACATGCTTTGGCCATTTTCCCAGGGAAAGAAAACTCACCAGTCCAGGTTGCTGATGTCAGTTTGTAGGGCTCCCTTGGGTCTATCTGGGAAGCAGAAATTTGAGGAGGGGACAGTTTTGGTCTGCGAACCATCCTTCTATATAGGGATTCTTTGCAGTCAGGGCCCAGCCCAGTGCCAGGGGCCCCTGGGCACATCCTTTGGCCATTTTCCCTGGGAAAGAAAACTCACCAGTCCAGGTTGCTGATGTCAGTTTGTAGGGCTCCCTTGGGTCTATCAGGGCAGCACAACTTTGAGGAGGGGACAACTTCGGTCTGCGATCCATTCTTCCATATAAGGATTCTTCAAAGTCAGGCCCCAGCCCGGGGTCAGGGTCCCCTGGGCACATGCTTTGGCCATTTTCCCTGGGAAAGAAAATTCACCAGTCCAGGTTGCTGATGTCAGTTTGTAGGGCTCCCTTGGGTCTATCAGGGCAGCACAACTTTGAGGAGGGGACAACTTCGGTCTGGGGTCCATCCTTCGATATAAGGATTTTTTGCATTCAGGCCCCAGCCCAGTGCCAGTGGCCCCTGGGCACATGCTTTGGCCATTTTCCCTGGGAAAGAAAATTCACCAGTCCAGGTTGCTGATGTCAGTTTGTAGGGCTCCCTTGGGTCTATCAGGGCAGCACAACTTTGAGGAGGGGACAACTTCGGTCTGCGATACATCCTTCGATATAAGGATTATTTGCATTCAGGCCACACCCCAGTGCCAGGGGCCACTGGGCACATGCTTTGGCCATTTTCCCTGGGAAATAAAACTCACCAGTCCAGGTTGCTGATGTCAGTTTTTTAGGGCTCCCTTGGGTCTATCAGGGCAGCACAACTTTGAGGAGGGGACAACTTCGGTTGGGGGTCCAAACTTCGATATAAGGATTCTCTGCAGTCAGGTCCCAGCCCAGTCCCAGGGGCCCCTGGGCACAGGCTTTGGCCATTTTCCCTGGGAAATAAAACTCACCAGTCCAGGTTGCTGATGTCAGTTTTTTAGGGCTCCCTTGGGTCTATCAGGGCAGCACAACTTTGAGGAGGGGACAACTTCGGTCTGGGGTCCATCCTTCGATATAAGGATTTTTTGCATTCAGGCCCCAGCCAAGTGCCAGGGGCCCTAGGGCACATGCTTTGGCCATTTTCCCTGGGAAAGAAAACTCACCAGTCCAGGTTGCTGATGTCAGTTTGTAGGGCTCCCTTGGGTCTATCAGGGCAGCACAACTTTGAGGAGGGGACAACAGCGGTTGGGGGACCAAATTTCGACATAAGCATTCTCTGCAGTCAGGTCCGGGCCCTGTGCTTGGGGCCCCTGGGCACATGCTTTGGCCATTTTCCCTGGGAAATAAAACTCACCAGTCCAGGTTGCTGATGTCAGTTTGTAGGGCTCCCTTGGGTCTATCTGGGAAGCAGAAATTTGAGGAGGGGACAGTTGTGGTCTGCGAACCATCCTTCTATATAGGGATTCTTTGCAGTCACGGCCCAGCCCAGTGCCACGGGCCACTGGGCACATGCTTTGGCCATTTTCCCTGGGAAAGAAAATTCACCAGTCCAGGTTGCTGATGTCAGTTTGTAGGGCTCCCTTGGGTCTATCAGGGCAGCACAACTTTGAGGAGGGGACAACTTCGGTCTGGGGTCCATCCTTCGATATAAGGATAGTTTGCATTCAGGTCCGAGCCCAGTGCCAGGGGCCCCTGGGCACATCCTTTGGCCATTTTCCCTGGGAAAGAAAACTCACCAGTCCAGGTTGCTGATGTCAGTTTGTAGGGCTCCATTGGGTCTACCAGGGCAGCACAACTTTGAGGAGGGGACAACTTCGGTCTGCGATCCATCCTTCGATATAAGGATTTTTTGCAGTTAGGCCTCAGCCCAGTGCCACGGGCCACTGGGCACATCCTTTGGCCATTTTCCCTGGGAAAGAAATCTCACCAGAACAGGTTGCTGATGTCAGTTTGTAGGGCTCCCTTGGGTCTATCTGGGAAGCAGAAATTTGAGGAGGGGACAACCTGGGTGTGGGGTCCATCCTTCGATATAAGGATTTTTTTCAGTCAGGCCCCAGCCCAGTTCCAGGGGCCCCTGGGCACATGCTTTGGCCATTTTCCCTGGGAAAGAAAACTCACCAGTCCAGGTTGCTGATGTCAGTTTGTAGGGCTCCCTTGGGTCTATCAGGGCGCACAAGTTTGAGGAGGGGACAACTTCGGTTGGGGGTCCAAACTTCGATATAAGGATTCTCTGCAGTCAGGTCCGGGCCCTGTGCTTGGGGCCCCTGGGCACATGCTTTGGCCATTTTCCCTGGGAAAGAAAACTCACCAGTCCAGGTTGCTGATGTCAGTTTGTAGGGCTCCCTTGGGTCTATCTGGGAAGCAGAAATTTCAGGAGGGGATAACTTCGGTCTGCGATCCAACCTTCGATATAAGGATTTTTTGCATTCAGGCCCCAGCCCTATGCCAGGGGCCTCTGGGCACATGCTTTGGCCATTTTCCCTGGGAAAGAAAACTCACCAGTCCAGGTTGCTGATGTCAGTTTGTAGGGCTCCCTTGGGTCTATCAGGGCAGCACAACTTTGAGGAGGGGACAACTTCGGTCTGGGGTCCATCCTTCGATATAAGGATTTTTTGCATTCAGGTCCGAGCCAAGTGCCTGGGGCCCCTGGGCACATCCTTTGGCCATTTTCCCTGGGGAAGAAAACTCACCAGTCCAGGTTCCTGATGTCAGTTTTTAGGGCTCCCTTGGGTCTATGAGAGCAGCAGAACTTTGAGGAGTGGACAACTTCGGTTGGGGGTCCAAACTTCGATATAAGGATTCTCTGCAGTCAGGTCCGGGCCCTGTGCTTGGGGCCCCTGGGCACATGCTTTGGCCATTTTCCCTGGGAAATAAAACTCACCAGTCCAGGTTCCTGATGTCACTTTGTAGGGCTCCCTTGGGTCTATCTGGGAAGCAGAAATTTGAGGAGGGGACAACTTCGGTCTGCGAACCATCCTTCGATATACGTATTATTTGCAGTCAGGCCCCAGCCCAGTGCCACGGACCACTGGGCACATCCTTTGGCCATTTTCCCTGGGAAAGAAAATTCACCAGTCCAGGTTGCTGATGTCAGTTTGTAGGGCTCCCTTGGGTCTATCAGGGCAGCACAACTTTGAGGAGGGGAAAACTTCGGTCCGGGGTCCATCCTTCGATATAAGGACAATTTCCAGTCAAGTCCGAGCCCAGTGCCAGGGGCCCCTGGGCACATGCTTTGGCCATTTACCCTGGGAAAGAAAACTCACCAGTCCAGGTTGCTGATGTCAGTTTGTAGGGCTCCCTTGGGTCTATCTGGGAAGCACAACTTTGAGGAGGGGACAACTTCGGTCTGCGATCCAACCTTCGATATAAGGATTTTTTGCAGTGAGGCCCCAGCCCAGTGCCAGGGGTCCCTTGGCAAATCCTTTGGCCATTTTCCCTGGGAAAGAAAATTCACCAGTCCAGGTTGCTGATGTCAGTTTGTAGGGCTCCCTTGGGTCTATCAGGGCAGCACAACTTTGAGGAGGGGACAACATCGGTTGGGGGACCAAATTTCGACATAAGGATTCTCTGCAGTCAGGTCCGGGCCCTGTGCTTGGGGCCCCTGGGCACATGCTTTGGCCATTTTCCCTGGGAAATAAAACTCACCAGTCCAGGTTGCTGATGTCAGTTTGTAGGGCTCCCTTGGGTCTATCTGGGAAGCAGAAATTTGAGGTGGGGACAGTTGTGGTCTGCGAACCATCCTTCTATATAGGGATTCTTTGCAGTCACGGCCCAGCCCAGTGCCACGGGCCACTGGGTACATGCTTTGGCCATTTTCCCTGGGAAAGAAAATTCACCAGTCCAGGTTGCTGATGTCAGTTTGTAGGGCTCCCTTGGGTCTATGTGGGAAGCAGAAATTTGAGGAGGGGACAACCTGGGTGTGGGGTCCATCCTTCGATATAAGGATTTTTTGCAGTCAGGCCCCACCCCAGTGCCAGGGGCCCTGGGCACATCCTTTGGCCATTTTCCCTGGGAAAGGAAACTCACCAGTCCAGGTTGCTGATGTCAGTTTGTAGGGCTCCCTTGGGTCTATCAGGGCAGCAGAACTTTGAGGAGGGGACAACTTCGGACCTGGGTCCATCCTTCGATATAAGGATTTTTTGCATTCAGGCTCTAGCCAAGTTCCAGGGGCCCCTGGGCACATGCTTTGGCCATTTTCCCTGGGAAAGAAAACTCACCAGTCCAGGTTGCTGATGTCAGTTTGTAGGGCTCCCTTGGGTCTATCAGGGCAGCACAACTTTGAGGAGGGGACAACTTTGGTCTGCGATCCATTCTTCGATATAAGGATTCTTCGCAGTCAGGCCCCAGGCCAGTGCCAGGGGCCCCTGGGCACATCCTTTGGCCATTTTCCCTGGGAAAGAAAACTCACCAGTCCAGGTTGCTGATGTCAGTTTGTAGGGCTCCCTTGGGTCTATCAGGGCAGCACAACTTTGAGGAGGGGACAACTTCGGTCTGGGGTCCATCCTTCGATATAAGGATTTTTTGCATTCAGGTCCCAGCCCAGTCCCAGGGGCCCCTGGGCACAGGCTTTGGCCATTTTCCCTGGGAAATAAAACTCACCAGTCCAGGTTGCTGATGTCAGTTTTTTAGGGCTCCCTTGGGTCTATCAGGGCAGCACAACTTTGAGGAGGGGACAACTTCGGTCTGGGGTCCATCCTTCGATATAAGGATTTTTTGCATTCAGGCCCCAGCCAAGTGCCAGGGGCCCTAGGGCACATGCTTTGGCCATTTTCCCTGGGAAAGAAAACTCACCAGTCCAGGTTGCTGATGTCAGTTTGTAGGGCTCCCTTGGGTCTATCAGGGCAGCACAACTTTGAGGAGGGGACAACATCGGTTGGGGGACCAAATTTCGACATAAGGATTCTCTGCAGTCAGGTCCGGGCCCTGTGCTTGGGGCCCCTGGGCACATGCTTTGGCCATTTTCCCTGGGAAATAAAACTCACCAGTCCAGGTTGCTGATGTCAGTTTGTAGGGCTCCCTTGGGTCTATCTGGGAAGCAGAAATTTGAGGAGGGGACAGTTGTGGTCTGCGAACCATCCTTCTATATAGGGATTCTTTGCAGTCACGGCCCAGCCCAGTGCCACGGGCCACTGGGCACATGCTTTGGCCATTTTCCCTGGGAAAGAAAATTCACCAGTCCAGGTTGCTGATATCAGTTTGTAGGGCTCCCTTGGGTCTATCAGGGCAGCACAACTTTGAGGAGGGGACAACTTCGGTCTGGGGTCCATCCTTCGATATAAGGATAGTTTGCATTCAGGTCCGAGCCCAGTGCCAGGGGCCCCTGGGCACATCCTTTGGCCATTTTCCCTGGGAAAGAAAACTCACCAGTCCAGGTTGCTGATGTCAGTTTGTAGGGCTCCATTGGGTCTACCAGGGCAGCACAACTTTGAGGAGGGGACAACTTCGGTCTGCGATCCATCCTTCGATATAAGGATTTTTTGCAGTTAGGCCTCAGCCCAGTGCCACGGGCCACTGGGCACATCCTTTGGCCATTTTCCCTGGGAAAGAAATCTCACCAGAACAGGTTGCTGATGTCAGTTTGTAGGGCTCCCTTGGGTCTATCTGGGAAGCAGAAATTTGAGGAGGGGACAACCTGGGTGTGGGGTCCATCCTTCGATATAAGGATTTTTTTCAGTCAGGCCCCAGCCCAGTTCCAGGGGCCCCTGGGCACATGCTTTGGCCATTTTCCCTGGGAAAGAAAACTCACCAGTCCAGGTTGCTGATGTCAGTTTGTAGGGCTCCCTTGGGTCTATCAGGGCAGCACAACTTTGAGGAGGGGACAACTTCGGTCTGGGGTCCATCCTTCGATATAAGGATTTTTTACATTCAGGCTCCAGCCCAGTTCCAGGGGCCCCTGGGCACATGCTTTGGCCATTTTCCCTGGGAAAGAAAACTCACCAGTCCAGGTTGCTGATGTCAGTTTGTAGGGCTCCCTTGGGTCTATCAGGGCGCACAAGTTTGAGGAGGGGACAACTTCGGTTGGGGGTCCAAACTTCGATATAAGGATTCTCTGCAGTCAGGTCCGGGCCCTGTGCTTGGGGCCCCTGGGCACATGCTTTGGCCATTTTCCCTGGGAAATAAAACTCACCAGAACAGGTTCCTGATGTCAGTTTATAGGGCTCCCTTGGGTCTATCAGGGCAGCACAACTTTGAGGAGGGGACAACTTCGGTCTGGGGTCCATCCTTCGATATAAGGATTATTTGAAGTCAGGTCCCAGCCCAGGGCCAGGGGCCCCTGGGCACATCCTTTGGCCATTTTCCCTGGGAAAGAAAACTCACCAGAACAGGTTGCTGATGTCAGTTTGTAGGGCTCCCGTGGGTCTATCTGGGAAGCAGAAATTTCAGGAGGGGATAACTTCGGTCTGCGATCCAACCTTCGATATAAGGATTTTTTGCATTCAGGCCCCAGCCCTATGCCAGGGGCCTCTGGGCACATGCTTTGGCCATTTTCCCTGGGAAAGAAAACTCACCAGTCCAGGTTGCTGATGTCAGTTTGTAGGGCTCCCTTGGGTCTATCAGGGCAGCACAACTTTGAGGAGGGGACAACTTCGGTCTGGGGTCCATCCTTCGATATAAGGATTTTTTGCATTCAGGTCCGAGCCAAGTGCCTGGGGCCCCTGGGCACATCCTTTGGCCATTTTCCCTGGGGAAGAAAACTCACCTGTCCAGGTTCCTGATGTCAGTTTTTAGGGCTCCCTTGGGTCTATGAGAGCAGCAGAACTTTGAGGAGTGGACAACTTCGGTTGGGGGTCCAAACTTCGATATAAGGATTCTCTGCAGTCAGGTCCGGGCCCTGTGCTTGGGGCCCCTGGGCACATGCTTTGGCCATTTTCCCTGGGAAATAAAACTCACCAGTCCAGGTTCCTGATGTCACTTTGTAGGGCTCCCTTGGGTCTATCTGGGAAGCAGAAATTTGAGGAGGGGACAACTTCGGTCTGCGAACCATCCTTCGATATACGTATTATTTGCAGTCAGGCCCCAGCCCAGTGCCACGGACCACTGGGCACATCCTTTGGCCATTTTCCCTGGGAAAGAAAATTCACCAGTCCAGGTTGCTGATGTCAGTTTGTAGGGCTCCCTTGGGTCTATCAGGGCAGCACAACTTTGAGGAGGGGAAAACTTCGGTCCGGGGTCCATCCTTCGATATAAGGACAATTTCCAGTCAAGTCCGAGCCCAGTGCCAGGGGCCCCTGGGCACATGCTTTGGCCATTTTCCCTGGGAAAGAAAACTCACCAGTCCAGGTTGCTGATGTCAGTTTGTAGGGCTCCCTTGGGTCTATCTGGGAAGCACAACTTTGAGGAGGGGACAACTTCGGTCTGCGATCCAACCTTCGATATAAGGATTTTTTGCAGTGAGGCCCCAGCCCAGTGCCAGGGGTCCCTTGGCAAATCCTTTGGCCATTTTCCCTGGGAAAGAAAATTCACCAGTCCAGGTTGCTGATGTCAGTTTGTAGGGCTCCCTTGGGTCTATCAGGGCAGCACAACTTTGAGGAGGGGACAACATCGGTTGGGGGACCAAATTTCGACATAAGGATTCTCTGCAGTCAGGTCCGGGCCCTGTGCTTGGGGCCCCTGGGCACATGCTTTGGCCATTTTCCCTGGGAAATAAAACTCACCAGTCCAGGTTGCTGATGTCAGTTTGTAGGGCTCCCTTGGGTCTATCTGGGAAGCAGAAATTTGAGGAGGGGACAATTGTGGTCTGCGAACCATCCTTCTATATAGGGATTCTTTGCAGTCACGGCCCAGCCCAGTGCCACGGGCCACTGGGTACATGCTTTGGCCATTTTCCCTGGGAAAGAAAATTCACCAGTCCAGGTTGCTGATGTCAGTTTGTAGGGCTCCCTTGGGTCTATCAGGGCAGCACAACTTTGAGGAGGGGACAACTTCGGTCTGGGGTCCATCCTTCGATATAAGGATAGTTTGCATTCAGGTCCGAGCCCAGTGCCAGGGGCCCCTGGGCACATCCTTTGGCCATTTTCCCTGGGAAAGAAAACTCACCAGTCCAGGTTGCTGATGTCAGTTTGTAGGGCTCCATTGGGTCTACCAGGGCAGCACAACTTTGAGGAGGGGACAACTTCGGTCTGCGATCCATCCTTCGATATAAGGATTTTTTGCAGTTAGGCCTCAGCCCAGTGCCACGGGCCACTGGGCACATCCTTTGGCCATTTTCCCTGGGAAAGAAATCTCACCAGAACAGGTTGCTGATGTCAGTTTGTAGGGCTCCCTTGGGTCTATCTGGGAAGCAGAAATTTGAGGAGGGGACAACCTGGGTGTGGGGTCCATCCTTCGATATAAGGATTTTTTTCAGTCAGGCCCCAGCCCAGTTCCAGGGGCCCCTGGGCACATGCTTTGGCCATTTTCCCTGGGAAAGAAAACTCACCAGTCCAGGTTGCTGATGTCAGTTTGTAGGGCTCCCTTGGGTCTATCAGGGCAGCACAACTTTGAGGAGGGGACAACTTCGGTCTGGGGTCCATCCTTCGATATAAGGATTTTTTACATTCAGGCTCCAGCCCAGTTCCAGGGGCCCCTGGGCACATGCTTTGGCCATTTTCCCTGGGAAAGAAAACTCACCAGTCCAGGTTGCTGATGTCAGTTTGTAGGGCTCCCTTGGGTCTATCTGGGAAGCAGAAATTTCAGGAGGGGATAACTTCGGTCTGCGATCCAACCTTCGATATAAGGATTTTTTGCATTCAGGCCCCAGCCCTATGCCAGGGGCCTCTGGGCACATGCTTTGGCCATTTTCCCTGGGAAAGAAAACTCACCAGTCCAGGTTGCTGATGTCAGTTTGTAGGGCTCCCTTGGGTCTATCAGGGCAGCACAACTTTGAGGAGGGGACAACTTCGGTCTGGGGTCCATCCTTCGATATAAGGATTTTTTGCATTCAGGTCCGAGCCAAGTGCCTGGGGCCCCTGGGCACATCCTTTGGCCATTTTCCCTGGGGAAGAAAACTCACCAGTCCAGGTTCCTGATGTCAGTTTGTAGGGCTCCCTTGGGTCTATCAGAGCAGCAGAACTTTGAGGAGTGGACAACTTCGGTTGGGGGTCCAAACTTCGATATAAGGATTCTCTGCAGTCAGGTCCGGGCCCTGTGCTTGGGGCCCCTGGGCACATGCTTTGGCCATTTTCCCTGGGAAATAAAACTCACCAGTCCAGGTTCCTGATGTCACTTTGTAGGGCTCCCTTGGGTCTATCTGGGAAGCAGAAATTTGAGGAGGGGACAGTTTTGGTCTGCGAACCATCCTTCTATATAGGGATTCTTTGCAGTCAGGCTCCAGCCCAGTGCCACGGACCACTGGGCACATACTTTGGCCATTTTCCCTGGGAAAGAAAACTCACCAGTCCAGGTTGCTGATGTCAGTTTGTAGGGCTCCCTTGGGTCTATCAGGGCAGCACAACTTTGAGGAGGGGAAAACTTCGGTCCGGGGTCCATCCTTCGATATAAGGACAATTTCCAGTCAAGTCCGAGCCCAGTGCCAGGGGCCCCTGGGCACATGCTTTGGCCATTTTCCCTGGGAAAGAAAACTCACCAGTCCAGGTTGCTGATGTCAGTTTGTAGGGCTCCCTTGGGTCTATCTGGGAAGCACAACTTTGAGGAGGGGACAACTTCGGTCTGCGATCCAACCTTCGATATAAGGATTTTTTGCAGTGAGGCCCCAGCCCAGTGCCAGGGGTCCCTTGGCAAATCCTTTGGCCATTTTCCCTGGGAAAGAAAATTCACCAGTCCAGGTTGCTGATGTCAGTTTGTAGGGCTCCCTTGGGTCTATCAGGGCAGCACAACTTTGAGGAGGGGACAACTTCGGTCTGCTATCCATTCTTCGATATAAGGATTCTTCGCAGTCAGGCCCCAGCCCGGGGTCAGGGGCCCTGGGCACATCCTTTGGCCATTTTCCCTGGGAAAGAAAACCCACCAGTCCAGGTTGCTGATGTCAGTTTGTAGGGCTCCCTTGGGTCTATCAGGGCAGCACAACTTTGAGGAGGGGACAACTTTGGTCTGGGGATCATCCTTCGATATAAGGATTATTTGCAGTCAGGTCCGAGCCCAGTGCCAGGGGCCCCTCGGCATATCCTTTCGCCATTTTCCCTGGGAAAGAAAATTCACCAGTCCAGGTTGCTGATGTCAGTTTGTAGGGCTCCCTTGGGTCTATCAGGGCAGCACAACTTTGAGGAGGGGACAACTTCGGTCTGGGGTCCATCCTTCGATATAAGGATTTTTTGCCGTCAGGTCCGAGCCCAGTGCCAGGGGCCCCTGGGCACATCCTTTGGCCATTTTCCCTGGGAAAGAAAACTCACCAGTCCAGGTTGCTGATGTCAGTTTGTAGGGCTCCCTTGGGTCTATCAGGGCAGCACAACTTTGAGGAGGGGACAACTTTGGTCTGGGGTCCATCCTTCGATATAAGGGTTATTTGCAGTCAGGTCCGAGCCCAGTGCCAGGGGCCCCTGGGCATATCCTTTGGCCATTTTCCCTGGGAAAGAAAATTCACCAGTCCAGGTTGCTGATGTCAGTTTGTAGGGCTCCCTTGGGTCTATCAGGGCAGCACAACTTTGAGGAGGGGACAACTTCGGTCTGGGGTCCATCCTTCGATATAAGGATTTTTTGCAGTCAATCTGCGGTCCAGTGCCAGGGGCCCCTGGGAACATCCTTTGGCCATTTTCCCTGGGAAAGAAAATTCACCAGTCCAGGTTGCTGATGTCAGTTTGTAGGGCTCCCTTGGGTCTATCAGGGCAGCACAACTTTGAGGAGGGGACAACTTCGGTCTGGGGTCCATCCTTCGATATAAGGATTTTTTGCATTCAGGCCCCAGCCCTGTGCCAGGAGCCCCGGGCACAACCTTTGGCCATTTTCCCTGGGAAAGAAAACTCACCAGTCCAGGTTCCTGATGTCAGTTTGTAGGGCTCCCTTGGGTCTATCAGGGCAGCACAACTTTGAGGAGGGGACAACTTCAGTCTGGGGTCCATCTTTCGATATAAGGATTTTTTGCATTCAGGCCCAGCTCAGTGCCAGGGGTCCCTTGGCACATCCTTTGGCCATTTTCCCTGGGAAAGAAAACTCACCAGTCCAGGTTGCTGATGTCAGTTTGTAGGGCTCCCTTGGGTCTATCAGGGCAGCACAACTTTGAGGAGGGGACAACTTCGGTCTGGGGTCCATCCTTCGATATAAGGATTTTTTGCATTCAGGCCCCAGCCCAGTGCCAGGGGCCCCAGGGCACATGCTTTGGCCATTTTCCCTGGGAAAGAAAATTCACCAGTCCAGGTTGCTGATGTCAGTTTGTAGGGCTCCCTTGGGTCTATCAGGGCAGCACAACTTTGAGGAGGGGACAACTTCGGTTGGGGGACCAAATTTCGACATAAGGATTCTCTGCAGTCAGGTTCGGGCCCTGTGCTTTGGGCCCCTGGGCACATGCTTTGGCCATTTTCCCTGGAAAAGAAAACTCACCTGTCCAGGTTGCTGATGTCAGTTTGTAGGGCTCCCTTGGGTCTATCTGGGAAGCAGAAATTTGAGGAGGGGACAGTTTTGGTCTGCGAACCATCCTTCTATATAGGGATTCTTTGCAGTCACGGCCCAGCCCAGTGCCAGGGGCCCCTGGGCATATCCTTTGGCCATTTTCCCTGGGAAAGAAAACTCACCAGTCCAGGTTGCTGATGTCAGTTTGTAGGGCTCCCTTGGGTCTATCAGGGCAGCACAACTTTGAGGAGGGGACAACTTCGGTCTGGGGTCCATCCTTCGATATAAGGATTTTTGCATTCAGGCTCCAGCCCAGTTCCAGGGGCCCCTGGGCACATGCTTTGGCCATTTTCCCTGGGAAAGAAAACTCACCAGTCCAGGTTGCTGATGTCAGTTTGTAGGGCTCCCTTGGGTCTATCAGGGCAGCACAACTTTGAGGAGGGGAAAACTTCGGTCCGGGGTCCATCCTTCGATATAAGGACACTTTCCAGTCAGGTCCGAGCCCAGTGCCAGGGGCCCCTGGGCACATGCTTTGGCCATTTTCCCTGGGAAAGAAAACTCACCAGTCCAGGTTGCTGATGTCAGTTTGTAGGGCTCCCTTGGGTCTATCAGGGCAGCACAAGTATGAGATGGGGACAACTTCAGTCTGCGATCCATCCCTCGATATAAGTATTATTTGCATTCAGGCCCCAGCCGAATGCCAGGGGCCCCTGGGCACATCCTTTTACCATTTTCCCTGGGAAAGAAAACTCACCAGTCCAGGTTGCTGATGTCAGTTTGTAGGGCTCCCTTGGGTCTATCTGGGAAGCCGAAATTTGAGGAGGGGACAACATCGGTCTGCGATCCAACCTTCGATATAAGGATTTTTTGCATTCAGGCCCCAGCCCAGTGCCAGGGGTCCCTTGGCACATCCTTTGGCCATTTTCCCTGGGAAAGAAAACCCACCAGTCCAGGTTGCTGATGTCAGTTTGTAGGGCTCCCTTGGGTCTATCAGGGCAGCACAACTTTGAGGAGGGGACAACTTTTGTCTGGGGTCCATCCTTCGATATAAGGATTATTTGCAGTCAGGTCCGAGCCCAGTGCCAGGGGCCCCTCGGCATATCCTTTGGCCATTTTCCCTGGGAAAGAAAATTCACCAGTCCAGGTTGCTGATGTCAGTTTGTAGGGCTCCCTTGGGTCTATCAGGGCAGCACAACTTTGAGGAGGGGACAACTTCGATCTGGGGTCCATCCTTCGATATAAGGATTTTTTGCAGTAGGGTCCGAGCCCAGTGCCAGTGGCCCCTGGGCACATCCTTTGGCCATTTTCCCTGGGAAAGAAAACTCACCAGTCCAGGTTGCTGATGTCAGTTTGTAGGGCTCCCTTGGGTCTACCAGGGCAGCACAACTTTGAGGAGGGGACAACTTTGGTCTGGGGTCCATCCTTCGATATAAGGATACTCTGCAGTCAGGTCCAAGCCCAGTGCCAGGGGCCCCTGGGCACATCCTTTGGCCATTTTCCCTGGGAAAGAAAACTCACCAGTCCAGGTTGCTGATGTCAGTTTGTAGGGCTCCCTTGGGTCTATCAGGGCAGCACAAGTATGAGATGGGGACAACTTCGGTGTGGGGTCCATCCTTCGATATAAGGATTTTTTGCAGTCAATCCGCGGTCCAGTGCCAGGGGCCCCTGGGAACATCCTTTGGCCATTTTCCCTGGGAAAGAAAATTCACCAGTCCAGGTTGCTGATGTCAGTTTGTAGGGCTCCCTTGGGTCTATCAGGGCAGCACAACTTTGAGGAGGGGACAACTTCGGTCTGGGGTCCATCCTTCGATATAAGGATTTTTTGCATTCAGGCCCCAGCCCTGTGCCAGGAGTCCCGGGCACATCCTTTGGCCATTTTCCCTGGGAAAGAAAACTCACTAGTCCAGGTTCCTGATGTCAGTTTGTAGGGCTCCCTTGGGTCTATCAGGGCAGCACAACTTTGAGGAGGGGACAACTTCAGTCTGGGGTCCATCCTTCGATATAAGGATTTTTTGCATTCAGGCACCAGCCCAGTGCCAGGGGCCCCTAGGCACATCCTTTGGCCATTTTCCCTGGGAAAGAAAACTCACCAGTCCAGGTTGCTGATGTCAGTTTGTAGGGCTCCCTTGGGTCTATCAGGGCAGCACAACTTTGAGGAGGGTACAACTTCGGTCTGGGGTCCATCCTTCGATATAAGGATTTTTTGCATTCAGGCCCCAGCCCAGTGCCAGGGGCCCCAGGGCACATGCTTTGGCCATTTTCCCTGGGAAAGAAAACTCACCAGTCCAGGTCGCTGATGTCACTTTGTAGGGCTCCCTTGGGTCTTTCGGGGCAGCACAACTTTGAGGAGGGGACAACTTCAGTCTGGGGTCCATTCTTCGATATAAGGATTCTTTGCAGTCAGGTCCGAGCCACGTGCCTGGGGCCCCTGGGCACATCCTTTGGCCATTTTCCCTGGGAAAGAAAAATCACCAGCCCAGGTTGCTGATGTCACTTTGTAGGGCTCCCTTGGGTCTATCAGGGCAGCACAACTTTGAGGAGGGGACAACTTCGGTTGGGGATCCAAATTTCGATATAAGGATTCTCTGCAGTCAGGTCCGAGCCCTGTGCTTGGGGCCCCTGGGCACATGCTTTGGCCATTTTCCCTGGGAAATAAAACTCACCAGTCCAGGTTGCTGATGTCAGTTTGTAGGGCTCCCTTGGGTCTATCAGGGCAGCACAACTTTGAGGAGGGGACAACTTCGGTCTGGGGTCCATCCTTCGATATAGGGATTCTTTCAGTCAGGGCCCAGCCCAGTGCCACGGGCCACTGGGCACATCCTTTGGCCATTTTCCCTGGGAAAGAAAACTCACCAGTCCAGGTTGCTGATGTCAGTTTGTAGGGCTCCCTTGGGTCTATCAGGGCAGCACAACTTTGAGGAGGGGACAACTTCGGTCTGGGGTCCATCCTTCGATATAAGGATACTCTGCAGTCAGGTCCGAGCCCTGTGCCAGGGGCCCCTGGGCACATGCTTTGGCCATTTTCCCTGGGAAAGAAAACTCACCAGTCCAGGTTGCTGATGTCAGTTTGTAGGGCTCCCTTGGGTCTATCAGGGCAGCACAACTTTGAGGAGGGGACAACTTCGGTCTGGGGTCCATCCTTCGATATAGGGATTCTTTGCCGTCAGGCCCCAGCCCAGTGCCACGGGCCCCTGGTCAAATGCTTTGGCCATTTTCCCTGGGAAAGAAAACTCACCAGTCCAGGTTGCTGATGTCAGTTTGTAGGGCTCCCTTGGGTCTATCAGGGCAGCACAACTTTGAGGAGGGGAAAACTTCGGTCCGGGGTCCATCCTTCGATATAAGGACACTTTCCAGTCAGGTCCGAGCCCAGTGCCAGGGGCCCCTGGGCACATGCTTTGGCCATTTTCCCTGGGAAAGAAAACTCACCAGTCCAGGTTGCTGATGTCAGTTTGTAGGGCTCCCTTGGGTCTATCAGGGCAGCACAAGTATGAGATGGGGACAACTTCAGTCTGCGATCCATCCCTCGATATAAGTATTATTTGAATTCAGGCCCCAGCCGAGTGCCAGGGGCCCCTGGGCACATCCTTTTACCATTTTCCCTGGGAAAGAAAACTCACCAGTCCAGGTTGCTGATGTCAGTTTGTAGGGCTCCCTTGGGTCTATCTGGGAAGCCGAAATTTGAGGAGGGGACAACATCGGTCTGCGTTCCATCCTTTGATATAAGGATTTTTTGCATTCAGGTCCCAGCCCTGTGCCCGGGGCCCCTGGGCACATCCCTTGGCCATTTTCCCTGGGAAAGAAAACTCACCAGTCCAGGTTGCTGATGTCAGTTTGTAGGGCTCCCTTGGGTCTATCTGGGAAGCACAACTTTGAGGAGGGGACAACTTCGGTCTGCGATCCAACCTTCGATATAAGGATTTTTTGCAGTGAGGCCCCAGCTCAGTGCCAGGGGTCCCTTGGCACATCCTTTGGCCATTTTCCCTGGGAAAGAAAACTCACCAGTCCAGGTTGCTGATGTCAGTTTGTAGGGCTCCCTTGGGTCTATCAGGGCAGCACAACTTTGAGGAGGGGACAAATTTGGTCTGGGGTCCATCCTTCGATATAAGGATTATTTGCAGTCAGGTCCGAGCCCAGTGCCAGGGGCCCCTCGGCATATCCTTTGGCCATTTTCCCTGGGAAAGAAAATTCACCAGTCCAGGTTGCTGATGTCAGTTCGTAGGGCTCCCTTGGGTCTATCAGGGCAGCACAACTTTGAGGAGGGGACAACTTCGATCTGGGGTCCATCCTTCGATATAAGGATTTTTTGCAGTCCGGTCCGAGCCCAGTGCCAGGGGCCCCTGGGCACATCCTTTGGCCATTTTCCCTGGGAAAGAAAACTCACCAGTCCAGGTTGCTGATGTCAGTTTATAGGGCTCCCTTGGGTCTATCAGGGCAGCACAACTTTGAGGAGGGGACAACTTCGGTCTGGGGTCCATCCTTCGATATAAGGATACTCTGCAGTCAGGTCCGAGCCCAGTGCCAGGGGCCCCTGGGCACATCCTTTGGCCATTTTCCCTGGGAAAGAAAACTCACCAGTCCAGGTTGCTGATGTCAGTTTGTAGGGCTCCCTTGGGTCTATCAGGGCAGCACAATTTTGAGGAGGGGACAACTTCGGTGTGGGGTCCATCCTTCGATATAAGGATTTTTTACAGTCAATCCGCGCTCCAGTGCCAGGGGCCCCTGGGAACATCCTTTGGCCATTTTCCCTGGGAAAGAAAACTCACCAGTCCAGGTTGCTGATGTCAGTTTGTAGGGCTCCCTTGGGGCTATCTGGGAAGCCGAAATTTGAGGAGGGGACAACTTCGGTCTGCGATCCATCTTTTGATATAAGGATTTTTTGCATTCGAGTCCCAGTCCTCTGCCCGGGGCCCCTGGGCACATCCTTTGGCCATTTTCCCTGGGAAAGAAAACTCACCAGTCCAGGTTGCTGATGTCAGTTTGTAGGGCTCCCTTGGGTCTATCTGGGAAGCAAAACTTTGAGGAGGGGACAACTTCGGTCTGCGATCCATCCTTCGATATAAGGATTTTTTGCAGTGAGGCCCCAGCCCAGTGCCAGGGGTCCCTTGGCACACCCTTTGGCCATTTTCCCTGGGAAAGAAAACTCACCAGTCCAGGTTGCTGATGTCAGTTTGTAGGGCTCCCTTGGGTCTATCAGGGCAGCACAACTTTGAGGAGGGGACAACTTCGGTCTGGGGTCCATCCTTCGATATAGGGATTCTTTGCCGTCAGGCCCCAGCCCAGTGCCATGGGCCCCTGGGCACATGCTTTGGCCATTTTCCCTGGGAAATAAAACTCACCAGTCCAGGTTGCTGATGTCAGTTTGTAGGGCTCCCTTGGGTCTATCTGGGAAGCAGAAATTTGAGGAGGGGACAACCTGGGTGTGGGGTCCATCCTTCGATATAAGGATTTTTTGCAGAGAGGACCCAGCCCAGTGCCAGGGGCCCCAGGGCACATGCTTTGGCCATTTTCCCTGGGAAAGAAAACTCACCAGTCCAGGTTCCTGATGTCAGTTTGTAGGGCTCCCTTGGGTCTATCAGGACAGCACAACTTTGAGGAGGGGACAATTTCGGTCTGCGATCCATCGTTCGATAAAAGGATTTTTTGCAGTCAGGCCCCACCCCAGTGCCAGGGGCCCCTGGTCAAATGCTTTGGCCATTTTCCCTGGGAAAGAAAACTCACCAGTCCAGGTTGCTGATGTCAGTTTGTAGGGCTCCCTTGGGTCTATCAGGGCAGCACAACTTTGAGGAGGGGAAAACTTCGGTCCGGGGTCCATCCTTCGATATAAGGACACTTTCCAGTCAGGTCCGAGCCCAGTGCCAGGGGCCACTCGGCATATCCTTTGGCCATTTTCCCTGGGAAAGAAAATTCACCAGTCCAGGTTGCTGATGTCAGTTTGTAGGGCTCCCTTGGGTCTATCAGGGCAGCACAACTTTGAGGAGGGGACAACTTCGATCTGGGGTCCATCCTTCGATATAAGGATTTTTTGCAGTCCGGTCCGAGCCCAGTGCCAGGGGCCCCTGGGCACATCCTTTGGCCATTTTCCCTGGGAAAGAAAACTCACCAGTCCAGGTTGCTGATGTCAGTTTATAGGGCTCCCTTGGGTCTATCAGGGCAGCACAACTTTGAGGAGGGGACAACTTCGGTCTGGGGTCCATCCTTCGATATAAGGATACTCTGCAGTCAGGTCCGAGCCCAGTGCCAGGGGCCCCTGGGCACATCCTTTGGCCATTTTCCCTGGGAAAGAAAACTCACCAGTCCAGGTTGCTGATGTCAGTTTGTAGGGCTCCCTTGGGTCTATCAGGGCAGCACAACTTTGAGGAGGGGACAACTTTGGTCTGGGGTCCATCCTTCGATATAAGGATTTTTTGGAGTCAATCCGCGGTCCAGTGCCAGGGGCCCCTGGGAACATCCTTTGGCCATTTTCCCTGGGAAAGAAAACTCACCAGTCCAGGTTGCTGATGTCAGTTTGTAGGGCTCCCTTGGGTCTATCTGGGAAGCCGAAATTTGAGGAGGGGACAACTTCGGTCTGCGATCCATACTTTGATATAAGGATTTTTTGCATTCGAGTCCCAGTCCTGTGCCCGGGGCCCCTGGGCACATCCTTTGGCCATTTTCCCTGGGAAAGAAAACTCACCAGTCCAGGTTGCTGATGTCAGTTTGTAGGGCTCCCTTGGGTCTATCTGGGAAGCAAAACTTTGAGGAGGGGACAACTTCGATCTGCGATCCATCCTTCGATATAAGGATTTTTTGCAGTGAGGCCCCAGCCCAGTGCCAGGGGTCCCTTGGCACACCCTTTGGCCATTTTCCCTGGGAAAGAAAACTCACCAGTCCAGGTTGCTGATGTCAGTTTGTAGGGCTCCCTTGGGTCTATCAGGGCAGCACAACTTTGAGGAGGGGACAACTTCGGTTGGGGGTCCAAATTTCGATATAAGGATTCTCTGCAGTCAGGTCCGAGCCCTGTGCTTGGGGCCCCTGGGCACATGCTTTGGCCATTTTCCCTGGGAAATAAAACTCACCAGTCCAGGTTGCTGATGTCAGTTTGTAGGGCTCCCTTGGGTCTATCAGGGCAGCACAACTTTGAGGAGGGGACAACTTCGGTCTGGGGTCCATCCTTCGATATAGGGATTCTTTGCCGTCAGGCCCCAGCCCAGTGCCACGGGCCCCTGGGCACATGCTTTGGCCATTTTCCCTGGGAAATAAAACTCACCAGTCCAGGTTGCTGATGTCAGTTTGTAGGGCTCCCTTGGGTCTATCTGGGAAGCAGAAATTTGAGGAGGGGACAACCTGGGTGTGGGGTCCATCCTTCGATATAAGGATTTTTTGCATTCAGGACCCAGCCCAGTGCCAGGGGCCCCAGGGCACATGCTTTGGCCATTTTCCCTGGGAAAGAAAACTCACCAGTCCAGGTTGCTGATGTCAGTTTGTAGGGCTCCCTTGGGTCTATCAGGACAGCACAACTTTGAGGAGGGGACAATTTCGGTCTGCGATCCATCGTTCGATAAAAGGATTTTTTGCAGTCAGGCCCCACCGCAGTGCCAGGGGCCCCTGGTCAAATGCTTTGGCCATTTTCCCTGGGAAAGAAAACTCACCAGTCCAGGTTGCTGATGTCAGTTTGTAGGGCTCCCTTGGGTCTATCAGGGCAGCACAACTTTGAGGAGGGGAAAACTTCGGTCCGGGGTCCATCCTTCGATATAAGGACACTTTCCAGTCAGGTCCGAGCCCAGTGCCAGGGGCCCCTGGGCACATGCTTTGGCCATTTTCCCTGGGAAAGAAAACTCACCAGTCCAGGTTGCTGATGTCAGTTTGTAGGGCTCCCTTGGGTCTATCAGGGCAGCACAAGTATGAGATGGGGACAACTTCAGTCTGCGATCCATCCCTCGATATAAGTATTATTTGAATTCAGGCCCCAGCCGAGTGCCAGGGGCCCCTGGGCACATCCTTTTACCATTTTCCCTGGGAAAGAAAACTCACCAGTCCAGGTTGCTGATGTCAGTTTGTAGGGCTCCCTTGGGTCTATCAGGGCAGCACAACTTTGAGGAGGGGACAACATCGGTCTGCGTTCCATCCTTTGATATAAGGATTTTTTGCATTCAGGTCCCAGCCCTATGCCCGGGGCCCCTGGGCACATCCTTTGGCCATTTTCCCTGGGAAAGAAAACTCACCAGTCCAGGTTGCTGATGTCAGTTTGTAGGGCTCCCTTGGGTCTATCTGGGAAGCACAACTTTGAGGAGGGGACAACTTCGGTCTGCGATCCAACCTTCGATATAAGGATTTTTTGCAGTGAGGCCCCAGCCCAGTGCCAGGGGTCCCTTGGCACATCCTTTGGCCATTTTCCCTGGGAAAGAAAACTCACCAGTCCAGGTTGCTGATGTCAGTTTGTAGGGCTCCCTTGGGTCTATCAGGGCAGCACAACTTTGAGGAGGGGACAACTTCGGTCTGCTATCCATTCTTCGATATAAGGATTCTTCGCAGTCAGGCCCCAGCCCGGGGTCAGGGGCCCTGGGCACATCCTTTGGCCATTTTCCCTGGGAAAGAAAACCCACCAGTCCAGGTTGCTGATGTCAGTTTGTAGGGCTCCCTTGGGTCTATCAGGGCAGCACAACTTTGAGGAGGGGACAAATTTGGTCTGGGGTCCATCCTTCGATATAAGGATTATTTGCAGTCAGGTCCGAGCCCAGTGCCAGGGGCCCCTCGGCATATCCTTTGGCCATTTTCCCTGGGAAAGAAAATTCACCAGTCCAGGTTGCTGATGTCAGTTTGTAGGGCTCCCTTGGGTCTATCAGGGCAGCACAACTTTGAGGAGGGGACAACTTCGATCTGGGGTCCATCCTTCGATATAAGGATTTTTTGCAGTCCGGTCCGAGCCCAGTGCCAGGGGCCCCTGGGCACATCCTTTGGCCATTTTCCCTGGGAAAGAAAACTCACCACTCCAGGTTGCTGATGTCAGTTTATAGGGCTCCCTTGGGTCTATCAGGGCAGCACAACTTTGAGGAGGGGACAACTTCGGTCTGGGGTCCATCCTTCGATATAAGGATACTCTGCAGTCAGGTCCGAGCCTAGTGCCAGGGGCCCCTGGGCACATCCTTTGGCCATTTTCCCTGGGAAAGAAAACTCACCAGTCCAGGTTGCTGATGTCAGTTTGTAGGGCTCCCTTGGGTCTATCAGGGCAGCACAACTTTGAGGAGGGGACAACTTCGGTCTGCGATCCATCCTTTGATATAAGGATTTTTTGCATTCGAGTCCCAGTCCTGTGCCCGGGGCCCCTGGGCACATCCTTTGGCCATTTTCCCTGGGAAAGAAAACTCACCAGTCCAGGTTGCTGATGTCAGTTTGTAGGGCTCCCTTGGGTCTATCTGGGAAGCAAAACTTTGAGGAGGGGACAACTTCGGTCTGCGATCCATCCTTCGATATAAGGATTTTTTGCAGTGAGGCCCCAGCCCAGTGCCAGGGGTCCCTTGGCACACCCTTTGGCCATTTTCCCTGGGAAAGAAAACTCACCAGTCCAGGTTGCTGATGTCAGTTTGTAGGGCTCCCTTGGGTCTATCAGGGCAGCACAACTTTGAGGAGGGGACAACTTCGGTTGGGGGTCCAAATTTCGATATAAGGATTCTCTGCAGTCAGGTCCGAGCCCTGTGCTTGGGGCCCCTGGGCATATGCTTTGGCCATTTTCCCTGGGAAATAAAACTCACCAGTCCAGGTTGCAGATGTCAGTTTGTAGGGCTCCCTTGGGTCTATCTGGGAAGCAGAAATTTGAGGAGGGGACAACCTGGGTGTGGGGTCCATCCTTCGTTATAAGGATTTTTTGCATTCAGGCTCCAGCCCAGTGCCAGGGGCCCCAGGGCACATCCTTTGGCCATTTTCCCTAGGAAAGAAAACTCACCAGTCC